>NC_138970.1:92677500-93277500 GCF_055761805.1 Camellia sinensis | reverse complement strand
GTGTTGGAATGTTAATAAAATATAAGTCAAATATAAATTAATTTTTTTTGTATTTTTTTAAATTTAAATTTGTGAAATATAATTATATTTCATTTATATTTTACTTATTATATTATTTTTAAAATTTCTATCCAAATTTATGAACCAAACACAACATAAGAATTTTATGCTTAATAGAATAGAAAGGTTGCTCTTAATTATGTTTTACTTAAACGAATGATATACAAATAAATAAAATTTTCATATAGATTGATATGATTTTTGGTTGGTCATTTCAAAATGGAAAATGATTCAATACTCTTTTTCATTTATGGGTTAGATATATCGTCAATTATCTTCTATAACTTTAACACAAAAATGACGAATTTCATTGTTTAAACCAATAATTACTATTTTAGGGCACCACTAGAACTGGCTCTGGCTATAAGCCGAACAAGTGGCCTCTTTGAGCCTCCGAAATTGGTTGGAAAAAGGCGCCAAAAAATGTTTTTTATTATACTTAGGCCCCGTTTGGGGATTTACCTTTTTAGTCAAAAAGTCAAAAAGTTACATTTTTAGCCAAAAAGCCAACAACTCATACAAAAAAGTCAAAGATTCTCTTTTCTCTCTACTTTTTACACATCTTTTCGTAATTAGCCAAAAAGTCATCCCAAACATATAAGTTTTTTTTACTTACTTTTTTAGCCAAATAGCCAAAAAGTTACTAAATTAGTCTGTTCTCAAACGAGGCCTTAGTTCATAAAAAATAAAAATAAAAAGGGGCCCCTCAAAAAGAAACCTAAAAAAAAAAAAATTGATTGATGCTTGAATTATTTGAAACAACTAGATGCTTTTTTTTTTTTTTTGATTCAATTGAAAACTTAAAGACAAAGAATAAATGCATTTTAGAGAATGTTTAAACCCTACTAGAACTAGCACTGCACATATCAGTGATCAACAAAGGAAGGATGATGTTCAGTGGATCATCAAGAAATACAGTATATTCTTGTTGGTTAACTCCCAAATTTGCTAGAGCATCAGCACTTTGGTTGGCTTCTCTGGATATGGCTTTGATTGAGCATTGGCATCGCTTTAATAGGAAGCTTGCATCTTCGATGAGGGCTCGGTAGGGGGAATTTGCTTCAGCTCCATCACGGATCAGAGCCATGGCTGTCTGGGAATCTGTTTCAATTTCAACATTGGCTAGCCTTTTTTGTATGATAATGGTTAAGCCTCGATAGATACCCCAGAGTTCAGCTTCCAGACTTGTACAATTGCCTAGATATGCCTAGATATTTGATGTAACCCCATAGCCAGGTTCCCACTTCATCACTTAGAAGCCCGCCATATCCTGATTGGCCCGGGTCGCCTTTGGAGTTTTTATCAGTGTTTAAATTGAGTTTACCTGCAATGGGAAAAGACCACAGCATTAATATGGGATTTCTAAAACTTGGATTCAATGTGTTTTGGAAGGCTTCCTGAATTTCCAAAGCTTGTTTTAGAATGAGGTTAACACTGAGATGCGCATGTTGGGACAGATTTTCGAACACTGTTTTATTCCTCTCTTTCCAAATTATCCAGAGAGTAGTCAAAAACACTATAGACTATTGAATATTGTTGACATGATCACCATGTAAAGCTTTTGAAATGTAGCCAAATTTCCTTGGCTTTAAAGCAGCCTCGAAGTAAATGGTGCATATCTTCTCGGTGATCTTGGCACCTGGGACAATGATCAGAATTAGTCAAATTTCTGATTAGCCTCATATGATTGGTTAAAAGTTTCTCATGAAAAACAAGCCAAAGGAAACTTTTGAGTTTGTGGGGTGCCCTAAGTTTCCATAACCACTGCCAGTCAACTTCCTCTCTTTCTTTCTTGATTATAGCTTCGTAAGCTACAACTGTAGTGAAGTTACCACTATTGGATCCTTTCCATTGGGGAGTGTCAGTGAAAGTTACATACCTGGGTCTGTAAATGCTGAGGATAACCTCTTTATCTTGTGGGGAAAGATGATCATGGATTGGTTTAAGTTCCCAATTCCCTTCTTCATCAATAATAGAGCTAACTTTGGTTGTGGTGTCGATATGAATCCCTTGAGAAGATAAGCACAGAGGCTGATTACCACACCACCAATCAGTCCAAAAGGCTATGTTAACACCTGTACCAACATTCCACTTGATGTTGCTGTCCAAAATTTTTTTAGTTCTGATAATGCTCTTCCAAGTATGTGATGCTCTTCTCTTGACAAACCAATTAGAGATTGAGTGATTCGTAAGGTACTTAGCTTTTAGGATTTTGCACTAAAGCTCCTCAGAGTTAGTGATAAGTTTCCAACCCAACTTAGAGATGAGGGCTGTGTTTTGATCCCTGGATTTCCTGATACCTAGACCCCTATTTCTCTTAGATTTACAAACTTGGTGCCAGTTCACAAGGTGGACTTTCTTGCTGTTATCTGTACTGCCCCAGAGAAAATTACGGTTCAACCTGTCAATTTGGTCACAAATCTGACAAGGGATTTCCATGGTTTGCATAAGGTGATTTGGAATGACAGAGGTAACAGTTTTGATAAGAGTGGTTCTACCAGCTAGGGATAGAGTTTTGGCTTTCCATCCTGAGAGTCTTTTATCCAAATTGTCAATGAGGCCTTTCAGGTGGTTTTTGCTCAAACGACTGTGCAAAAGGGGAGTACCCAGGTACTTACCAAGGTCACTAGTGATAGAAATGCCACACCTGTAACTGAGGGGGAGAGCTTCTTTTCGCAGAATGTTGGGAGAAACGAACATTTTAGATTTATTAAAGTTGATTTTTTGCCCAGACATGTCACAAAATTCAGATAGAACTTCCATAATGCAATCACAGTTACTACTATTAGCTTTAGCAAATAGAATCAAGTCATCAGCAAAAAATAAGTGAGAAATGGGAGGGCCATTCTTGGAAGCCTTGAGGCCCTTTCATTCTCCACTTTCGGTTTTGAGTCTAATCATATTGGAGAGATTTTCCATGCAAATAACAAACAAGTAAGGGGAAAAAGGGTCCTCTTGCCGAAGGCCTCTCCCCATGCTGATGTTAGGTAAGGTCTCCCCGTTCCAGATTATAGACGAATTGATAGTAGACAACAATTCATAATAAGGGTAATCCATTCAGGGTTAAGATTAAGTTCTTTGAGGGAATGATGAATGAACTCCTAAGAAATACGGTTGTATGCTTTTTCGAGATCAATTTTCATGACTAAGTCACCAGATCTGCCTTTTTTTACATCTAAGAGTATGTAGAATCTCTTGGGTTATGACAATGTTATCAGTGGTGGTTTTGCCAGGGATGAAATTACTTTGGTTCGGACTAATGAGGTCAGAAAGGAGAGGTCTAAGTTTGTTGACAATAATTTTAATGATAGACTTATAAATGACATTGCAGAGGCTTATGGGCCTAAATTGTTTGATGGATTCAGGGTTGTCCAGTTTAGGAATAAGAACAATAAGGGTTTCATTAATATCTTTGGGAATATTTTTGTTGTGAAAACAGGTCTGAATGAAGTTGCAGATAGAGGTTTTAACAGTGTTCCAGTGATGGTGGTAAAAGACAGCTTGGAGGCCATCTTTCCCAGGGGCTTTGAAAGCTTTAATACTTTTAATTGCATTCCAAATTTCAGTGGAAGAGACAGGGGCAAGGAGTCTAACATTGTCACAGGGAGAGAATGTAGTTCGAGCAATGTTAGTCTAATTATTCCTAGGTTGAATTTCCTCATGTTTGAAAAGATTACTAAAATAGTCCAAAATGTGATCTTTGAGGCCATTGGAATCAGAGATCCAATTACCATTATCATCTTTTAACACATGGATTTTCAGTTTTCTTCACTTCGAAAGGGTAGAGATATGAAAGAATTTGGTGTTACTGTCGCCTAGGGTAAGCCATTTGTTTCTGGATTTTTGAAACCAAAGGGTTTCTTCTTGAGATAGGGTTATATTGAATTGTTTAATGAGGTCTTTGATCTCATGGATGCCATCTGTAGCTGGGTGGGGAAGATAAAGATGGGTCTTCACTTAACTCCTTTATCGGGATTTCTAGGGATTTGCTGGTCGAATCTTGTAGATTTTGATTCCCAGTTGTCAGATTGAGGGGAGGCTCTGTATGTGTGCTGTCTCTATCTTTATCTTTTATGATAATGGAAGTCTTGAGTGATTGGTCTCTGGAACTTAAGTGAGCCTGATGTGATGGGTGATTTAAAGAGGGAGCTAGGCCATCAAATTGGCTTGGGCTTTTCGAATGAGTAGAATGTTGGTGTGTAGGGATAATAACTGGCCCAACAAAGCTTAGAGAACTATATGAGGGAGAGGTCTCTTTGTCATGGCCCAGTCTATTAAGTTTAAAACTTTTGCTAGGACCCTCTTCCTGATGGGCTGGGCTGCCTAGTCCAACAAATTTGTTGGAGTTTTGGAAAGGCCCATTAGTCTGGGTTTTCCTACTGGGTATGGGATGTTTGTTTCTTTTGGTGACTAACATCCAAGGCCCAAAGTTAGTTTCTCTTTCCTCTGAAACCTGCAGAATGCCGTTTGTCTGACTCTGTGCTGTTGGAGGGATCTCGGAAACGGCTAGACCAGTGTCGGCCGGCGGTGCACTGGTAACCGGTAGAGGCTGGGATATGGTTTTTGCTGCTTTGTAACGAGAGAGTTCCTTCCTGTGATCCACTCTACCACAAAAAAAAAAAAAACAGAAAGAGTGAATAGATTCATATTCAATATTGTAACTTTTCTTACCTAAAAGAAATCTAGGACAAAGGGGTTTGTTTAGGTCCATTTCGATGCAAACTCGAGCAAATTTGCCTCGTGTAGCCATGGCCGTAGTAAGGTCGATATTGAGTGGTTTCCCAAGCTGCTTGGCAATAGTGTAAAGGATCCTTTCTTGGAAGTATTCAATCGGAAGCTCTAGAAACTGCACCTAGACCGCGGTAGTGGTTTCAAAAGCTTCCGATGCCTTGAAATCAGGCTCCTATTTTCGAATAGTGACGTAATGATCCATAATGACCCATGGACCTCCTGTATATACATGATCGCAATCTTCCTGCGAGTTAAATTTGAACAAAAAATAGTTGTTGTCCAGATCTATGGCATTAAACTCATCTTGTGTGGCCCAAAGATGTTTGACTCGTGAACAGAGCATCCTATAGCCAATGCTCTTGCCTAAAAGTCTAACAATGAGAGTATTGGTCCATGGTCGCCTAATCTGTTGTAAGAGTTTTCTGGGGAGATCAATTCTGGGAATGCCACTTTGGGCATTAGGGCAATCCTCGACTTGGATGTTAGCATCCACATCCTCGTCTTCATCTGCCTCATCAGAGAGTATGCTGTCAACTACATCATCAAAATAGAAATCATTCCTCTTAGGAGCTGCTAGGACGTCTTTGAAAGATTTAACCTTAGGAGATTTAGTGGGTGGAGTCGTTGAAGAGGATGGGTGTTTCGAAATTGGTGGATCTGAGTTGGTTGGCGTCGGAGTGACAACCTCTGAAACCTCCATAGCCTCACCACCCAATGGATCGGAACCCTTAACCTTTTTCGTGCTTCGGATGAGGTGATCCTTTTCTTATTGGGAGATGGTATTAGGATCGCAGGGGCTAGCAGAAGGGGAACTCATATGGGAGTGATCCATTCTTATCATGGTACTTACATGGTACTTACATGGTAGATGTTTGTTTTCTAAATGTATAGATTGTGTATTGATTATAATTATTACAATTGCCTTTTGAGAAAAAAACTTTTTAACATTGAAATTGATTAAATTTTACGTTCAATCAATTATATCACAAGAAATATTAAATGGGTTTGGCTGACAAGTTAGATAAAACAAGTTTTGCAGTTAAAAATGTGAAAATGGTGATGTTTAATTGACATTTTTATAGTTTTTCATTTTTTATTAGGTATGTCAGCTTGGATTACATGGGACCTTAATCTTAGACTATATTTGAATGATAATAATCTTGAGGAAGAATGAGATTATTAATGCGATTTTGGATCTCTATGATTCTAGGGTTTGAGGAGTTCTGTTTCTTATAATTGCGCCATTTCTTCTAAAAAGACCTCATGCCTGTGAGAAGCTCAATCACAGTAGTTTACTTATCCACGTGGCTAATAATATGAATTTTACACTCGACAATTTGAAATTTCAAAATTTTTGAATAAAATTTAAATTACCAATTAATCTCATTATGTCAAAAAATAATTCAAAATGGATCCATATTACAAGTCTAGTCTTGCATTTATTTTTATATATATAAAAGGCCCCATGATTTGTTTTGGACCTCAAAAAAGTCAAGACCACCTGAGCACAACTTAGCAATGCTCCAAGGCTATTGAATAATTTTCCATTCGGGATACCCACCATTATCCTTATAATCTCAAAAACATCATGGACACGTTATTTTAGATATGTTTTTTGTAAAAATTTTTTGTTTGTAAGTTATTTGGACAAAATCATATTTATTTTTTTAAAATTATTTGGTGGTGTCAATTTATCAAAACTTTTCAAATTATTTTTAATACTATATAATTCTTAAAAATTCAAAATTGAGTGAGTTGAATTGAAATCACTAATTAACCCTTAGCTCCGTCCCAAGCAAAAACCATAAGCTCATCTTTCTAACCTAGTGGCAAAGAATGTTTGACGTTTTGCCCTCACAATATCAACTACAACCCAAGCGGTCTAACTGTTAAGTTGACTGCAAATTAAGAAGCATGAATACGGATATGGACATAATTTAAATAAATATGTAAACATTTTACATGATAATTTCTTAAAAAACGGAATGCGAACACAACAGAAATATGATAAAAAAAATAAAATAAAATTATACACCATAAGTAAATAAATACTACACCCACACACAACTAAAAATGGTGAAAAATTAATATAATTCCACATGAAAAAATCTTTCAATTTATAATTTAAACTCTATTCAAATATAGAAAATGTTATTTTGTCAATTATAAAGTTAGAGGTGCTTACCTTCATAATGATGATTAATACACCCTATTCAAATATAGAAAATGTTATTTTGTCAATTATAAACGGTAGAGGTGTTTGCCTTCATAATGATGATTAATACGGACTACAAGTTTACGTTATGGTGATTATAAATTTATGATGAATCTTTTTATAGCTCATTACAAAATAAAGGATAAATTACCAATACACCTTGTAAAGTTTACTTAAAATATAGATTGCTTTCTGTAATTTTAAAAATTACAAATATTCTTTTGTTAGAATTTTTTATTTAACAGAATTAACAGAAAAAATTGAAATTACTGACTATTCTTCTATACAACAACAAAATTACTTAAATTATTAATTGAAATATATTTTTGATATCATTAAAAACTATTAATTGCCTTTATGATATATTAATAAAATGGGTAATTTGTTATGGAATTAAAAACTTAACGGAGCGAGATGTAATTTCCAAAATTACATGACACAATTTATATTTTAATCAAACCTCTTGAAATGCATTTATAATTTATCCCAAAATAAACCTATCTTGGGGTGTATCTAATAGGTAAATTACACTTAATATCATAGCAATTTCACTATAATATCACTTTAGTTGTTTCACTTTCAATTGTAATAGTCAACTCATTATATTTTAAGCCAAATTGTAATTTTTTTTTTTCATCCGTCTACCGTTAACAAAGTTAACGATATTTGTTATTTGAAGTATATATGACATTTTTGTGATCTCATAAGAATCCTTATTCATTAAAATCTCATTTTAGAATTGCACTTTTATCAAATCAAAATTTCACTTTAGTCCATTCATTTTCAATTTTTTTTTAGTTTTATTAAACTAGATAGATGAAAAGATGAGATCGGATCTTGATTTAAAGTATAAGGGGTTAACTGTTATAATTGAAAGGGAATAAATTAAAATAAAATTTTAATAAAAATATAAAAATATTAAACATAATTTCCCCCCCCAAAAAAAATAAATAAATAAGACAGGCGTATCCGAAAAATGTCACTGCCTAACATGTGTGCAACACGGATATAGAATCACATGTTGATTCTGACGTAAGGCTCTAACAGTTCTTGGTTTCATCAAAAAGATCTCCTTCAACGTTTGGATTGCTCCACACTTTTTTCTTAAAATTGCGTTTAGTTAGAAAATTTAAAAAGAAAAAAAAAAATAGGTGAAATATATATATATATATATATAATATTTATATTTTACTTAATTTTATACATTTTTTATTTTTTTCTTTCCAAATCTTTTAACCAAACACAGTATAAAACATATGAATTGAGAGGAAATAAATTGAAACCTCAGAATAGATAACCAACATATTTGAGGGAAAATTAAGATGACCCAAGTTGTTCCATCAAATTTATTTGATTTTGTCATTTTCAATTAAACCAAGTTGATTATTGGCTGTGCTACAACCCTTGTATGATCAAAAAATGTGAAAAAACTAAGATTTGTAATCAAATTTTACACTGTAGGTCCATTTTTGTGTACCTTTTAGCTGTATTTAGATTATAAATTTAAATAGGGATTGAGAAAAAGAGAAATGAAGATAAAATTAGTTTATATTTTATTCATATTATCTCATCTTTTTCTTTTATAAATTACTATCTAAATTTATGATTCAAAGACAAACTTTATGTATTTGTGCATGCTACAAGATAATTAGTGAAAAAATGGATAAGTATACAACCTTTATGTATGTGTGTTCATATATCATATGATAACTTAGGGGTTGTTTAAGATATTCTAAATAAGTGCACTTTCTGTCTTTTTAGACTTAAAAGTTGAGGAAAAAAATATGGATATTTGGTCTAACTTTTTGTCTTTTTACGAAAAAATGTGTATTAAAAAATTGTATAAATAAAGTGTATAAGGAAGAAAGTTGAGTAGGTTTACATAGCAAATTATTGCCTCCTTCGAGGCAAAGTATTTGGACAGTGATGGTCGGTCCGTGGGGGGCCACCACAGATCCCATTTTAATAATTTGAACCGTTCAATATGTACAACTCGTCGAGTATTATATGCTTATGAAAAATCACGTTGATCGGATATCAATAGCTATATGATCGGATTAGTTTTTTTTCAACAGTTAACTATCACACCATCCATTTTGTTTATACAAAACTGATATGATCATATAGTTAACGATATCCGATCAACGTGATTTTTTACAGACATATAGTACTCGACGAGTTGTACATATTGAAACGGTTCGGATTATCAAAACGGAACTCTTAGTGGGCCCCCAAGGGCCCAACATTACCATCAAATTTTGTGACTTTACATATGTAATTTTTTTTTTGCCCAAAAAGTTTATGACTTGTCTTCCTGCTGGGACAGTACGGCTGATAATGTAATGAAAACTTTTGTATTACCAAAATGTATAAAATATTTTTTTAATATTTTTTATTTGTGAATAGTAATGACTTTTTTATTTTTTGTGTAATTTTTTTTTTAACTTTTTGAATTTTTTGGGACTCGTTAAACTTGGCCTTAATATCTTTAAAAATAGATTAAAAATAAAGTTATAGCAAACACATTTATCTTGTGAGAACATGATACCAAACAAATAGAGTCCTTAATTAAAACCATAAAAGTAAGGTTCCTTGAAAGAGAAAATGTATAATCCACAATGGTATATATAAAATGTAGAGTGAAGTTATAATCTATACAAAATACTGCCTTAACTACAATTTTGATTTTAATATTTAATTTACAACTTTTAAGTTTTCAAAGAACTTGTTACTAGAAAACTTAAAACTTTAACTTGTGTAAGTTTAAACCAATAAACAAGATACTGGGCTAGACAATTAGATATTTGTCAAAAATGTAAAGAAGGCTAGACAATTAGATATTTGTCAAAAATGTAAAGAAAAATAGAGGGAAAATGGTATTCTCATCTAAAAAATATTCTTTTTAATAAGTTTGAAATTTTCTAATAATATTAATTTATATAAAATAAGTTTTATATGTATTGTAAGATATATTTAATTTAAGATATGTATTGATTAAACGTATCAATTTCTCTCTAAAAAATCAAATCATAAATTATGTATTGTGAATCGTAAAATACTGATGTAATGGGAATACTTGAAACATGAGGGCCAAACTGGGAAAAAAATAAATTTTACAGGCCAAATTGAAACTTAACGGGGGGCAAAGTGTAATTAGCCCCTTTTTTTTTATATATAGAAAAATGGACACTTGGCATAGGGGAGTGTTTACTCTATATATAGTATAGCAATGATGGACCTAGAAGGGGGGTAACAGGGGGTGATCGCTTCTCTACGATTTCAAAAACACTATTTATTATAGAGACTCACCCCCTCTATAATTATTTACATATCATAGAGACTCACCCCCTCTATATTTTTCCTCTTTTAAAATAATTTTAAGTGACTGTCACTCTCTCTATATATAAAACATATGATCAAAATATAATATTAAAAAAAATAGACAACAATAATAAGAAATTTTTGCTATAACTATTATTAATTACGAGTCCAAGTTTCTAAAAAATCGAATAATGTATTAGCTAATTACTTAATCATGTTCATTGAAAAAGACATTGTACAAGATTTTAATATTGATTCTATTATAGACATTTTTAATGACATAAACTAATATGAAGCATAACAATTCAAAATGTCTCACTTTAATATATAAATTGTTTTGTAGTTGTTATTTTTTTGTAACTAATACAAAAAATATGCTATTTATATATATGTTCATCTTATTTTTACTTTTTAAACTAGTAGAAATTGATAATATAATTTATATTTTCTTTTTAAAAATTTTGTTAGTATATATATATTCGGCTTGTATAAAAATTCTAGATAGATAGTAATGATGATGATGATGTCTAATATACATTAACATGTTGTGGTGCTTTAGTGGAGAGGCGTGGAACTCCTATACGCGAGTTGCGGCGTTTAAAACTTGCTAGTTGAAGTTTTTGATGGTGAGATAGGTGTGTTGGAATGTTAATAAAATATAAGTTAAATGTAAATTAATTTTTTTTTGTATTTTTTTAATCTAAATTTGTGAAATATGATTATATTTTATTTATTATATTATTTTTAAAATTTCTATCCAAATTTATGAAGCAAACACAACATAAGAATTTTATGCTTAATAGAATGGAAAGGTTGCTCTTAATTATGTTTTACTTAAAAGAATGATATGGAAATAAATAAATTTTTCATGTAGATTGATATGATTTTTGGTCGGTCATTTTAAAATGGAAAATGATTCAATACTCCTTTTCATTTATAGGTTAGATATACCATCAATTTTCTTCTATAATTCTACCGCAAAAGTGATGAATCTCATTGTTTAAACTAATAATTACTATTTTAGGGCACCACCAGAGCTGGCTGTGGCTATAAGTCGAACAAGCAGCTGCTTTGAGCCTTCGAAATTGGTCGAAAATAGGGCGCTTAAAAATGTTTGTTATTATACTTAGTTCATAAAAAATAAAAATAAAAAGGGGCCCTCAAAAAGAAAAAAAAAAAAAGATTGATGTTTGAATTATTTGAAACAACTAGATGTTTGTTTTATAAATGTATAGATTGTGTATTGATTATAGTTATTACAATTGCTTTTGAAGAAAAAACTTTTTAACATTGAAATTGATTAAATTTTACGTTCAGTCAACTATATCACAAGTGTGGGTGTTGATTTTTGACCACACAACCAAACGGGAAAACTTAGAAAGAGAGCATCGGCGGAATAGATTAAGCTCGAATAACTTGTCATAGAAAGATAAAAGTCCGGCGATAGTTCGTCCACCTGGGGGCACTCCAACGATCAAGTTAGTAATTATCTCTCAAAGATAGCCAATAGTGCTTACCTCACTAGACAGAGCCTAAAAAGCATACCTTAGACTTACGAGTGAGCCTTACTTTTATAGCCAACATTAACCTGATTCTTGTAGAAGCCTAGCTTCAATGGACTTTGGCTCAATGCTTATCTTGGACTCTCAACTAGATAGAGATAAACTCTCTAAGAGCTTTATCTTTATCCAGACTGAGGTCCTCCTCCATTCTAGGACTCGTCCCTTAGCTGCTCATCTTGGACTCTGATATCTCCAAAGATAACCTCGGCCTAGTCGAGATCATCTCGCATATGACCAAGCCACATTGCACTCTGGCTAACAAGTCGGTGTCACTTCAGCCACGTGCTGTCATTGACAAAATATGACCCCACAACTGCCTTCTAGGTTCCATTACTTCGGCAATCTGAGATGATGGAACCTACATTGTCTTGTTGGTCAAAGTTTGCTCTTTCCTTCTACGGTCGAGATCATTACTTATCGGCTTCGCGTACCCAGGACTCTACTGTCCAAACTTGCTACTAACCAAGCTTGTTAACTGAGATCGTTCTTCTAGCTGAGGTTGTTGCCTCATTAAATCCAAAACTCCAAGAGTTTTATCTACGCATGAGTTGTCACACACGGTTTTCCCAACCGTTTCTGCCATGCGTTCTTTTTGCATTGGTTCGTACTTGACACGCGCTATCAGGACGCGTCGCTTCTGCGCACGCCATCTAACAAACACGTCGTCCAAGGCATATCATTATGGTTTGCCGCCTTTTCACAATTTTGACAAAACTTCTCATTCTTTCTCCATTTCTTCACTTTTGAGTATTCATTTTGCCTTGAAACTTTCTCTCTCTAACGTCGTTCTCCCAAACCGCCATTGTTCAAGCTTTCAAGCTCTGCAACTGTTCCAATTACCTCTTCCGGCGACCTTTTCATGATCTGTTTGCGACCATTCGCGTCGTCTGACTCCAGCGATACTCTTCCCAGCATTTTTTTCCTTGGTTAGCCACTGATTTCCTCCATTTTCAGTCTTTCATTATTCCTTTGATTTGTTTCGAATCTGTTACATGTTTACATACTATTTGTTGCCATTGCAAATCAGTTTTTGTTCTTGAAACCTTGTTATATTTTGAATCTCGTATTTGTCTGTGATTCGTGCTGTTCAATATATACTTGTATCTGTGCACACTGTTCGTAATTCTTGCACACATGTCACGTAGTGTTCATAAATTTGAACAAATTTTGCCACTGCTCTTGGCCCTTGCACATCCGTACACACCTATTCAGTATTTCTTGCAAAAATGTTGCTTTCTTGACTCTGAATCATGCTCTTTTTTCTGTTTTTCTTGTTGTATTTCCAGATTTTTGCCTTCAATTCCTGTGCCTATAATTCTTAGGTTTGGGATTTGCTTTAGAACTTTGTTCTTTAGGAAAATCAAAATAAAAACCCTCTTAGGTTTCAAGAACCCTTGCACTAGTGCCTGATTAGGATTAAGCCGAGGTCTTTAAACCCATACCAAATATTCTTTCCCGAAATTTCACACCAATCTTCACTAGCAGACATTATGGGTATGTTCAGGTGGAGAGTGGATACCCCAGAAAAAATAGAGTACTTCCGTCGAGAGTTCTCCATCCCAGCCGATGTTCAACTCAGATTGGCTAGGGAGGAGGACTCTATCATGCCTGATGGGGACTCCATGCCCTTCCCAGTAGTTGCTTTCATAGAATGTGGACTCCGGTTCCCTCTAGACACTTTTTTCCGAGAAATCGTTCATTATTACAAACTCAACCCAATGCAACTGGCCATAAACTCATATAGGGTTATCAATGGCATAATTGAACTAGCATACTGAGAATAAGCTAGGATCACTTTAGTCGACATCCAATTCTGCTATACCATGTGTGGCCTTAAGTCTGAAAAAGGCTACATATACTACCTTAAACCCAGATCCACCGCCTTCAAACTAATAGCCGACCTCCTAGACTAAAACAAGTGTGCTGGAGATGATAACTTCATTGTCTCGGGCAAATAGGAGTTTGCACCTGATGACGATCTTCATCTCTATCATCTAAACCGAACAGTTTTTAAAGAGGGTAATGGTAAGAATGAGTCATCTTTCTGTAATTTCATTTTGGTTAAGGCTTGCCAACTCACTCATCCCTACTAATGTTTGCTCTTTGTTTTTTGCAGTTCTATCTCAACCAGCCAAAGGATTTCGAAAATCATTTGTTCCTAACCGAGATCTAAAGAAGCTTTTAGAGGTCCCTGTGCAGAAACACAAGGTCCCTCTGCTGTTGAATTGCATACCCACCTACAAGTCGGCTTTACCCGATGTCCCTCGCAGAAGTCGAACTCCACCATCTGCCTGAACCCGACAAGTCACTTTTTCTCCTAGAGCTGATCAAGTTTCCTCTTTAGATCTTGTTGAGCTGCCATCAACCTCTGTCTCCCAACTCATCCTGATATCACAACGTCGATGCTGACGTTGAGCTCTACCAAACGTCCCTGCCGGCAGAACCTGAAGCCGCAGACGACGAGATTATGAAGAATCGACGTTTGACCCAGTAAACCCACCAATTGCTCTGCCAGCAATTGATTTTGGTACCAAAATCACCGTTGCTGTAACCGCCGAAGAAATGGGCCGCAGCAAAGCCATTGTAGAGAACCTCTTGGCTGACCTTTCAGGAGTTGTCTCCATTCAGTCTTCCCCGTCTCAATCCCAAATCCCACCAAAGCCAAAAAGGGTGAAGTGGGCTAAGGCAAAAGCCTCTGTCACCCAAGTTGATACAGATGATACCTTACCAATTTCAAAATTGGTTGAAGTTGAGAAGAGTGCCCCCAATGCGGAGAAGAGGCCTGCCGAATACCAGCCGTCCAACACCTTACGCTCGAAGAAGGCAAGGTCCCAAGAGGCTGCAAACCGAAGCTCTTTCAAAGCCGATGACCCCTGGGCTCTTTCTATTACGATTGGTGATCAACAAATCAAAGCCAACGACAATGCCATCGACAACATCGAGGTCGGCGTCGCTCTTTCTACCGCTGTCCTTCTGCCAACTGATCTAAATCGTATGGTCGAGGTCACTGAGTATGAAAATTTTGTTTTAATGATGCAACACTTTGTTCTGGTAAGTCTTCAACTCTTGGTACTCTTTTAGCTTTTATTTTAAGTTCTTCATATTGCAAAAAATTTACTTAGCTTGTTCACTCCTTTTTTCTAGGCGATCCAGCACGCTCATTCCTTTGTAGTGAAAGCCGAGGACATAAAGAAAGAATTGGTCCGCAAGACTAATGAGGCTGCTGGCTTCCTTGCCTCCCTTAATAACGCTGAGGAAAAAATGAAGATACTGCTGGATCAAGCCAAGGCTGCCAAATAGGCTCAAGATCAAGCCGATGAGAAGGCGAAGGCTACCAAAGCCGTGGTCGAGGTTCTCAAAGCCCAGGCCAGGGAGGCTGAAGCAAAAACCACCAAAGCCCAAGCAGAGCTTCGAGATGCCTTAGCCACGAAGGAGGCCGAAATCAAAGCCGCTGATGAGAAGGCTTTCTCAGAGGGGCAGGCTGTTGTTCGTGATGCATATAAGGCCCAGGATACCCAAGCCTGTAATCGAGGCTTTCTTTTCTGCTGGTCGGCGGTCCTAGACAAACTGTTCATCCCTATGGACTCTCTTCTCTGTGATACTAATCAACTCAAATTGCCATTCCCTCTAGCTCCCAAGGATTCAGAGGATGAAGCCGTGGCTGACGTTGCTGACAAGGAGGAAACTGTTACTGGGGTCAAGTCCCTAACTTTGAATGATCAAGTCATAGACTTGATTCATGATGAGGAGAAGGACTTGGTTTCCAAGGAACCCTCCCCCAAACAAACAACTTTTGATGCCGAAATCTAGGTGGCTGAGAAGAGCTTGGACTAGACCTTGCTGGAAATTAATGCCGAGATAGCGGTTGAGAAGGAAGACACTTTGCCAACCAAGGCCGATACAATTCCAACAGCCGAGGTTGAGCAATTTGAAGCTAGTGCCCATGTCTTCAACACTTAGAATTTTCTTTTTCTTTTCATCTGAACTTTTCTTCTTTTAGTTGTACTTTTGGTCTGAATAATTCTAAGTTTCAATTTGGCCGATGTGCTTCCTTTTGTATCCGAACAAGTTGTCTTTTTGCCAGGCCGAAGTACCTTTTTGCCTATGAACAAGTTCTATCTTCTGACTGCCAGTCTTTCTTTCAAGTGTTAAATGTAGGCCTTCTTTTTTTCTATGCATGTTTTACTACTTCTATACTTAGAATATTTTTTCATTTCTTTCAAAGTATACCTTAGTTGTATAATAACTTCGAGGTATAATACCTCAGATATAAACCTTAACTGTTTGCCTCGGCCAACAATTGCTCGGATAACACTTAAAAGCATAAAAATATTTTTACAAGTGTTATTCAGTCAAGCATTGCTTGTTTACCTCCATATGTTGTCTTCTATTTAAGACTTCACCCTTTCCAAGTTTTGATAACCTAGTTGGTCATCTCGACAAGTATGTATCTCGGATACTTCTTTCAATATTACTTCAGATAACTTTAGCTTGTACATTTTCTTGAAATTTCAGCAAGTGTTTAAGCCAATTCTTAAAAAATTTCAACAAGTCTTCCCAAGCTTTTAAACTTTTATCATTCTCCAACTCTCTATCCCTTAATGTGAGTCTAAGTTCGACTTAAGTTCATATTAAGCACTTATAACCTTTCGTCGAAGTCAGATTCGAACAAAGACTAGCCAAGGTGTTCAACCTGAGTTTCTCTATTAATCCGATTAAAGCACACTTAGTTCTGCCGACATGGCAAATCTTAGTTTAGCTCTATCATATGCAAGTACAATTCGACTCTGTCATATGATAAGTTTATGCGTTATGTTTCATTAAAAAATATCGCCAACTTAGTTCAACTCTATTATATGCAAGTATAATTTAACTCTGTCATATAATAAGTCAAAGTTATTTGTCATGTTTCATTTAGAAACATCGCCAACGTAGTTTAACTCTATTATATGCAAGTATAATTCAACTTTGTCATATAATAAATCTAAGTTATTCGTCATGTTTCGTTCAGAAATATCACCAACTTAGTTTGTCACGCCCCACTTTTTATATCAACAGATACCATTACCAAATCCTTCATTATAACACAATTTCAGAGATCATGCGCAGAAATTTAATACATTAACGAGTACTATTATTAAAGGTTCTCTCATTCGAATATGAAATGAATACAACATGAGATAAAAATAAATAAATTGTCCGTAGGCTTACATTTTTTAAATTAAAAGAAAGGGTTTAACCCTTTTACATCAATGGCATTCCGCCTACAAATAAAAGGCCCCGTGACCAACACATAAAGAAGATCCTTGATCTTGAAACCCTTCTCGACGTTCACCTGAAAAAGGATTAGCAACGTGGGATGAACATAAAGTCCAGTAGGGATCCCGATATGATCCTAAACAATAACAAAATAAGATAGCTATGATTATGAATGCTTTAAATCATATCATATACATAATGTGATAGTTTATATAGAAATATATTTATATAGGAACTTTTCTCAAAATCATTCATTTCATTCAACAGCATAAACAATTTACTTTTCTTTCTTCTTGTTACCTTTTTTTTTTTCTTCAAAATTCATATGACAATAACACGTTCATAAAAACAATTTTACAAAACCCATTACGTTTTCTCCCACTTTCCGGACGTACACCTGATTTATCTTTTGAAACATGTTCATATGTATTTGATGTCCTTCACATTATTCGCAATCTCAATACAGTACTTACGTCTGTTTCCAACACACTTATATTTGTACATATATACATTCAGTACAAAGGGAAAACAACAAGCAACCAACAACTATCTACTCAACGAATGAAGCAACTCAGCCTTCCAGAACCATAACCATCATAACCCATAATATATACAGATACATTGAGACAATAATGATAGATAAGGTCTATTATACCTGTCTTAAGCACAGTAAACCAAGGATACACTTTTCCATAACGAAATGCCAGGCCAAAGATACACTTCAAGTCATTTTAGTCTTACTTCATTTCATGACAATTCATTTCAAGTTAATTTATTTCATCTCAATTCATGAGCCAATTCATTACATTTAGACACCCAACTAAGGCTACAACTGAGTGGTTCCCAATTAACACAAATAATACACAAACACTTCAAACTTTTATTTCATAGATATTTCGTCCGCGGGCAGCTGTTAAACGGGACCCATGTATTCTTTCACGAATATTTCGTCCGCAGGTAGCCGTCAAACGGGACCCATGTAAACATAGGCTATACAAGCACTGCTAATGTCATATACGAATATTTCGTCTGCGGGCTAGGCACCCATGTATAATTTCGGGACTTTTACCTAGGACACTTTGGCCAACTTAATTATAATGGAGTCCATCCCCTTTCTCCTCCCAAACAAGCATTCATACATATGCAATATATTTAAACACAAACTCAAACAATGGAGTACATCATTTTTCCAGTCCAAAATAACCATACATATATAATGTATATAAACACATACTTACACATGGAGTACATCCCCTTTCTTCTCCCAATTAATCACACATACACAATGCATATAAACCTAGTCATATTCAATGACAACCAGCAAAAGATTAATCTCAATTCACTTAGTCCACATGCAATTTCTACAACAGTCATAGCTATCCTTCACCGATAGCCCAAAACATATATTTTTAAACATATATACAATCTCCAAAATAGATAAACTATCCATATTTTCATAGGTGAGAGATGACAAATATCCAACTCCACCATTACATTCATATTTATCCATTTCTACATCTAATACGAAAGGAAAATAAAAATTCAATTCTCGCAAGACTCTTAGTCCAATAACGATGATAATATGTAAAAGTTTCAAAATCCGACCTCAAGTTCATTATCAATTTACGAAGGGTGATGATTTCATTTTCTTTCAAAAAGACCACTTTTCTTTATTTTACAATCCACGCGACTCCAACTATTTTTCTAAAAATTTATTCTCGTCATTTTACAAAACCAAAACCAAATCCATCATCTTTATTTTACAAAACCAATTCCATTGGTATCAAAACTATAACTCAACTCAACTCAACTTCACGTGATTAGTCCAAAATAATACCAACACCGTGGTTACTTCTCTTTTTATTTTCTTTTGATATAAACACAATTATACAATCCATATTAGCAAAATATAAAGATTATTCAACTTCCTCCCTTTTAAATCCATTATATCAATAATATTAAATTAGGGCTTTTCTCCCTCTCTTCACAAACATAATAAATCGCTTCTCAAATAACCCAACTACAAATAACTTAACAACTCCAATCACAAATATCAAACCCTAGATCCCTTTTCATGGCTTTCAAGAAAATCCATAATGAATCTGATTTTTATGCAATAAAATCTACCACATATCCATCTATAAACGAAGTATTGGATATGAGCAAAGAAATTCCTATCTCTTGAAGCGAAGAGAAAACAACCCAAAAATCACCGACGATGAAATCACGAACTACTTAGATCAATAGAAAGCCCTTGACAAGATCTACAACCTTTTTCAAAGGACCATGGTGAAAAAATCACTCTAGGTAAGTAGATCTAGAGATCTAGGTGCGAAAAGTCAAGTTTTAGAGAGAGAAGAGAGAAATTACGATTTAAGATGAAAAGAGGAGAAAAAGTAATGAGAGTAAAGTGGTTTGGGTGTATTTATAGTAGTAGAGAATTGCCCTAAATTCAAATAAAAAGGACAAAGCAAAAACCTCCAAAAAGTAAGGCCTAAACCAACCTAAAAAGCTGAAAATTACACGCAGGGGTCAACCCTTTAGGTAGAGGGGTCGACCCTTCAGGTAGAAAAGACAATCTGACAACAAGCAAGGGGTCGACCCTTAGACAGAAAGGATCGACACTAATTTCCAGCAACTAACACACAAATTCTGCAATATACAAGGGTCGACCCTTCCTAGACTGGTGTCGACTCTTAAGGCCAACAAAAAAAGGCAAGTGTCGATACCACCAAGATTGGTGTCGACCCCCAAACAAGATTTCTAAGTACCCAAATAACTTTTCAACGTAAACAAACGTGAACGAACAATCCCAACAAGTTTAAATTGATTTTCACTCATCCAAAACCAAGATACAACAACACTAAAGATCCCCAAAATAAAATAAAGGATTCAAATACACTTCACAAATTAATGTTTTAAAAGGGTACAAGTGCTATATAGTTCAACTCTATTATATGCAAGTATAATTCAACTCTGCCATATAATAAATATAAATTGTTCGTCATGTTTCGTTTAGAAACATCGCCATAGGACTGGTCAGTCCTATCACACAAATTTCAGATTCATAAAAATCAAACTAAAATTTTATTTTTACTTCGGCAAATGATATAAACTTCGAAAAACAAAAATCTAATGATAGAAAAACTTTAGGTTGCAAGTGTTCTAGGGTCTTGGCAACTCTTTGCGATCACTGTCTTCAAGCCGATATACCCCATTGCCTGCAACCGAGATGATTCTATAAGGCCCCTTGCAATTTGGACTTAGTTTGCCCTCCCTAGGATCTTTCTTGTTGCTGACTACTTTCCTCAGCATAAGGTCCCTAACTTTGAACTCTCTTAGGTTGACCCTCTTATTGTAAGCCTTAGCAAGTTGTTGCTGGTATGCCCCCAGCCGAATTGCTGCTCTCTCTCTTTTTTCCTCTAGTAGGTCTAGATCTTGGGCTAGAAATGCCTCATTAGTACCATTCTCCACTCCCTGGGTTCTGATCCCTAGAATGCCGACTTCCAGTGGGATAACTGCTTCAGTACCATAAGCCATGGCAAATGGAGACTCCCCAGTTGATCTTCTCGGTGTAGTCCGATATGCCCAGAGTACATTAGGCAACTCCTCCACCCATTTTCCCATTGTTGCTTCCAGTCTCTTTTTGATTCCATCTAAGATAGTCTTATTGGATGCCTCTGCTTGACCATCACTCTGGAGAAAACTCAGAGTAGAGTAGTAGTTCTTGATCTTGTACTTTGCACAAAAGTTTTTGATTAGCTTACTGTCAAACTGTGTACCATTGTCTACTATTATTGCCTTTGGGATCCCAAACCTAGTGATGATGTTCTTCTATATGAAGTTCTTCACATCAATATCTCGAATCTTCGCAAGAAGTTCAGCTTCTACCCACTTGGTGAAGTAATCAGTTACTACCAGCAGAAACTTCCTTTGCCCAGTTGCTTGGGGCAGTTGTTCAACAAGATCCATGCCCCACTGGGCAAATGGCCAAGGGCTGGATACTAGGTTCAAATCTGCTGCTAGTTGATATATCAATGGTGCAAACCTTTGACGCTTCTTGCACTTTCTGACATAGGCTTCAACATGCTTCTGCATGTAGGGCCACCAGTACCCCTGAGTAATGGCCTAGCATGGCTTCCACATACCCCTTCATGTATTTCATACAAGAAGTCTTCAACCTAGGAGGGATGCACACACCTCAAAAGGGAACCAGTAAAAGACCTTCTGTAGAGATGTCCTTCTGCTGTTAGGCTAAACCTTGCCGACTTCAGTTTGGTGTTGTGTGCTTCTATGCGATCATCCGGTAACTTGCCATCCCTAAGAAACATTACTATTGCATCCATCCAACTTGAACCCATCTCTACACACATTGCTTCATACTCTGTGATTAGTGGTTCCACACGTGGGCTTGACAAATAATCAACCATTATTGTCCTTGCCTCCCCTGATTTCATTGCACTAGCCAGGTTAGCCAAGGCATCGGTATGGCTGTTGTCATCTTGGCTGACCTGCAGTAATCGACAATCTTGAAACAAGGCTAGTAGTCTAACAACTTCTTTGACATAGGCTATCATTCTTTCATCTCGGGCTGTATATTTGCCTGTTGCCCGGTTCACAATAAGTTTGGAATCACAGAAGACTACCACCTCGTCAGCTTCTATTGTTGTTGTTAACTTCAACCCTGCGATTAGTGCCTCATATTCTGCTTCATTGTTTGAGGCCTTGAACCCCAAACCAATAGACTGCTCTAATATTCGCCCATCTGGTGATACCAACACCACTCCTGCCCTCACTCCTTGACGGTTTGAACTTCCATTAACAATCAGGCTGAAAGAGTCACCGATGTAAATATTGCAGGGCTTGGGTTTTTCTTTTTTCTTCTGTTCTGTTGTAGGGTTTTTCATTCCCAGTTGGTCTCTTTTTGTTCCCCTGAACACCGTAAGCCACGACTCACTGTAGCCCGACGTGGGATGGCACCAGGTGTGAACTTGGCTACAAAGTCGGCCAGAACCAAGCCTTTGATTGTCGTTCTAGGTCTAAACTCTAAATCATATTGGCTCAATACCACTGCCCATTTGGCTACCCTGCTTATTAGATCTCCTTGTTGTTGTAGGGACTTCAAGGGGTGCTCAGTCAATACCACAATCTTGTGGGCTTGGAAGTAATGATTTAGTTTTTTTGGAAGCCATCACTAAGGCCAGTGTCAATTTCTCCAGGGGCAAGTACTTAGTCTCTGCGCCTGTTAAGGTTTTACTCACATAGTATACTGTCCTTTGTTCTCCCATCTGTTTTCTAATTACCACTGCACTCACTGCATGCTCCGAAACTGCCAAGTATAAGAACAATTCCTCTCTAGGTACTGGATTTGAGAGAACTGGAGCTATAGTCAGGTATTTTTTCAAGTCGGCCAAGGCGACTTCACACTCCTCTGTCCACAAAAAATCTGTGGCCTTCTTTAATAAACTGAAAAATGGTTTACACTTATCTGAACTTCTGCTTATAAACCTATTCTGGGCTGCGGCCCTTCCTGTCAGCATTTGCATTTGTTTTGCCAATGTTGAGCTCTTCAAGTCAAGGATGGCCTTGATTTGATCTGGGCTTGCCTCAATGCCCTTTCTGGTAATCAAGTACCCCAGGAACTTACCAGACCCAACTCCAAATGCACATTTCAAAGCATTGAGTCGGAGCTGATATGCTCTAAGAATATCGAACACTGCATTCAAGTCGGCCAGGTGATTCTCAGGTTCTTTGGTCTTCACGACCATGTCATCAATGTATACTTCCACTGTTTTGCCGATCAGAACATCTTGGTCACCAACCTCTGGTAGGTTGCTCTTACATTTTTTAACCCGAAAGGCATCACCCTGTAGCAATACAACCTTTTGGGGTGATAAATGCAGTCTTCTCTTTGTCGGGGGGATACATTGCTATCTAATGGTACTCCCTATAAGCATCTAGGAAGCTCATCCTTCCATGTCCCAAAGTGGCATCCACTAATTGATTGATCTTGGGGAGTGTGAAACTATCTTTGGGACAAACCTTATTCAGGTTGGTGAAGTCCACGCAGACCCTCCACTTTCCATTCTTCTTTTTTACAACAACTGTATTTGATAACCAAGTTGGGTAGTTTACCTCTCGAATGGCTCTGGCCTCCAATAATTTGTCTACTTCCTCCTCTACTACATCCACATGAACAAACGTCGTCCTCCTTACTTGTTGAATGACAGGTTTAGTCGACTTGTCTACGTTTAGTCTATGGCATGTGACCTCGGGATTAATGCTAGGCATCTTATAGGGCGTCCAAGTAAACACCTCTATGTTGGCTCACAAGAATGCTTCTAACTCCCTTTCCGCCTCCTCGGTCAAGCTTGAGCCGAGAAGGAAGAAGCGCTCTTCATTCCCTTGCTGGACCACAATTGTCTTCAAGGCTTCCTCACTTTTGTCGGCTGGCTCTTTGCTGACATCCTCTAGGACCTTTATGTCCTTGTCCTCAATCTTTATTGTTTCTGCTTCTCACACGTTGTAGGCAGATTTCATTGCTGTCATGGAACAATTCTTTGCCTGCACCTGATCCCCTCTGACCTCCTCAATTCCATGCTCTGTTGGGAACTGCAACAGCTGATGCAGTGTTGAGGGAACAACCCTCATTGTGTGCAACCATGCCCTTTCCAAGATAACATTGTAAGGGGAGGGGGTGTCAATTACTGTGAACTCTGTGCTTACCTTCTTGGTGCCTACCTGTACATCCAAATTTATTACTTCCAGGGACCATTTTCGCGCTCCATTGAACCCGACCATTGGGCTGTTGGACTACTCCAAATCATCTCGATGAAGGTTGAGCTCCTTGTAACATCTGACATACATGATGTCACAAGAGCTGCCTTGGTCAATCAGAATGTGCCTTACCTGGCGTTCTCCAATCTTGAGGGTTACTACCAGAGCATTGTTGTGTGGATACTGTACCATGTCTAGGTCTACTTTTGTAAAGGACACCATTGGTCCCAGGCATTTGTTTGTCCTAGGCCACTTTTGACTTGATATACATGCTGTAAGTGCTTCACCCTCTGAGTCTCCCCACGTACCTCGCTGTCTTTGACCCTCGAATAAATCACATTGATTACTCGAGGTTCGTCTGCTTGTGGTTGTGGTGCTGATGGAGGTGGTGCTTGTAGACACCCCATTTTTGACCGTCCTCAAGACTTGGACGTCATCGTTTGAACACTCGATGATCATCCATGCTCGTGTTCGTTTTGAGTGCCTGAAGTTCTTGGCAGAGTGCCTCGCCTTCGGACCTCTTGACTTGTCTATTTTGTGCTTGGTTATGCACCAAGAACTTGTAGCATTGATTCTGGGGGAAGAGGGTGGCCTGCTGACCAGCCCTACAACCCATCGGCCAGGCCTTTTTCCATCGGCCATCAGTGTTGGCCGGTCGGCCTCACTGATGGCGGTCGGCCATAAGTTTTGGCCGAGGTTTTTTTTTTTTTTTTTTTTGCTTTTGCAGATATTTTTGGTGCCAGCTGTTCCAGCTGTTGAACACTGAGCTCATCCTCCATACACGTGTATGGAGGGATAGAAACAAGCTTTAAGCTTGTCAAGAAAGCTTTTGCTTGCATTGCCTATATAAGGGGAGGCCCTTCTCCTTATCTTGAGGTTCAAAAAATTTAGAGACAAAATATCTCTCTCTCTAGAATTCTCACACACTTTCTATATTGTGCTCTATAGTGCTCACAAGTGTGTTTTCTTCACATTTTTGCAAAGAAACACCTAGTCACACACCACTACCTTGGAGCTGAGGTCCTTGAAGGTTTGTTTGGAGTTCAAAAAGATGGTTTTTAGGCTCAGAAGTTGTCCTCTTGCTGCTATGCTACAAGGGTGAGTATATCCTCCTTTTAAGCTTATCTTTGTATACCATATTAGCCACCTTTGCATGCTGTTTTGGGCTTGGTTGTTAACTATGAAAAGCTCTGATTTTAAGTGTTAAGAAAGGTTGTCTGAGGCCTCTTTGGTGTTGGGGGTATTTCATCCCTTTGTGTGCCTTATTTGCTTGAGATTGGTGCATTCTTTTAAAACTTTTGAGGCACCCTTTGTTTAGCCTTTCTACCACTGAAACTCAGAGGAATTTCAGTGGTAGAAATCATGCTTTGAGGACCAAATTAGGAGGGGTGGCCTCCCCTCCTTGCTTCTTGGTTGCATGCCTTGTTCGCCTAATTAGTGAACATGTTTTTCTAGCATGTGTTGGCTTATTCTCAGCTTATTTTTGGTCTTATTTTAGCATGGCTTAACTCTGTTTTGGCCTCGTTGGCTCACCTCATGCATGCTTTTTACATTTGTAGTGTAATCTTGCCATTTAGCCTTGCATGCTTGCTACTTTGGCTCATCATTCTAACTTATTTTGGCTATGCTCCCACATGCTTTTACTCTTGTTTTAGCATGCTTTAACTCTAATTTTAGTTGGTGAGGTCACCTCTTGCTTGGTTTTTGCACTTGTAATGCTTTCTCACTCATTAGCCTTGCATGCTTAGTGTTTTGACCTATCATTCTAGCTTGTTTTAGCTCTATTTCAGCATGCTTTTAGCCTTGATTTAGCATGCTTAAACTCTATTCCAAGTGGTCTTGGTCATGTATGGCTTGCCTTGTATGGCTATAGCATGATAGGCTTTCATAGTCTTGTGTTTTGGAGTCCACTAACATGCTTTGCTTGGGTTGTTTGTATGATATGACATCATTTGATATATGATTTTAGAGCATGTTTCACTATCATACTCTCATATGTATCGCTCTTTCAATGCTTTTGAGAAATTGAGCCTCATGCCTTGTTTGTAAGCCAATGAATGAGCATATTTTTCTTGCCATCTATGCTGCAAGTCTAGCATGTTTTTGCTACTATTTTGACCTGCCTTGGGTCTGTTTTGAATGGTTAAGGTCATTTGAGCATTGCTTAGTATGGTTGTAGTGTAAAAGGCCTTGACTAGCCTTGAGTTTTGGGGCCTTTAACATGTTGTGTATGTGATGTTTGCATGATATGGCACCATTTGGCATGTAATTTCAGTGCATGTAGTGTAGTCACACTCTCATATACTTCATTCCTTCATTGCTTTTGAGGGTTGTGTATCATGCCTTGCTTATAGGTTAACATGTGTACATGTTCTTCTAGCATTTTGAGCTTCCATTTCAACATGATTAGGTCACTGTTTTGGAGCATCTTAGGTCTATCCATAGCTGGCTTGACCATTTGAGATTGATAGTCCATGCCTCATGTGTAATGTTCTTAACTTGCTTTAGTGCTCTTGGTCTCTTAACATGTCTTGCATGCATTGCTTACATGATAGAGTATTGTGCATGCTACTTTAGCATTGATAGATAAGCATGTTGTTTGCATTGTATTGTGCTTGGATCAGACGTTAATCCAAACACGAGGAATGCGGCACGTTTCATACTCAAAGTGATGAAATGTGTTGCATTTCTTGGTCGTTGTCACCCTTGATCATGCATGCTAGGGTGACGACACTGAGTCTTATGTGTGCATTCACCAACATTGTGCTAGCTTGGCTCTTTGGCCATTATGCATTGAGATGCGTGATCGGTGGCTCAAGAACCTAGTACTACACTCCTTTGAGCTTGAGAAATGATAAGGAGGGTAGTTGCACACACATTTCCTTGCAAATACACTGCCATGCCTCTGTTTGTGCTCTGTCGCAGCAAAAAGAAAAATTCAGGGAATCAGTGGCTGACCGGCCATCAAAGCCAGCCGACCGGCCACCAAGGTTGCCGACCGGCCATCAGTACTGGCCGATTACCACCAATCATGGCCAACCATCCCTCAACATGTTCCTAAGGAAGGTCAGAAGCATTCTGGAAGTTGGCATAATTTTCAGAGGTTCAAAAGTGTGCAAACAGAGACATCGTCAGGCAAGGTGGTGGATTTTCGAGAGAAGCGAACCGAGCATGCTTGTCTCCCTCACCCACGAGGCCGTCTTTATTGCTTTGTTAGCTAGTTGTAACTAGTTCAATTAATGTGTTGTAATATTCTAAATTAGCTTAGCTTAGCATAACTAGTTAATTTATTCGGTTTGTAATCTTCTAATTAGCTTAGCATAGTTGATTAATTGGTTTGTAATAAGCAGCTTAGCTTAGCTTATTTATTCGGACCCTTCGTCGAGAGGGCAAATGTTGTAATAAGGGTGCGTGTGTGTGTGAATGTCTTTCAACCCCACGTCTTTCTTCTTTTTATTTACCAGCTTTTAATGGTTAGATTATGACATGTTTCAATTAGCATACTTATGCTTTGCATGCGTGCATCATTCATTCGTATTGCATGCATCAGGCTCGGCGCATCATTCAAACTCCATCGTATTTCAATACCTATTTGAATACGTGTTCTAAAGCATGCTATCAAGTGTTGCATTCATATGCCATCATAGATAACTGAGCCTATTTAGTTGCATGTGTTGCATTTGGCACTTAACATAGCTAGGATCATTCATTGATTACTAACTAGCTTCTGTTTTGGCTCGGAGTACACTATAAGTGTTTATGCTTTAGCATACTTGCATGTGTATAAGTGATTGCCATATTAGCATGCTTGCCATGAGGCTATCTGCATAAGTACTTAACTGTATGAATGCCTGTGGATGAAGGCTTCATTACTTGAATTGGAACAATTCATCAAAATGTGAGTTTTAAGCCCACTTGGAGTGGCAAATCATCATGTTTTAAGCCCACCTTGTTTGGTGGCAAATCTGCATTTCTAAGCCCACTTGAGAGTGGCAAAATCAAACCATTTTCGAAAACAAACATTGAATTGTTTTGTTCCAATTTAGGCGATCTAGTCTATACTCGTGTGTTGTGTGCATCACGTAGTAATGTTAGATTAATAAACCGGAATAAGAACACATGTGTTTATAAAAACAGCATATCATGTTAGTAGAGGCTGATCCTTTGATCGGGCGAGCGGGGGGTACTCATTTCAGGACCTTCCCCTCTCATACCCAAGTTCTTGAGCCGAGGCAACTTTGGTGATGACGGACACGTGGCCTTAGGCACGAGTCAGGGTTTCTTAAATTTTCCAAAACAAAATATTTAGGTGGCGACTCTGAAATCTGGCAAAGCAGTCCATGTTTGGCACTTTTTGATTAAAATCGATTTTCCAAAAACGATTTATTGGATTTGGACTCTTTGGTGATTTATCAATCTTACATTGCACTTTGTGAGATTAGATTCAGAACCGTGACAGGAGTCCGAACTATAGTAGCTATGAACCCAATTTGCGCCCTCTCCGAAAAAGGGGGCGTGAAAAACGAGTTCGGAGCGGTCTACAGTGCTGCCGGTACCTGGGGCAGCCTTGCCTGCTCTTTCCTTGTTCTGGCCTCATCTACTAGGTCTCTTAAGTGACCTTGTCTAACCAGATCTTCCAGATACGTCTTCAGGGCTCTGCACCCCTGAGTAAGGTGCCCATCCTAATTGTGGTAGGCACAGTGCTGTCCAAGTCTTCTTCCCATAAATTCGCCAGGAATCTTCTCTGGTGCTCTATAATACGGCTGGTTCCTGATCCTTTCCAAGACTTCATAAACCGGAATCCGGAATACAGTGATGACTGCCTGTGCAGCCCTCAGTCTTGTTTCTTGTCTATTAAAATAGATAACATATTTGAGGGAAAATTAAGATGACCTAAGTCTCACTGGCATGACATTTTATAGTATAGTCATTTTATTTGTTAGAGGATTGAGTGTTAATTTATGTTTCTCTACATTTGATAGGTATAGGCCTACATAGTTCTCCATATTAGTGCCATTATTATCCAAATAACTCTGAAAATGAAGGTTCTCCACAGCTACTCACAAAAAGTAATAAAAGTAAAGAAGAGAAAAAACTTAATTGTTGCAAGTGCTATATCCTTCTCTAATATTCTTCATTATTTTCTAGTAATGGATCTTGCAACTAACACAAAAAACAAATAAGTATCTCTTATACGGATATTAATGAGACTCTAGGCTGAATTATTGTTAACAACTCCAATGTGAGATAGATCTGCAGAGCCTTGTAACAATTTCCTGAAAACCCAACAATAATGTTCCAACCAATTGACATATGTGTTGGGAAATTTTCTAAAAATTAAATTTAGTTTTTGGGTTTTCATAAACCTTCCTAGAAAGAGAGAAAAAAATAGAGCACTAAATAAAGTGCTTCATAAAATTATGGAGTAGAATGCTAGCGTGCATGTGATAATAGGAAATTTACTTAATTCCGATTGAATTGATGAATACTTGTGCATACATGTTAACGTACATGATTATAACCTCACCACCACTCTTATTACTGCCACCACCACCACTATAACTACTTCCACCGCCGCCACCCCTTTACCACTCCTACTACCGCCATTGCTGCCACTGCCACCACCACTACCACCATTACACCACTATTATAGCTATTGTTATCACCACCACCATTACTACCATCACCATTGCCATCATACATATGAACTACTATCATTTCACTACTACGACCACACACTTAACATAGTCGTCACCGCATTATGACCATCTCTTTGATCATTGTTACAATTACCCTTCACATCCACAACTACAATCATTACTATCGTTGCTGTAAGATTAATCATTCATCCACCAAAATTGTTTAACCTGAATTCATTCGAAAGTTAATTTATGTTAAAACTTAAAAAGAAAATGACACATTAACGGTTACGTAGCATAAACATATTTTATTATATATGACTTACACCTCTGACATAAACTTAAATTTAAATATAATAATATGTTTTTTATGTTATGTGACAATTATTGTTGTATTTTTTGTCTAAATTTGAATAGAAGTTAACTTGTGGAGTAAACTGAAAAAACTTGAAACATGAGAGCCAAACTGGGAAAAAATAAATTTTACGAGCCAAATTGGAAAAGTAACCAAACTTAAAGGTGGCAAAGTGTAATTAATCCTTTTTTTATTATTTATTTTTAAAATAGAAAAGTAGACACTTGGCATAAGGGGGTGTTTACTTTATATATAGTACAACACATATAGACCTAGAGGGGGGCAAGAGGGCGCAATCACCTCCCTACGATTTCAAAAACACTATTTATTATAGTAGTATTACCTACAATTATTTACAGATCATAGAGACTCACCCCTTCTACATTTTTTTTTCTTTTAAAATAATTTTAAGTGACCATCACTCTATATATATGAAACAAAGGATCAAAATATAATATTAAAAAAAATAGACAAAATTATTAAGAAAATTCTTTGTTATAATTATTATTGATTACAAGTCCAAGTTTCTAAAAAATCGAATAAGGTATTAACTAATTATTTAATCAAGTTCATTGAAAAAGACATTGTACAATATTTTAATATCGATATATTATAGACATTAATGACATCAATTAATGTCGAGCATAACAATTCAAGATGTCTCATTTTAATATTTACATTGTTTTATAGTTATTTTTTGTAACTAAATATGGATACAAAAATATGCTATATATATATTCATCTTATTTTCACTTTTCAAACTAGTAAAAATTGATATTATAATTCATACTTTCTTTTTAAAAATTTTGTTAGTATATATATATTCGCCTCCTATATGAAAATTTTGTGTTCATACCTGAAAATTTTCTAGATTAAGTTTTTTGAAAATTAAGTTTTTTGATTTTTGTGTTTTTTTGTTTTTAGTAAATATTTTAAAAATTTTAGACATTTTTTTTTACTTTTTTAGATGCACCTTACTTAGATGTATCTAAAAAGTAAAAAAAATGTGAAAAAATATTTTAAAAAATTAATAAATACATAAAAATACAAAAAATGCACTAAATTCTTGTATTTTTTTTTTGTATTTTTGATATTTAGTGAATTTTTAAAAGATTTTTTTAATAATTTTTTTACTTTTTAGGTGTATTTATGTTAAGTGTGTCTAAAAAATAAAAAAATTGTCTAAAATATTAAAAAAATTCAATAAAAACAAAAAAATACGAAAAATAAGAAAATAGAATTTTCTAAAAATATTTTTTGAAAAATGGAAACAAGCACCTTCACCTGCTGTGGTGCTTTAGTGGAGAGGCGTGGAATTCCTATACGTGAGTTGCGGGGTTTAAAACTTGTGAATTGGTGTGTTGGAATGTTAATAAAATATAAGTTAAATATATATAAATTAATTTTTTTTGTATTTTTTTAATTTAAATTTGTGAAATATAATTATATTTCATTCATATTTTACTTATTATATTATTTTTAAAATTTCTGTCCAAATTTATAAACCCATAAGAATTATATACTTAATAGAATGGAAAGATTGCTCTTAATTATGTTTTACTTAAAAGAATGATATACAAATAAATAAAATTTTCATATAGATTGATATGATTTTTGGTTGGTCATTTCAAAATGGAAAATGATTCAATACTCCTTTTCATTTATAGGTTAGATATATTATCAATTATTTTTTATAACTCTAATACAAAAATGATGAATCTCATTGTTTAAACCAATAAATACTATTTTAGGGCACCACTAGAGCTGGCTTGGCTATAAGCTGAACGAGCAGCCGCTTTGAGCCTCTGAAATTGGTCGTAAAAAGGGCGCCAAAAAATGTTTGTTATTTTACTTAGTTCATAAAAAATAAAAATAAAAAGGGGCCCCTCAAAAGGAAACCAAAAAAAAAAAAAAAAAATGATTGATGTTTGAATTATTTGAAACAACTAGATGTTTTTGTTTTCTAAATGTATAGATTGTGTATTGATTATAGTTATTACAATTGCTTTTGGGGAAAAAACTTTTTAACAATGAAATTGATTAAATTTTACGTTCTATCAATTATATCACAAGAAATATTAAATGGGTTTGGTTGACAAGTTAGATAAAACAAGCTTTGCAGCTAAAAATGTGAAAATGGCGATGCTTAATTGACATTTTTATAGTTTTTCATTTTTTATTAGGCATTTCAGCTTAGATTATATGGAACCTTAATCTTAGACTATATTTGATTGATAATAATCTTGAGGAAGAATGAGATTATTAATGTGATTTTAGATCTCTATGATTTTAGGGTTTGAGGAGTTCCATTTCTTATAATTGCGACATTTCTTATAAAAAAAACCTCACACCTGTGAGAAGCTTAATCAAAATAGTTTACTTATCCGCGTGGCTAATAATATGAATTTTATACTCGACAATATGAAATTTCATTGAATAAAATTTAAGCTACCAATTAATCTGATTATGTCAAAAAATAATTCAAAATGGATCCACATTACAAGCCTAGTCTTGAATTTATTTTTACATATATAAAAGGCCCCATGATTTGTTTTGGACCTCAAAAAAATCAAGACCACCCGGAGCACCACTTAGCAATGCTCCAGGAGTATAGAATAATTTTCCTTCCGAGATACCCACCATTATCCTTATAATTTCAAAAACATCATGGACACATTATTTTAGATATGTTTTTTGTATAAATGTTTTGTTTGTAAATTATTTTGACAAAATCATATTTATTTTTTTAAAATTATTTTGGTAGTGTCAATTTATCAAAACTTTTCAAATTATTTTTAATACTATATAATTCTTAAAAATTCAAAATTGAGTGAGTTGAATTGAAATCACTAATTAACCCTTAGCTCCGTCCCAAGAAAAAACAATAAGCTCATCTTTCTAACCTAGTGGCAAAGAATGTTTGACGTTTTGCCCTCACAATATCAATTACAACCCAAGCGGTCTAATTGTCAAGTTGACTGCAAATTAAGAAGCATGAATTCGGATATGGACATGATTTAAATAAATATGTAAACATTTTACGTGGTAATTTCTTAAAAAACAGAATGCGAACACAACAGAAATATGACAAAAAAAATAAAATAAAATTATGCACCATAAGTAAATAAATACTACACCCACACACAACTAAAAATGGTGAAAAATTAATATAATTCAACATGAAAAAATCTTTCAATTTATAATTTAAACTCTATTCAAATATAGAAAATGTTATTTTGTCAATTATAAAGTTAGAGGTGCTTACCTTCATAATGATGATTAATACACCCTATTCAAATATAGAAAATGTTATTTTGTCAATTATAAACGGTAGAGGTGTTTGCCTTCGTAATGATGATTAATACGGACTACAAGTTTACGTTATGGTGATTATAAATTTATGATGAATCTTTTTATAGCTCATTACAAAATAAAGGATAAATTACCAATACACCTTGTAAAGTTTACTTAAAATACAGATTGTTTTCTGCAGTTTTGAAAATTACAAATTTTTTGTCAGAATTTTTTATTTAACAGAATTAACAGAAAAAATTGAAACTACTGACTATTCTCCTATACAACAATAAAATTACTTGAATTATTAATTGAAATATATTTTTGATATCATTAAAAACTATTAATTGCCTTTATGATATATTAATAAAATGGGTAATTTGTTATGGAATTAAAAACTTAACGGAGCGAGATGAAATTTCCAAAATTACATGACACAATTTATATTTTAATCAAACCTCTTGAAATGTATTTATAATTTATCCCGAAATAAACCTATCTTGGGGTGTATCCAAAGAGCGTCTCTGAACAAATATAAAATAATAGGTAAATTACACTTAATATCATAGCAATTTCACCATAATATCACTTTAATTGTTTCATTTTCAGTTGTAATAGTCAGCCTATTATATTTTAAGCCAAATTGCAATATTTTTTTTTTTCATCCGTCTACCATTACAAAGTTGACGAGATTTGTAATTTGAAGCATAAATGATATTTTTGTGGTCTCATAAGAATCCACACACTTTTATTAAAATCTCATTTTAGTTTTACATTTTTACCAAAATCTCACTTTAATCCTCATATTTTTATCAAAATTTCACTTTAGTCCATTCACTTTCAATTTCTTTTAGTTTTATTAACCTGTAAATAGATAAGAAGATGAGATCGGATATTGATTTAAAGTATCAGAGATTAATTATTATAATTGAACGTAAATGAATTAAATATAAAAATATTAACTATAATTTACCAAAAAGAAAAAGAAAAAAAAAAAAAACACATCATATGGCGTATCCAAAATGTTAATGTTAATGTAAATTGTATAAATTTACCATCACCTACCACACACTTACCATCACCTACCACCACCATCCACTACACCTACATCTATATAAGGAACCATTTGTAATAGACAGAACATCAACAAGATATTCTGTCTATTACAAATGGTTCCTTATATAGATGTAGGTGTAGTGGATGGTGGTGGTAGGTGATGGTAAGTGTGTGGTAGGTGATGGTAAATTTATACAATTTACATTAACATTAACACAAAAAATGTCACTGTCTAACATGTGTGCAACACGGATATAGAAATAAGTCGTGCGGATGCTGCATACACAACAAAAAGGGCCCGAGTGGACAACTAGAATGTTGAAAAAAAGCAGGGAAATGGGAAAAATAACAGCAGTTGGTTACTAGATGATTGCAAAGGGGCCAAGTGAACAGCTAGAATGTTGAAAAAAAGCAGGGAAATGGGAAAAATAACAGTAGTTGGTTTGTAGATGATTGCAAGGTAGAATCACATGTTGATTCTGACATAACTTAAGACATTAATGTTGTGTTTGGTTGAGAGATTTGAAGAGGGATTTAGAAACAGAAATGAAAAAGATAGATGAAATATGAATAAAATATACCTAAATTTCACCTACTTTCACATAACTTTTCTCTTTCCCTTTTCAAATCCCTTCTCAAATCCTTCAACCAAACACAGCGTAACAATTCTTGGTTTCATCAAAAAGATCTTCAACGTTTGGATTGTTTTACACCTTTTCCTTAATGTTGTGTTGGTTAGAAGATTTAAAAAGAAAAAAAGAAAATGTAAGTAAAATGTGTATAAAATATACTTATATTTCACCTAATTTCATACACTTTTTCTTTTTTCCTTTCCAAATCCTTTAACCAAACACAATATAAAGCATATGAATAGAGAGGGAATAAATTGAAACCTCAGAATAGATAACCAACATATTTAAGGGAAAATTAAGATGACCCAAGTTGTTCCATCAAATTTTTTTGTTTTTATCATTTTCAATTAAACCAAGTTGATTATTGGCTGTGCTACAACCCTTATATGATCAAAAAATGAGATAAAACTAAGATTTATAATCAAATTTTACACTGTAGTTCCATTTTTGTCTACCTTTTAGTTGTATTTGGATTATAAATTTGAATAAGGATTGAGAGAAAGAGAAATGGAGATAAAATTAGTTTATATTTTATTCACATTACCTCATCTTTTTCCTTTTCCCTTATAAATTATTATCCAAATTTATCATTCGAAGACAAACTGTATGTATGTGTGCATGCTAAAAGATAAGTAGTGTAAAAATGGATATTTATACATCATATTGTATCGTGTATCATATGACAACTTAATGTCTTTAAAAATAGATAAAAAAATAAAATAAAAAATAAAGTTATAGCAAACACATTTATCTTGTGAGAGCATGACCCCAAACAAATAGAGTGTTAGCTTTGAAGCAAAACCTTCCTTGACCTCATTTTTGTATCAAAACCTTCCTTAAAGTGTTAGCTTTGAAGCAACAAAGGTTTCATTGAAAAAGAGTGAGTGGTTTGAGAGAAAGTCTAATTTGCATAACAGTGGAAGAATCTAGATAGTGCAGGAATATTTCTTCAATAATTAAAAATTTAGGAAAGCTATTTCACTTTCGAAAAATGATCTAGAATCTAGATAAAATTATCTACAAACCCTAGGAAGGACGAGTTCGAAAAAGATCTGAAAATGTGTCTTAGATTTTGATCTTTAAAGTATTCTGAATCTGGAAATTTATTTATTCTTTTGTTAATGATTCATGTCCTTTATTTCTTGAATGTGCTTTTTATCATTTGTTTGAGCCTTAGTATGATATTTACATATGCTTGTGAACCTATTTCTTTACAATGGTGCTTTGATGATGCTCATATTTGTGTAGAAATTATTGTCTCAATAGCTTGTTCTAACCTTAACTTAAAATATCTAACTCAACGGAAGACTTTATTGGGGTGCTAATTGGTTTTCAATCACTTGCATAACTTCGTAAGATAATGCTTGTGTTACATCTGAATTAGTTGGCGGTGAAAGTTCGCGGAAAAAATTTTTATTTGAAAAATAGTTTTTGAAAGAAATGCCACCTGATAACACAATCTAAAATACCTTAATCCAAGCGTGTTATTGTTAGTATCTCACCAAGCGATCCAAGTGTCTTGCTTCCAAAGTGATTCATCTTATATCCTCTTGCCTTTATTTTTGTATGTATTTTTCTACGGATTTTAAAAATTCTAATGGCCAATTTTTTTGTATCAAATATGTCTGATATATATACACAACACATGATAGAGTTTGCATCTAGGTAAGATCCTTAGGGATCTCTTTTAGTTGTGGGGATAAAATAAAAGATGTATCTTTTATCTTGAATTTGAAGGATACAACTTATCCAATTTTTCATTTACTTATCTTTTAAATAAATAATATAGAACTTCCACTAATTGTAATAATGTCCATCAACACATTATAATTAAACCCCCAAAAGTAGAGAATTACAAGTGAGGCCCTTTCTTACAATTGGTCAAAAATTTCATTCCACCAAATTATATTCCACATTGAGCTACTAGGTATGGACAAATTTATCACTATCAAAAACCCTAGCTCATGTAGGTGAATTCTAAATTTTTCCTTCTTCTAATTGGACCCCAAAAACGTTTTTCTAAAACATACTTTTATAATTATACATGTACAAATAAAATATTTTTATGAAAAAGTTAATTGCCGGTTTTCTTTTGGTCGAACATTAATATGAAAAATTACTTGAATATACTTTTCCACTTTGAGAATGGTGGATTACATGTTAAGTACCCATATAAATCAATTATCACTCACATAACCCAATGTGTCCATGTATAGCCTTTGGTTCGGTGTCATCAATTGACAATATCAAAGTTAAATGAATAGTTAATTAATTTATATAAGCCTCCTAGGTCAAAGGAAAATAAGTGCATTGTAATAGAATTACCTTTTAAACTGACAGTGATCATTCTATAGGTGTTCTCAAAACCAATCCTATTCAGTGCATGCACTTATTGCATAGCACCCACCTATTTGCCTAAGGTCACTACCTCAATGATGGAGTTAATCATTATATCATATAGCAGCAAAACAGGTGTAGACATCCAATCAACACCTATAGCCTAGAACATTAATTAGGTATACAAGGCACCGAAAAATCATAACTCTCAGTTTTTGGTTCATTAACCATTAGCATGTTTTTTCTACAATGTTACCCAAGGGACCTAATGTTCACATCATATGTAACATAAAAATATAATATTACCCAGAATAATAATATACAAAAGTGCAAAAGAAAATGCCAAGCAATTTGTTTAATCAGTTAATAAAGTCAACAAATTGATTTTCGAGGGCACAAATACTAACATTCTTCCACTTGCACTCAAAACCAATTGCACATGTATTTAATACCCATCATCTCCAAGTGCTTCTCAAAAACCTTATATGTTAAGGCTTTTGTGAAAGGATCTACAACATTTTCAGCTAATGTAATCTTTGCTATTGACATATCTCCTCTATGGATGATATCACGTATCAAGTGAAATCTACGCTCAATGTGCTTTGTCCTTCAATGGGCCCTAAATAGCATGTGCAATAGTGCCAGTGTTGTCACAATAAACAATTACATGAGATTCAATTGTTGGGACAATACCTAGTTCTTGAATAAACTTGCAAATCCAAACAGTTTCCTTTGTAGCTTCACCTGCAACCACATACTCTACTTCAGTTGTAGAATCTGTAGTAGTATTTTGTATGCAACTTCTCCAACTTATTGCTCCCTTTCCAAGAGTGAACACAAATTCAGAAGTTGATTTTCTATCATCGATATTAGATTGAAAATCTGAATCGATGTAACCTTCAACAACCAAGTTTTCATTACCAAACAGTAGAAAATAGTGTTTAGTCATTTTCAAATATTTTAAAATGTGTTTCATTATTGTGCAATGTTCTGGACCTGGATTGGATTGGTATCTACTCACAATGCTCACTGCATAACAAATGTCAGGCCTAGTACAAAACATTGCATGCATTAGATTTCCTAATGCCGAAGCATAAGGAATATTTCTCATTTTCTCTCTCTCGTCTTGTGTTTTTGGTGCCATTCCCTTAGAGAGATGAATTCCATGCCTAAAGGATAGGAACCCTTTCTTGGAAACTTGCATGCTAAATCTTGCCAAGACTTTGTCAATATAATTGACTTGTGAAAGACCAAGTAATCTTTTCTTTCAGTCTCTAAACAATTTGATCTCAAGTATATAACTAGCTTCACCAAGGTCTTTCGTTGCAAAGTGATTAGATAACCAAATTTTGACTGATAACATTGCTTCTACATTTGTAACGCCCCGAAAATAAATACAATAGCCCATTCACAACATTAATAAATAACAAAAATGATGAAGTAATTATCTTCCATTAAGTACAATTGAGTTCATAAAAGAGTAACATATGCGGGTATATATTCACAAGCCTGTCACTGAATCTATAGCATATGTTGCAAAATAAAGAAATAGAATAGATGTTAAACAGATAAGAAATGCCCTAGAGGCTTACCACTTTCCAAGTCAATACTTGGTAATAACAAAAATGAAGCTCTTGCTCAAAGTCCTCCCAAAAGCTATTGCCTTAGCGGAGGTATGTCATTAGCACCTAAAAATATTTTTCCCACATAGGATGAGCTAAAGCCTAGTAGAAATAATCCAACACAGCATATGAATCTTAACAAAGATATAAGGTGAATGTACATGCAAAACTCGTGCCAAAACATTTTATATCTCCAAAACATATGCAATGTCTGGTTAATATCATAATTCATAAATCATTTCTTTACAATAGAAAAACAGGGCGGTGAATCACATTTTGGGAATCTCAAAACAAATGTAACCTTTCACAGAAATTTCGTCTGCAGGAAATCGTAAGCCGGCACCCATGTAAACGTAGGCTATACAAGCACTGCTATTGCTATTTCGCGGAAATTTCGTCTGCAAGATCGACACCTATGTATACGCACAGTTTTTCGGACTTTCACCATGGACACTTAGGCCAACTTATTTCAAAGAGACAACACATACTTCCCAGATTCACCCATTTTTCTCAAAACGATAGACATTTCCAATGTATAAATATGAAATAATGCTCGATGCATATGGATGAGACATTAGTTTCAATTCTCCTAATTTTCATGCAATTTTTACAACAATAATAGTTATCCTCCACCGATTGCCCAAATAGATATTTCTAAACAAATAAACAATTTTTAATAAAGATAAACTTTCCAAATTTCAAGATATGAGTGATAATACATATCCAACTCCACCATCCTCATCAATATCAACCCTATTCCATATTTCCAATATCAATTTAATTTATCCTTGAAAAAAAAATCAACATTTGGTACATTTAGAGTAAAACCCTCATTCCTTTATAAATCAATTTCAAAGGCACAAACCCATTAATTCGTCATAACTCAACAATAAATACATTCTCTTAATAATTTCCAACCACGCATTTGAAAACCCCTCTTTTGAAATCAAGCCAAACCCTACGTTTGTCCAAAACTTCGCCGAATCACAATGTTGTTTTATAAAAACAAATATCTAAGTTAATAATCATAAGAAAGTGTGGCTACCTCAAACTTAGAAGATGAGAGAGAGAATGAAGACACTTCAAAAACGCCGAAACCCAACTTTGTTCAGATCAAAAGGAAGCCCACGGCGTGCTCTACTTTTTTAACAAAGGGACACGAGTGAGGAACTCGACGGATCTAGGAGAGAGAGTGTAGATCTAGGGTTTTTGTAATGTTTAGAGAAAGAGAAAAATGAAAAAATGATTCAAAAGTGGCTTCTTACGAATTGATATACACACAGATCGCTTGAGCGTAAGAAGTGATTCAAAAGTTGTACCGCTCGAACGCAAGAAGCTTCGCTCGAGCGAAGAATACCAACTCCTAAAAGTTTTACAGACAGAAGACTACCACTCGAGCTCAAGAAGGGCTGCTCGAGCAAACACTGCTCGAGCGCAAGAAGCTTTGCTCGAGCGGAAATACTACCTCCCAGTAGTTTTGCAGACCTGCAAAAGTACTGAGAGTTCACAAAGACGGCTCGAGCACAAGAAGTGTCGCTTGAGCGAAGGAGCAAAATTTTGGGCAATAACAATTTGAAAGATAAACTAATAACCTGTTCCAAACGCAACCAACACATCCCAATAGCCAAACTCAAAGAGAAGTAAAGGGAAATAATACATAAACAACTGTATAAGACAATGAAACCCAGATCCAAAACATCTAATGGGTCAAGTCTAAACCAGAATCGCTATAGCCTCCCCTCTTAAGGAATTTTGTCCCCGAAATTTTAAACCAAACATTAAAACCAAACTTAAACTGATTACCACGATGATAGTAATTAAAATTCAACACTATGACCCATTCACCGGTCATCCACTCTCGCCAACATGATAAACGAATTTTCAATACTGAATATACAATTCACATTTCCAAAACATATGCAATGTTTATATTACATTAACATAACAAAGTTTTCAATACATGTTCAAACATCAACAAATAGGTCCGGATACTTCTCACGGATTTCCGTCTCATGCCCCCAACTGGCCTCCTCAACCTCGTGGTGTCGCCACAATACTTTTACCACAATACTTGGTCTTGAGTATCTAAAACTCTCATCGGTTTCTCCTCATATGAGGTATCCTTGTCTATCTCTAACTTCGTCTAATCCAATACGTGTGATGGATCCAACTCATACTTCCGGAGCATACAGATATGAAACACGTCATGAACCTTGGAAAGCTATGGCGGCAAGGCCAAACGATAAGTTACCTTCCCAATCCACTCTAGGATTTCAAAAGGCCCAATAAATCTAGGAGACAACTTTCTGCTCTTCCCAAAGCTCATGAAACCCGTCTAGGTGATATCTTCAAGAAAACATGATCTCTCACTGCAAAGGATAATGGTCTCCTCCTACGGTCAGTATAGCTTGTAGACTGCCCGAACTCGCTCTACGTGCGAAGGCGCGAATTATGTTCTAGCTACTACAGTTCGGACTCCAATCACGGTTTTGAATCTAATCTCATAAAGTGCAATGTAAGACTGATAAATCACCAAAGAGTTCAAATCCAGCAAATCGTTTTGGAAAATCGATTTTAATCAAAAAGCACCAAACATGGACTACTTTGCCAGATTTCAGAGTCGCCACCTAAATATTTTATTTTGAAAAATTTAGAAAACCCTGACTCATGCCTAAGGCCACGTGTCTGTCATCACCAAAGTTGCCTCAGATTGAGAACTTGGGTACGAGAGGGGAAGGTCCTGAAATGAGCACTCTCGCTCGCCCGATCAAAGACCGGCCTCTACTAACATGATATGCTATTTTTATAAACACATGTGTTCTTATTTCGGTTATTAATCTAGAATTACTAGGTGATGTGCACAACATACAAGTATAGACTTGTAGACACCCCATTTTTGACTACCTTTAAGACTTGGACGCGACTGATGGTTTACATAATGGAAAAAGGTGTGCAGGGGAAAGGTTCAGTTTCTTCGGCAAGAAGAGAGTCAAAGCTCAACTTCATACCCCTTTTTGGACCAAAACAATCTTGATCAAAAGATTTTAGATCTTAAAACCCTCTCTTTCAAAACGTTTTTGAAATAAAGTTTTTACGATGTTCCAAGGCTCACATTTTGTCAAAAGTCGCGCTTTTCGGTAAACCGAGCAAGGACAAAGTGGAAATAAATGAAAGAGAGATGAAATCTTTGAAAAATATTTCAAAACACCTTACTTAGGGGTTTGGAGTCGAAGAAAAGAGGAGAAGAGGGAAGAAATCCAGTTGGGGGAGAAAATGGGCATGAACCGTTAAGAAAGAGTCGAACAGCCCTCGCCGAATCGGGCCTATTCATTTTCATACTTGGAATCAAGCTATGAGGCCACCACCGTTGGAAATGATACTTCCGGGGCTTCATTTTGCACTCAAGAATCTCCTAAATCCAATTCCGGACGGGGGAGATATAGTTGATTAAAGTAGGGCATCACTCCGGTTGGACCGAAATCTGCGCGGCTTCACCAAAAAGGGCATAACTTTTTCCATAGGAGGAATTTTAATGCAAGGTTTGCGCCATTGGAAAGATAACTTCCGGGACTTCAATTTGGAAACTTTAATGGCCACCATTGGACTTCCCAATCACCCACCGGCCACTTTTCTTTCCGGTAGTCCATTTTTTTGTTCTGAAAAGTAGCAGGCCGGCTAGAAATGCCAGAAAATGTAGCAGGCCGGCCAGAAAAGTCAGAAAAGGTAGCCGGCCGGCCATATTTTCTGGTGGATGATCTTTTTTTCCCATTTAAACTAGCCGGCCATGATCCTTGTCCCAAGTACATTCTAGCCATGTATTTTGTTTTACACTTCACCCATGTCCGAGGGTTTGGCCCTTTTGGGGGGAAACTTGATTCATTTCCCTCCATTTTTTCCCCCCATTTTTCCCCTCTTTTTTTCTATATAAACCAGCCTCCAGCTCTGGTTTGAAGGGTTACAACATTTGCCTTAGGCCCCTTCCATTGTATCTCTCTCCCTTTACACTTCCAAGCTTCAAACCTCTCAAACCCTACACCATTTCTTCATCAACCCATAGCCCCTCCCTTCCATCCTCCATTCCAGAAGTTTGAGGGTGTTCTCCAGAGCCTAAGAGTGCTGCATTTTGGTCCAAGAGTTGCCAAAAGATTGGTCTACAAGGGTAAGCTCCATTTCCCCCTTTTTGGTCCATATTTTGCATGCTTTCTTAGCCATACTTTCTTACTGTTTTGGGCTCCGACCCTAACTGGAACTAGGCTTATTTTGAGCTATTTTTCATGTTTGTTTAAGGGTATTTACCTGTTTGAGGTCTCCTTGTTGCACTTGCTTCATTATCTCCCTTGTATGCCATCTTCTTGTGTAGTATTTTTGGCCTACGTATAAACTGTTTTGAGCTCTGTCATGAACTGAAAAGTGGATTATTTTGAGCCCTTATTCAACATTGTTGAAGGGCTCATTGCTGTTTGAGGCTTCTGTCTTCCACTTTCCTTTATATCCTCTTTTTTGGCTCCATTTTTGCATGATTTATTAGCCCCTTGTGCTTCTATTTTTGGACTCTGGTCCGAACTGAAAATGGTCTTATTTTGACCCCCTCTTCATGTTTCATTAAGGATATTTTACTGTTTGAGGCATCCTTTATATACTTTGTGTTATATCTCTCTTTTTGGCCTTATTTTGCATAGCATTTTGAGCTTGTATGAACACTGTTTTTGGCTCGGACATAAACTGTAAAAGGTCATATTTTGGGCCCCTCTTCAACATTGTTGAAGGGCCCTCAGCTGTTTGGGGCCATCAGCTGTGACTTGCTTCTTTATCTCACATTTAGGGCCATTTTTGCATGCTAGTTTAGCCTCATTTATGTTCATTGTTTGGCTTTTCTATAAACTGTAAACATGCTTGTTTTTGGGCTGCCTTGAATCTGTATTCACATGTCATGATCAAATAATGCATGCTTGATGTAGCTACAAGTCATTTCATGTGCTTAATCTTGCATTTCGGGACCATTTCATGCATCGGGTGCTATATTGTCATGATTCGGGGCTGTTTCGGGTCATATTTAAGCACTGAAATTTGCAGTCTCGTATGCCATATTCCATGCCTTGCCATGCCTTGGTAGAGTGGCATTCGTGCCTTAGGTTCGGTCCACGGTTTGCGTGCACGTGTGCACGCATCTCGAGTTGTCTCATTTTCATCTAATGGCCTCTTATGTGAGTGTGGCTGTGGTCCACTCATGTTGGTGTAAGTCCATTGCGCATTGTGTATGCCATTTTATTTTATAGCATTGTGTATGCTAGGATGTATGTTAGCGCATTGTGTATGCCATGTTATCTCGTGCATCGTGTATGCCATTTCATAGCATTGTGTATGTTAGGTTGTATCTTAGTTGTATTTCATGCATATCATGCATATTGCATCGTGCTTGGGATAGGAGTTAGCCCGAGCACGGGAAACGAGGTACATTTCGTACTCCGAGTGACGGAACGTGTCTCAATTCCCCAGTCACCGACACTCCGGATTATCCATGATGGAGTTAGGTTTTAGTTGAGTTTTTATGTGCATTCATTCTATATTGAGTTGCACAATTCGACTCCTCGGCCATCATGCATCGAGATGCGTGATTGGTGGCACGAGGATCGAGACATGCATACATCTGTGAAAATACATTGCTATGCCCTTCTCCTGCTCTCTATTGCAGCAAATCAAGAATCAGCAGTCTTCCAGAGCTTGGCGCGCTTTCCAAGAAATCATTTCAAAACAGAGGCTAATTGGGGCATCCCAGTGGATTTCCGCGCAAGGCAGCCCAAACATACATCATTTATCAGAGTCAAGGCAGTCCCTGGCTTGCATGCCAGTTCATAGCTTTCCTAGATTAATTTGTAAATTAATTAGGATTTTTGTAATTATTTGGATTGTAATATTTATTCGGGACTGTATATTATTTATTCGGACCCTCTGTGCGAGGGCATAATTGTAATAAGTGTGCGTGTGTGTGATGTATGTCTTCCAACCCCACGTCTTTCTCCCTTTTATTTATCCGCTTATGATGGTTAGATTAGGGCATGTTTCAATTAGCATACAGTATGATAGCATGTTTGCATTCATTCATCTGTATTGCATGCACCGGGCTCGGCGCATCATACTAATTGCATTGTATTTTCAATTCCAAATTGAATACATGTTAGCTGTAGCATTTCATATGCCATGTTTAGAATAGCCGAGCCTGCTATAGTTGCATTTTTGCATGTGTTGCATTAGGCATTTCTGTATAGTTAGGATCATTCATGAATTTCTAACTTAGTTTCTGTTTTGGCTTGGAGTACTCGGTAAGTTTTGTGCTTTAGCATCCTTGCATGCGTGTGAGTGACTGCCATGAATAGCATGCTTACCATGAGGCTAATTGCTTATGTGATATAACTGTCTGAATGCCTGTGGGTGAAGGTTGGATTATTTGGATTGGAACAATTCATTCACTGTGTGTTTTAAGCCCACTAGATAGTGGCAAAATCATGTTTTCTAAGCCCACCCGAGGGTGGCAAATCCACGTCTTAGCCTACTTGCGAGTAGCACCATCAAACCATTTTCAAACAAACAAACATGAAATGTTTTGTTCCAATTCAGGCGATCCAGTCTATACTTGTATGCTGTGCGCATCACATAGTAATCTAGGCTAATAACCAGAATAAGAACACACAATGTTTTCAAAACTTGATATCATGGTTAGTAGGGGCCGATCTTTGATCGGGCGAGCGGGGGTGCTCACGAAGTGACCTTCCCCAATCGTACCCAAGTTCCCGAGCCGAGGCAACTTTGGTGATGATGGACACGTGGCCTTAGGCAAACGAGTCAGGGTTTCATAAATTTCCCCAAAATAAAACATTTAGGTGGCGACTCTGTATTTGGCAAAGCAGTCCATGTTTGGCACTTCTTTCAAAATCTGTTTTCTCAAAACGATTTGCCGGATTTGGACTCTTTGGTTTAGATTTAGAACCGTGACAAATTTAGAGTCCTGAACTGTAGTGAGCCCAATATCGAACGGAACGGGGGGACTCGTTCCTCCTCGGGGCGTTCGGGGACGTCTACAAGACTAAATCACTCAATTTGGAACAAAATATCTCATGTTTGTTTTTCGAAAATGGTTTGAAGTTGCTACCTTCAAGTAGGCTAAAATGCGGATTTGCTACCCTCAAGTGGGCTTAAAACATGATTTGCCACAAACAAGTGGGCTTAAAATGCTCATTTTGATGAATTGTTCCAATTCAAGCAATGAAGCCTTCATCCACAGGCATTCAAGCAGTTAAACACTTAAGCAGGTAGCCTCATGGCAAGCATGTTGTCATGACAATCACTTACACGCATGGAAGGATGCTAAAGCATAAACACTTATAGTGTACTCTGAGCCAAAACAAAAGCTAGTTAGAAATCATGCATGATCCCAGCTATGTTAAGATGCCTAATGCAACACATGCAAAAATGTAGCTAAAATAGGTTCGGCTATCTAGAATGGCATATGAATGCAACAATTTGATACATGTATTCAAATAATAATTGAAATACAATTCAGTTTGAATGATGCGCCGAGCTCGGCGCGTGCAAGACAAATGAATGATGCACGCATGCAAAGCATAAGGTATGCTAATCGAAACATTTCCTAAACTAACCATCAAAAGCTGATAAGTAAAAGGGAGAAAGAAGTGAGGTTGGAAGACATGCACACACGCACTCTCGATAGAGGGTCCGAATGAATAAGCTAAGCTGGCTACGCTAATTAAGCTAACTAATTAACCAATTCAGCTAATTAATTATTACAAACCAAAATGAATTGAATAACTAGCTAATCTAAGCTAATTAAATATTACAACACAAATTAAACTAATTAATTACAAAACATGTAATTAACTACAACTAGCTAGTAAAGCGGTAAAATGGCCTCGTGGGCGAGGGAGGCATGCATGCCCAGTCGCGTCCTCCCGGAAATCCACCGCCTTGCCTCAAGATGTCTCTATTTGCACACCAATCAACTTTTGGAGCTCAAACAAAGTCCCAAAGAATCTCAGCTCAATGGTGGTCAAGTTTGGTTAAGGTTGCTTAGGCAAAGGAGAGGTGTATCTAAGCTTTCATGCACAAAAGGGCAAGAGGAAGTGAACTTCTAGAGAGAGGGGCAGAGATTTAGCTCTGAAAATTTTCTAGAGAGATAGGAGTTTTTAGAGAGAGAGGCTTCCAAAATTTCTTCAATGTTCTCTCCTTGAATATATGAGATATAGCTTCATATATAGCAAAAAAGAGAGCATTTGATCGAAAATATCTGAATTGGGACAGCTGGAGCTTGTGTGGAACAACTAGAGGGAAAAGATCTGCAAATTTTGAGTTTTCTGGGCATTTCTGGCCGACTGGCCATCTTTTTGGCCGACCAGTTACTAATGTTGGCCGACTGCAAATTCTGCTTTGTAGGTCCGACTTCAAATTCTGCTCCAAAGCATGCTTTTATAATTATACATGTACAAATAAAATATTTTTATGCAAAAGTTACTGGCCGGTTTTCTTTTGGTCCAATGTTAATAGGAAAAATTACTTGAATATACTTTCTCACTTTGAGAATGGTGGATTCAATGTTAAGCACCTATATAAATCAATTACACTCACATAACCCAAACTGTCCGCGTATAGCCATTGGTTTGACATCACTAATTGATAATATCAAAGTTAAATGAATAGTTAATTAATTTACACATGCCTCTTGGGTCAAAGGAAAATAAGTGCATTGTAATAGAACTACTTTTTAAACTGACAATGATCATTCCATAGGTGTTCTCAAAATCAATTTTGTTCAGTGCATATACTTATCGTATAGCACCCACCTATTTGCCTAAGGTTACTACCTCAATGATGGAGTAAATCATTCTATCATATAGCAGCAAAACAGGTGTAGGCCATAGTAGTGCGACGCCCAATCAACACCCATAGCCTAGAACATTAATTGGGTATACAAGGCACCGAAAAATCATAACTTCCAGCTTTTGATTCGTTAACCATCAGCATGTTTTTCTACAATGTTACCCAAGGGACCTTATATTCACATCATATGTAACATTAAATATAACATTACCTAAAATAATAACATACAAAAGTGCAAAATAAAATGCCAAGCAATTTATTTAATCAGTTAATAAAGTCAACAAATTGGTTTTTGAGGGCACAAATACTAATAAGCGGGACGTGTTCTCTATTGAAAGAGAAGTCTTGCGCAAGTGGTTATTTCGGAACCTTTGTATGGATTGGTTATATTCGGGCCCTAGGTTGTTTCAATGTGATAAGGTTGGAGGAGGTTATGGGCAAGGCCTTTTTTTTTGTTGTCTCTTTTGAGGTCCTCAGTTGGCGCTACATGGTACGTAACCATTGTAGGTATTCGGGATAAGATTTGCAAAGCAACAAAGGGGAGGGGACATACCGAATAATCCAAGTCCAATTTTTGCGGCTGCAAGGATTAAATCTCTTTGGGGGATTTCTAGATTATTAACATCTAACTTTATAATTCTTTGCTTGTTTACTTGAATATCATACTTCCATCACTTGTTATAATTGTAATTGTGTATCGGATTGGAAAAAAGGGACAGAGTGTGTGTACGTTTACTGGGCATTCCAAGCTCATGGCGTTTTATGCCAAGTATTGAAGACTGTTACCCTATCGAAGGTGAAGCTGAAATGGTTGAAGATGCATGGCTACTCTAGAAGAATTAGGAACTAGCTTAGTTAAATCCCATTTTGTAATCTTGCATTGGAATTGTAATGTTTAAACTCTTGATGTAATTAAGATATACCTTTGTAATTATCATTTTTCTTATATGTCTTCTATAACTTATCCTTATTTTTCGTCAAAAAAGTAACTTTGTTATCTACGAAGATTGAACTTCGAAGGGAGGCTATTTTGACTCCTCCAATTTTTCCTGAGATCTTACTTGGTTATTGACCAAATGCCCCATTAGTGACTTTTCCTAGACTTTAATCTTAGAGTAGATTTTGGGACATTATACTTGTAACCTTAGAAAAATCCTGTATTTATTTGTTAATATATTCTTTAATGTTCTCGATTTTTAGGGTGTCACAAACAAATTGTTGTATTAGGGTTGGAATTTCAAATTTGCAAACTAGGGTTTGAGGTTCACTCTTCTAACTTACTAAAAACACTCAATTTAACTCTAACACTTGGGACCCATCAAAATAGGAGACAAGGGGTTGTATTTATAGGTATGGTGAAACTCCAAGGTAAAATATACTCACCTGCAAAACATCAAAAAGTGTTGACAAATTAATTCCCACTGAGGAGTACAAACATTTTTTTCCAATCCTAACAATTAATAGAAGAAACTTAAAATTAGGAAACTATTTTCGAGAAAGGATGCAACATCTACATGGTTGAATCTAAACATGATATATAATGGAATGAAAGTTAAAACTAATTTAAAGATTTCTTCACACATCCTTACGTTGCCGCGACATTGTTCTATGGATACGGGCAGGCTGTTAGAAGTTCGACCCGATTTTTTTGGTATCATAGGGGAGGGATTGACCTTTCTAACGCATATTCAGTCATACAGGCATGGCCCCACTAATTTGTTTTTGATTGGAGCATCAAGTAGTGCAACATAGTTTTACTTGACTAAGCCCCGTGCTCGTCCAAGAAGGGAGTTTGCTTTACCCAACTCCCTTTTTGATAACAAGGCAGAAATCCCCGACCCGACATTCGTTAGTTTTGTATGAAGAGTGCCCTGCCCTAGGAAGCACCTACTCCTATCAAAATGAAAAGCGAGACTTTACTAAACAAGCAAGAAAAGCACTTTTTTTATCTTATTAGTAAAGCGCTAACATGCGCCCTTGAAATCAAACTCAAGTTTCGCAGATATGATATCAAGATTTTATTAATGTGCTCAAGCAACCTATCTTACTAATAATAATGAAAGGCCCTATCTAAGCTCTATCTAAGCCTTATCTAAGTGCTATCGTTGTAAAGTTTTTGGTGCCTGGTCTAACCTTAATAAATTTCAAGTTACACCCAACTAATATATATTGTGACACCCCTAAATTTCTTACAAAAATATACGACAACCATGTAGAGCATAATGCAATAAAGCCCTATTTCTTATCGAACTAAGGTTCACAATTTACAATTCCATGTTTACACAGTAATCTCAGTCCATGTCCTTGGGTAAGTTCAATAAGCTAGAAGACTATACAAAACAAATTAGCCATTAAGGCATGCAAAAGTTTTTAAGCTTTTGGCCCATACAACAAAGTAGATTCACAATGCATGACACAACACTCTACACTTCTAGAAGTAAATCACTTGGACCCAGAATAGTGCAAACTTCTAGTCATTGCTGTGGTGTGTCACTTGTTCCTGAAAAATCAAATAGGGTTGACCTATATGCTCAGTAGGAATACATTTAATCAAGTATCTAATCATTTGAACAAGCACATGGCACCATTATAATTGAAACAACGTGAAATATCAATATTGAAAAATAACTAATTAGGTAAATAAATAGATAAATAAATTAATGTACAATTATGTCCCTCACAAAACCATTCTCAACATTAGAAAGAGAAATGCACCATGAGTCCTTAACAAGAGTCCAAACCACATACACAAGTCACTTTCATTTGATACTATCCTTATATTTATCAACTATCACACGGCAGGACGTGGGCACCCAAAATCATCCGTTTTTTCACTTTTGCCGACTACAATATGGCATGACCAGTGGACACTCAAAAACATTTTCCCACATTGATCTAGCGATAAGCACAAACAGGGAAATTAGGCACCTTGACTCCCCGTGCGGGTACTAACACAACATCACATTCTCAAAGTCAAAGCTAACTCTTAACCCGAACTCATGTTCGCTTTACCACTTTACTAAACTTTGTTCCAAGTAAATAAGCGCTTAACATTATACAAGATAAAGAAAAGTGTAAAATTCAAGAGGCATCAATCCTCAAGTCACAATTTCAACACCACAACAATACCCATATATTCCATTTCTTGAGCATTCACAATATTCCAATAAGTTCAAGGAAATTTCATTCCAAATACCATTTTCTACCCAAATTAGGAATTAAGGTTTTATCAATTTGGGGCTTTCTCCCATTCTTCATAAATGTGTATTTTCTTAACATTAATATACATATTTCATGGAAAGATTTAAAGAAATTTTACCAAAAGCTGAGTAATATGCCTCATTTTTTATTAAATAAAAGTTTAACCCACTCAATCATCAAATTAAATCTTAAGTCACAATAATACCATAGGAACATCTTCAAAACAAAGAGATACTAGGTTAAAAGTCACCCTGCCTCAAGCTATGAGCAAATAAACCAAGCTTCTAGGAGAGTTCTTCACCAAAACAAAATCCAATCGATAGAGAGGATGATCTTCACGTATACTTTACTCCTTGCAAGAGATTTAGATTAGATCTTAGAGGAATGAGGGGTATATAGAGTGAGAAACGTAGGGTTTTTCAGACTTAAGAAAGAGGAAGATAGAAAAGAAAAGTGGAAAAAATTATCTAGAAATGTTCTTTTTATTCGTTGAATTCGCGCAGACCACTTGAGCAGTCTTTTTATCACTCAAGCGGTGAACAACACCTCTTAGTATTTTTGTCTGTAAAACGAGATATTGGGTGTCCTTCATTTTCGCTTGAGCAACCATTAGTTTGCTCGAGCGGTCCACCTTGACTTGCAAAACTACTAGATGTCCTCAATCTTCGCTCGAGCGGTTCTTTCACCGCTCGAGCAGTCGTCTGGAATAAAATGTCACATATATGCATATCAATATCACCTATTATGCCACAAAAGTCAAGAACTTAATATGGCCACCAACTTAGACAATACCACCTTGATAATTTTAAAAATTCTCCAAAAATCATTTATAAAACATAGAGATATCCAATTTACAATTTATCAAATTAATTCCAATATATAAACTTTCTAGCACCAAAATCTCTAATTTTTGCATCACATTCAAATCCTAAATTTACCCAAACTTCAATCTCCTAATCAACCATCAAATTAATGATTTTTCTGTATGTAAAAACATCCATGAAAACTAATAAAAAGTATTTAACTCAACAAATAAAACTAAATCATTATAAATCTAAAAAGTATGCTCTTTAACTCTAAATATGTAAAACACTAAACCAAAACTTTTTAGGAAGATTTTTATTGATTAAAAGCTTCTAATTCATCATGAAACAAAACCTCAAGCCTTGAATATTGAAGAGATTAAGAATCTATAATTTACACCTGATTTTTTTTTTTTTTTGTGAGAGTAAGGTGGTCAGTGGTGGTGGTAGTGGTGCAAGGGTGGAGCAATGAGAAGTGTTTAGCTAAAAGTGTAAGAAAATAAGAGTAGAGAAAAGAAAGAAAAGAAGAAGAAAAGAAAAAAAAAAAAGAAAATTCATGCACTTTTACACATTAAAAGTGGGTAAATTACACTTTGCACCCCTGCACTTTACATCAAATCCCACTTTGGCCCTTATACATCAAATTGTGACACTTAACCCCCTGCACTTTTGGTCAAGTGTCACTTTTGCCCTTCTATTAGCCTCATTGTTAACAGAGGTTAGTCATATGAAAAACTTGTGAGGATAAATTACACTTTGCACCTCTGCACTTTACAAAAAATCCCACTTTAGTCCATACACATCAAAATTGTGACACTTTGCTCCCTAAAGGATAACTTCTGTTAGCTTTACTATTAACAGAAGGACCAATGTAACACTGACTAAAAGTGCAGGGGTTAAGTGTCATAATTTGATGTGTAGGGATTAAAGTGCGATTTTGTATAAAGTGCAGGAATGCAAAGTGTACTTTACTCTTAAAAAGTTGAGTGAGAGTGTTTGGTTAACACTACAAAATTATTTTGCTTGTATTGGTGGTGTTGTGGTCCAACTTGAGAGATGCCTTGAGAGATGCCAAACCCTTTAAAAAACACTAGCATAAGCTGGCCAACAAAGTAATTTGGAGGGTTGGTGATGCTTCGATGAGCACAATTGATACTCTCAAAATCACAAAATGCTAACCTCTCTCTATTGCTATATCTCTTAGTCATTTGCTTCAAAATCCTAACCTCCCCATCGTCTCTAGTAGGAGGAGAAGTCAGTGTTGATCCGATTGTGGGTTTAGAAGTTTTCACGAGGGGAGGGTCGTAATCGGAGCCAATGACGTTGATGGGGTTGTGGCTAAGGCAACAATGTTGGATATGTTCACAATTAAAGCAAAATAATAGGGGTTGAAAGGAATGTCTGGGGACTAATAACGAGAAATAGAAGAGGGAAAGGAAAAGGAAAAGTAGAAAGAGAGAAATAATCAGCTTGTTTGGTTCCAGTTTTCAGAAAATAATTTTTAGAAAATTTTACTTTTTTATTTTAATGTTTTCAATGAATTTTTTAATATTTTAAGCAATTTTTTTTTTTAATTTTTAGACGCTTCTAACAAAAACACACCTAAAAAGTATAATATTTGTGAAAAAAACTTTAAAAAATACATTAAATACCAAAAAATACAAAAAAAGAAAAGAAAAGAAAATATAGTACATTTTCGTATTTTTGTGTATTTATTAATTTTTAAAAATATTTGTTCACAAATATTTTACTATTTAGATACATCTAAGTAAAGTGCATCTAAAAAAGTAAAAAAATTACTTAAAATTTAAAAAAAATTCACTAAAAACAAAAAAAACACGAAAAATGAAAAACTTAGTTTTCAAAAAACTGAATTCATAAAACTGAAATTAAACACACTGAATAGGTTTTGAAGAGGATCTGACAAAAGATGAGATTAATTAAATTATTTTTAAAAAAATTGTTAACAAAATAAAAGAATACAATGCTATTTTTATTTGAAATTGGATGACATCATCAAATTTCATTCATTCACCTATAGGTTGATTGACAACGCAAGCATAAAGTAATTAATCTTTCATAGGAGATTCGTGTTATTTTATTGTAGTAGTGAGATTGGACTTAATTTAACCATTACCCATGTAATATATATAATCTTTTTTGATAATATATCTATATGTTATGCAAATCTTGAGTTGGTATGAACATCATACTTTTTTAAAAGGAGAAAAAAAATATATAAAAAAAAATAAAAATCCTTGACTACCTTTGTTCATTTTTTTGTAATTACCAAATTTAAATACATTTATAAATCCTTTATAATTGCATACATGTAATTTCAAACAATTCCGATTGGTAGCTCGAAAGTCTGATAGCTCGAATGGCTCGACACCAAAACGACGTCGTTTTGGTGTCTTTTTTTTTTTCTTTTTCTTTTTCACGTTTTTCTGAACTGAAGAAGAAGAAAAAAGTTGAAGAAGAAGAAGAAGAATGAGCTGAGTTTCGGCATCAACAAAAGGAGATGATGTTTAATCTGGGTTTCGACATAAAAAAAAAAAAAATTGGTGATGATGTTGAAGAAAATTGATGATGTAACCCAATTTTTCTTGATGTCGGGCAGAAAAATGCAAAGAAAAAGAAGAAGAAGAAGAAGAAGAAGAAGAAAAATGCAAAGAAAACAGAGAAAAAAAATGCAGTTTGGGCCATCATCATCATCATCTTCAACATCATCATCATCTTCATCAACAAAAAAAAAAAAAAAAATTCCTCTGCAGATTCGGATCTCATTATCAATAATTTTTTTTTTTTTTTGCAGATCCAGATCTACTTAGAAAAAATGCAGAATTTTTTTTTTTCCAGATCCAAATCTGCGATCGCCGCCACCATCACCGACCATCATCGTCGATCACCTCTTTTCTGCTCTCCCTCTCTCTCTTTCCTCTTCTCTTCCCTCTCTGTCTGTTCGAAAGAATGAAAATGAAAGAAAAAAAAAAAACACTGTTCAAAACGACGTCGTTTTGGGCAGTTCAGGCCATTCGAGCCGCATGAAATTCAAGTTACGAGTCATTTTTCAATTTCAAAATTCAAGCACACTTATCTAAATGTACACACTTGCTAGTAATAGGGGAATTTAACATTACATCATTTTTTTAAAAAAAAGAAAATATTATGAACTCGAAATAATCTACCAAATCTCATGCGTGTGGGACTCACACAAATGTGTGGATCCCATACCCATGTAAAAGATTTAATAAAATATTTATTAGATTATTTAGAGTTTCTAATATTACTCTTTTTCAAATTATTTGTCTGACATGAAAAAACAAAAAGTTAAAAATAATATATTATTGTATTGAATTTTAAAAAAAAAATTTACAAATAAAAAATTTTCATTAAAATAAAATATTTAAAAAATTTTACTTTTGGTACTTGACAAATAAAATGGGAAGGAAGGAATTTATTTATTTATTTATTTATTTTTGGAAAACCGGGTCGGTATATTGGTTGAAGAATTGCCACCTTCCCATTATTCCTCTTTGAGTCTCTCTAAAATTGCCGCAGAATGGCGAAAGAGGTTGATCTTGAAATGGCGGAACAAGCGGCGGAGAAGGAAGAGCAGCAGCCAGATATGCCGCCGGAATCGTTCTGGTTGTCCAGAGACTCCGAATTCGATTGGTTTGATCGCAACGCCATTTATGAGCGCAACGAGTCCACAAGGCCCAACTCCAATTCGACTAACTTGAATCCGAGTTTGCATCCCAATTCCAACTCCTCATCGCACAGGTTTTCCATAAACTTGAAGTCTAAAGCATCGGTTATCGGATTGCCCAAGACCACTTATGCCGATACCCCGAACCGGAGGAAATATAAACCGGCCAACATCCGGCTGTTCCCGAAGCGGTCCCAGTCGATTGGAAAATCGGAGCCTTCATCGCCGAAAGTCTCGTGTATGGGGAGAGTACGGTCCAAGAGAAACCGCCGTAAATCGTCGAATTCGGTCGAGAAATCGAGAAGTGGTGGTGGACGGAAGAGAACCTGGTTCTGCGGGTGTTTCACTGCTATATTTCGGTCCGACCGGAAGTCGAAAGCGGTCATTGAAACCGTTGAACCGCCACTGGTGGAATCGCCGCCACCGCCGAGAAGGAGCGTGACGGTCAAAGTTGGTGAGATTTCAGCGAGAGATGAACCGGAGTCGGGTGCGTCGGTGGAAGAGCCGCCCGGTTTGGGAGGAATGAAGCGGTTCGTATCCGGTCGAAGAGCGGTGTCTTGGGATACGGATGACATGGACAAGTGAACCGATGCTTGCGTGGCGAAATTTGATTGGGTGGCTGGTGGAGATGGGCCCACTGGAAGAAGAAGTATGGTAAAAGTCGTGTGGTGACGGGGGGCGGCCTGCCTGCTTTTTGTCAAGTGGAGTTGTTGGAAAAACATGGTCACGTTGAATCACAGTTTTCTCACAAAAGGTCAAAAATAACGGATTCACACCCTCTCTTTTATTTTTTTTTATCGAGCCTTTTTAACTGATAAGTTTGTTGTAAATACACAGTGATTTACAAATGAGTGGATGTAAATTTTTTCTTTTTTACTTTATGCTATTTTTTGTCATTGATTTTGTTAATAATAATCACATTTAATTATTATATTTTGAACATCATTCATATATTACTATTATATTGATTAATGGATCAACAGCAGTTATCATTCAACACTAATATTATTACCTTTACTATTCGTCGGCTTCTTTTCAAAATAATTTTAAAAATATAAAACTTTGTTTGGTTTGTTTTTCAGAAAAATTTTTAGAAAAAATTTTCTACAAATAAATTTTTAAAAGTAATCAAACCAAATAAATTTTTTTAAAAAAAATGTCAAAATTTTGTTTAGTTACATACTTTCCAAAATTACTCTCTTTCTCGTACACATCAAATCAATCACTTTTTTTAAAACTCTCTTTCAAAATAATTTTCCAAAATCATTTCTGAAAAAAGATAAATCAAATAAGTTTTCGTACTTTTATCTTAAAAATTACTCTACAAATACAAACCAAACACATCTAAAAATCTAATACTATTACCTTACTATTCTTCATGTTCTTGATCTTTTAAAAAATATATAATAAATTGAACAAAAAGAAAGAATACACAAACACACAGGACGGAAATTATTCACTTTGTACCACGAGACACGCAAGGTTTTGGTCTTTCTTGACTGCCAAAGTACTTTTGGAGGTTTGTGAACATAATCCACTTTATAAGATGGGTCAAGATTTTTTAAGGAACTGATTTGAGATAAATTTTTATCCCCCAATAACTAAAGTATTAGTGAATGCCCAACTGTACCGAAATATACATGGTAAATACTAAGGTCAAGTTTGACATGTCTTGAAAAAGATAAAAAGTCAAAAAGTCACTATCCTATTTAAGTCATATCATCTTATTTAAGTCACATCACCTCTCTAACACATCACTTCAAATCCCACCCAAACCCAACCCATATTTCATAAAAAATCAAAAAGTACAATTATTTAGATCATCCCAAACAAACCATAATTTTATGTTTTTGGATTCACTTATAAAATGGAGAGTGTGATGATGTGATAGAAAATGGTTTCATAAATGCAAGGAATGAAGGATGGGTAGCTTCAAAATTAGAGTAGAAGCAGGTAGTTAATAAGTAGGTGTGCACAAACATAATCAACGAAAAGAGGGTGGATACGGTTGAGAAAAAAAAAAAGGAAAAAGAAAAAGAAAAAGAAAAAGAAAAGAGAGTAGATAGGAGTTGGTAACTTGTTTTTATAACAACTACTTCATTTATACACGTTTTGAATATAAAAAATATTAGAAATTTTAAAAATTTTATGTAGATTTCTACCAAATATCTCACATGGGTATGAGACTTATATGGTGTGGGTCTAAGATATTTAATAGAACTTTTAGTATAACTTTTAAGATCTCTAGTATTACTCTCTAAATATTCAATTATAGACTGATGCAGGAATGGTTTGGAAAATGGGTTGGCTTTTTAGTTTTTTTTTATTATTTTAGCTTGGGGTTAAAAAGCTTGGTTTGGAAAGGACTTTTGATTTTTTTGACTTTTTTGTGAGAGAAATAATATAATAATTATGAATTTATTGAGTTAAAAAATCTATTTTGTATTTTGTGACTATTTTAGTCAAAAAAAAAAAAAAAAAAAACAGCTTTTTTCCTGCCAAACCATGCCATATTTGCAAGCAAACAATTTCACCTTTTTGTTTTTTTTTTCATTATTTTGTTTGTATTAGTGGTGTTTTGTTCAGATAACCTAATCAATTTTTTTAGTGTTAACCATATATATAAATATATATATTTATCTTTTCTTCTTGCTGGAGTGTCAAAAAAGTCTTTTAATCATGAACTTTCCAGTCTGGTTGATGGATCATGGCGCCATGAATATATATATATATATATATATATATTAATATTGTTTGATGTTTGCATCCCCATATTATTATTATTATCAATAAAAAAAAATTTATTGATGAAAATAATAAATATGAGAGGAACATTAATAAAGGAAGAAGAGTGCACAAATCATTTAAATCAATTTGGATATGGTGGAATTGAAATAATTAACTTGTGCCCATTTTTCTTGTATATATATATATATATATTTTGAATATGTAGTATATAATCTTTTTGGTGGGCAAGGAAACCCTTGTTTGTACTTGTCCACCATTGACTATTAAGTGGTAAGTTTTTAAGTTTTGATTTAAAAGTTTAATGAACTTTAATAAAGTGTTTTTTTGGTTTTATATCTTTTAAATCGATCTTAGACGAATTTTAATTCAACCAAGTTCGAGTAGATTATTTTTTATATAATTTTATAATGCATATAAATTTATTGATTGAGCTAAATGTGCTCTAAGTTTTGGTTGTATATATAACGAGTCAATCTCAAAAGTCAAGCTCAAATATCTTGGTTCATTTTACCATCCTAATCACTATAAGCACATGATGCAAATGTCCGTTAGATTTTTATTTTCCACTTAAAATCGTAATTGTTGGTCATTGCTTACTTGGCTTGAAAATTAGGGTTAATAGCTTGGCTTAAGAATAAGTTCCATCATGCTATATATGATCAAGAAGCTCTTAAGCATTTCAAGACTACAGAGAAAATGAGGCTAATTATTATTGTATTGGTCATTCGTGATTTATGGACAAAGCCAAAATTAAATCTTTAGTATTATTAATATAAATTGCATAGATGATACAATGTCAGATAATTTGCAGAAGTATAATTAACAGCTTGATGTACTGTATTGTATGTATGTAGCCTTTGGGTGAATTACATTGAAATCTGGCCCTCCTTTTTTTGGGGGAATGCAAAAATATTACGAGTTCTTAATTGGTAGTAGATCGCGGTTAAGATCTCTTAGACGACATTGACAAAATACTACAATTTTAGTTAAGCTCATCGTACAATTCAACAATTCTCCCGTTCAAGGGTTGCACAAGCCTCGAGTTGCTCTTACATGTTGGTTGCAATGGAGCCTTCAAAGCCTCTATTTGTGCTTTAGATATTGATCTAATCTGCATTTTTGTAACCCATAATCAAAATTTGTAAATGTACCTTTATGTACTTATGTATGAATATAGAATGTATTCTGAGTGTAGAACAAAGATCAGAATAACTTGTGAGCCGAACCAATTCGATTTTCATGGATTGGTTGATAAATTTATAAAATTTTGTCACCAAACTGAAAACCGAATCAATTTGGTCAGTTATAATTATTTTCCATGTTTAAACCTAAAAATTGAACCATTTCTATTATCAAATCAAATCAAAATTTTAGTTGAAACACTTCACATATAATCACAATATGATAAGTCCTTTTCAATTTGCATTATAATAACTAGTGGGTGTGTGCTTACCTATGGATGTGTTATTAAATCTATAAAATATAAATTTTGATTTTGATTTAGAAATATATATGTTGTGGATTGTTGAAGTGGTAAAGATGTTGTTACCCAAACCCAAAACATCATAGGTTTAAGTCCCATTCACTTCATTATTTAATTTTTTGTTTTAAATAATTATTATAGGTGTATTTTGAGAAAACTCAAAATATAAGACACATTTGTATCAACACAACCAACAACCTTCACATATTAATAGTATAGAAGATATTAATAGTATAGAATATAGATAGATATCGATATAGAAGACAGATAGATATAGATATGAATCAAATAGACCGGTGACCACCCCTAATGTATTGTACATGTGTGAAAAAAAATGTAGTACCTTGGGAAAGACATTCCAGATGACATTCTCGGAGCAAGGAGGAGTGGTGAGAGAACCAACATATCTGTAATACTTGCGGGTGTTTCTCCTCAACTTCCAAGCATCGAAGTTCTCAACAGCAACTTGAGCTACTTCATTGTCTTTGCAATTCTCCTCAGCTAGCTCATGCAATTGATTTTCAAACTACAATTGTCAAAAACATGTTAACACAAATTTTACAATACAAACTAAAAAACAACGCTTAATTAATGTGTGTTTGGGAGCGAAAGATGACTTGAACCCATAACATCAATTGAACTAACGGTCACCTCTAAATTTTACAATACAAACTAAACTGTAAAAATCAAAACAGTTGGATTAGTATATATCAAGAACCATGTATGAGAGCTTTACCCTGGCAATAATCGGATCAGCATCACCAATTTTATAAAGCATGGCTATGACTGTGAGGCTTCCATCGTTGGCCATGTGGACTAGATGAATCTCTGCATCAGCTCTGTAATTATCAAAATTAGTGGTTAGTTTTTGCTATTCACAAAACATTTTCTAAGTGAGAGAGAGAGAGAGAGAGAGAGAGAGAGAGAGAGAGCATACGAGACACCATCAATTGTGTGCTCAGAGGGTGTATGCCAGTGCAGTTGCTGAAAGGTGTAGATTTTACCATTAGCAGTCAACTGTCCTGCATTTCCAAATTTCATCTACAAAGAAGAATTCTTCATTTAGCACAAAAACCCTTTGTTAAAGAACATGTTCCATAATCAAAATCACAAAAAAAAAAAAAAAGTCAAATTATTCGCTGTAGTGTGTAGTGTGATATTATGAAACACGCACATCTCACTATTTATTGGTGTGGGTCTACCATTAAATGATGGAATGTTCGTTTCAATAATTATTTTACAAAAATTGAATGTACAATAATGCCATCTTAAATAGCTTAGGATTTGTAAGAGCTCATGAAGTTGTGCTTGAATGTGAGTATGATTGTAGGGTGAATATAAGATCTTAAATTTGTGGTTCAAAAAAAACAAATTTTCCATCCAAAAACAAAATGATTAGCAAGCTCAGTTTTCATAAGAAATTGTGCAACAGTTTTATGTTTAACATTAAAAAATGCAATGACATATGGTCTATTGAGAAAAAAAAAAAAAAAAAAGGTGGGTTAAAATGCTTATATACAACTCTTTTAACTGATATTTTTCACAAAAAACAAACTTTCCACTAATTTTTCACAGAATTAGAGCATTGAATTTAACGTAAGTGTATGACATTTTAGTATAGGGAAAAATATATATTGCCCTTTCTTTTCTTCCTAAAAGCAAACTTTCCATAATTGTTCTTGTCCTTTTCTTGACCGACCTAGAACCAAGAAAAAATATCATTAGGCTCTTTCACTTCATTTTCTTTTTTATAATTTTCTTTTTCTTTACAAATCTAAGATCTAACCATGACATTAAGGAGGTGAGCTTTGGACAATCTTACCAATTGCCAAGGAAATCTAATGTCACTATGATTTCGATTCATCCTAACAATAACTAAAAATGTCTTTCTAATAGCACGCACCTTGTGCCATTGTGATTGAAGCCCATAATTAAATAAAATTTCAAGATAATTTTTGACAATTGCACCCCTTGCCTCAAATTGAGGAGGTCTAATATTTTAGACTAGGATGATTGTCACTAAAGTAGATGGAAGACCAAAGACATACCTCAATACTGTAGCCACTGTTAACCAATGTAGCATTTACAATATGATACTCCCTTTTTAGAGGCTTCAACTTTGCATTAAGAACAGCATTGTTTGTTACAATGTTTATAGGAGACTGCAATTTTCCAGTTGAGCAAGTCGCATAATGAGGATTCAAACTTCCCCACTTGCTGGGGCCGATGTCGCCAGTGTAGCTAAACCCAGGAGTTTCTTGACGCTCTAGTGGAAATTTTAACAAAATAATTTAGGGTTAATTGATTCTTAAATATTTACATCATTTTTTTAACAAAAGTAAAGTAATTGATGCTGGCATTTGAAACACAAAATAAGCATGCAATTAGTGACATTATAAATGGCATTCAATCTCTACGATTTAGAATCTTTGCACTATATAAATGGGTGTATTTCATGTATTGAATACATAGTGTAATCTGTCAAATGAATGAGATAGCCCTTATGTCAAAATGAACAAGACACTATTTTTTTGTGTGTTCATTCTTGTCCGTTATTTCTCTCTTCCATTGTTCTCTCTATCTAAAATTTAACAATAAAAAAGTAACATTACATTAGTTATAAGTTACAAAGTTATTACTTATATATATTCTTTCAAACTAAGTCATCACTGAAATGCATGGGCCTTGGGAGGACATAAAGAGAATTACTTCATTTTATTTTAAAGCTCAATTTGATTATCAAAACATGATGTGGAAAACGAAAAAATAAATGAGCACTAAAATTTGAAAAAATCATTGAAATAATAAATATGTTGCACACAAACCTGCGTATATAAATTTTCAAAAAATCAAAGCGCAACGAGTACAATCAAAGCAACACCAAAATTCTTTCAATATTTAAGAACCAGACATGAAAAAAAAAAATTGAGTAATAAAGAGACAAATTAATCTCAATAACTTTCCATACATTTTATTTATAAAAAAAAATAATAATAATCCATTTTCACAAGACTATACTGTATGGGAATTGCAAGAATCTTTAAACAAGTCATAAAATTGAATATGACAAAGCTTTTGACTTTGCTATGGAACATATTTGGATTTAAGCAAGTCATAAAACATGTTGTACAATATTTCTAAAACTATTTTATGTTGAAAAAATGCTAAGACGGTTCTTTTAAAACGCGCGCACACACACGTATATATAAGAGACAAGCAAACCAAATTTCTATGGAATGAGAAATAGGTACAAAGGGTACAAGCAAACAAAATTTCACGTTTCTGTGGGGTGTGTTTCTGAGAGAAAGAGATAATACCCCCTGAGGTTAGTTCTGAGACTTCTACTGCATTGGTGTGGATAAGCAATAATGCAGTCGCTACAACAAAGAAGGCAACTCGGGCAGCCATTGCAGGTGCAAGTTCTGAGTTTGTTCTCAAACCTACAATATATATAGACTTAATGTTTACAACTGTTTTTAGGATATGATTGAGTATGTGATTCCTTTTAACCTTACCTTTTCAGCCTAGTTATAGGATGTGTATGCCAAACTTAGCAGTTTTTCCTCCAAAACTTTTGGAGCACCTTAAATTTTGTATATGTTGTCTATCTGTATAAACTAATTGCGTCCACCAGTTTATTTTTGGGATTATTAGGGCCAAAGCGGGATTTACTCATAATCAAAATTACAAGCAAGCATCTAAAAATGGAAAAATTCATTTGTGCTCGCATTTTGGTAGAGCCCTTGATTTTTTTTTTACTATTTATTTTTATTTTTTGGTTTAAGAGCTAAAAATTGTCATTTTTTACTAGACAATAATAATAACTATCTGGAGATGTGAATAGTCATTTGTGCCCACACTTGAGTCAAAACTTGTAATTTTATTTATTTATTTTCCTTTTTATGGTTTCACAGCTAAGCATTCCTCTTTTTAAGACTATATAACATGATCCGGAGAATTGCTATGGAAGATTAAAACCTAGATTCAACCATTTTACTGATTTTAGATTAGTCTATTCTTTTTCTTAATCATTTTTCCTTTAGTTGTTTTAATTTTTTTTCAATAAAAGAAAATCTTTATTGCAAAACCAATAAAAAATCAAGTCAATCAAGTACGGCGGTATCACAAAATCTCAAAAAGAGATAAACAACTACCATAAAATGAAGGATCCAAGCCGGGTGCCTCTATTTACACACCACATGTGGTCTCAAGGCACACCACTACTCAGTTCACATCTTTAATAATTTGAAAAAACATATAGCTTGTTTGGTTCTGATTTTCAGAAAATTCTATTTTTTTATTTTTCGTATTTTAATGTTTTCAATGATTTTTTTTAATATTTTAGCAATTTTTTTAAAAAAAAAAATTTAGACACACCTAACATAAATACACTTAAAAAGTATAATATTTGTGAAAAATATTTTTAAAAATTAAAAAATATACAAAAATACGAAAATTGTATTGAATTTTCATTTTTTTTTTCTATTTTTTGGTATTTAGTGTATTTTTTAAATATTTTTTTCATAAATATTATACTTTTTAAGTATATTTATATTAGGTGTGTCTAAAAATTAAAAAAAAAATTGTTTAAAACATTAAAAAAAATTCATTGAAAATATTAAAATACGGAAGATAAAAGGGTAAAATTTTCTGAAAAACTGTTTTATGAAAATCAGAACCAAACAAGCTGTATGTTTTTTTAAATTATTAAATGTGTAAACTAAGTAATGGTGTGCCTTAAGACCAAATGTGGTGTGTAAATAGAGTCACCCATCCAAGCCTCCATAAAGAAGGAGAAAAGGCTGAGGGAAGTAAACTTCTACATAGGCTGGATTATTACATCAACAAACGAAAAATTAAGAAAATCAAACAGAAAAAATACAAATCCAAGTCGCTACTGAACTCATCCAAAACTCTACTGCTTTGCAACCTTCAACTTGAAATCTGAAGACCTCATATCTGCTGGTCAAAATATAACATTGAAGCTGAAGTAGTCACCTAGCGTGAAACAAATGCATTATCTAGTGTTGACTTTCGGACTATGAAAGACTTTGAAGTCAGACTTTAAAAGTTTGGATTCAAGGGTGGAGAAGGTAAAGTTGTGATGGTTGAACTAGTAAGGCAAACATCAAAGGAGGATCGAAGAAAGAAGAAATGAGAGAAAAGAGAGATCGAAAAGGTGTGGAAACTACCGCCGTCTCCATCTCCCCTAACAAGAAATTTCATAGAGAAAAACAAGAGAGATTTCTAGGGTTTTGCCTCTTTTACTCCTTTAGTTGTTAAACTTCTTTATTCACATTAATCGGTTCATTATGTATTAACTGAAGAAAATGTGAAAACAATATATTTGATTCAATAAGTTGATATCTTTACATCAGTGTAGTATATATACACCTCATACATGATTACTAATGACTCTTTATCTAACTAACTCTAACAGAATTCTGTTATAGGTCATAGAGAAATGTTCTGTTGTGGTTGAGGGATCACCATAGTAAGGTGGGTTAGCTCTACTGCTGTTGCTACTGATGCTTTACTATCCTTATCATCCCCTTTAGGCGAATAAGAGGAGAGTGAATCATGAGCTTATTCTTAAGGAGTTGAAACTTGGAAGTGGACAAGGCCTCAGTAAAAACTTCAGCAATTTGATCATTAGTAGGAATGTACTTGAGGATGAGTTTCTTAGCTACAACTTTCTCTTGAACAAAGTGGCAATCCACCTCTATGTGTTTAGAATGGCTATGGAAAACAGGATTAGGAGCCAGAGAAAAAGCAGAAAGATTATCACACCAAAGAACAAGGGACGAAGGTAAAGGAGCAGAAAAATCTACAAGCAACATCTGAACCCAAGTTAATTCAATAGTTGTGTAAGCCAAGGATCGATATCCAGCCTCAATTGAAGACCTAAAAACAGTTGGTTATTTCTTAGAAGGCCAAGAAATATGGTTTGAGCCCAAAAGCATACAATACCTAGAAGTAGATCTTCTATTAAAAGGATTAGAGTCAGTAAAGCCTTGTAAGTGAAAGGAACTAGAAGAAAAGGTTAAGCCATGAGACAAAGAGCCCTTGATATATCTAAGAATGTGTTTGATGACAAAAGATAATTCAAGCTTGGTTGTGACGCCCCAAAAATCGAGAACATCAAAGAATATATATTAACAAGTAAATACAAAGTTTTTCTAAAGTTATAAGTGTAGGAAACGTCACTAATGAGTCATTTGATCAATAACCAAGTAAGATCCCAGGAAAGATCGGATGAGTCAATATAGCCTCCCTTCAAAGTCCAGTCTCCTTAAATAGCAAAGCTACCTTTTTGACATATCTTAACAAGGTATTAATACAAGGTCTACATAAGTTAACAGAAGGATAATGATAAGTTCACAAAAAATAAATGTATATATAAGTAAAATAATAGTTACAAGATCATATCTTAATTATGACAAGAGCTTTAACATTTATAATCCCAAAACATGATTACTAATTCCTAATTTTTCTAGGATAGTCATATGTCTTCAAATATTTATGTTTCACCATCGTCTGCGTAAATTTCATCAATACCTGGCATGAAATACTATGAGTTTGGAATGCCAAGTAAACACATTCACACCCCGTCCCTTTTGCTCAATCCAATAGAACCACATTTACAATAAGCAAGAAGTATAATAATCAGGTAAACATGAAAATGATTACAAGTTAGGTGTTAGTAATCTAGAAATTCTCTAAAGAGATTTTATCCTCCCAATCACAAGAATTGGGTTTGGATCACTCAGTATGCCCCCTTCTTTTAGTGCTTTGCAAATTTTACCCCGGATGCCTACAAAGGTTACATACCGCATAACACCAACTGAGGACCTCAAAAGAGACGATAAAAATATATAATCACCTCAAACTTTATCTGTCATAAGTACCTAAGGTCCGAATACAACTGATCCGTTCAAAGGTTCCGAAACAATCACTTGCGCAAGACTTAATCTTCTATTAGGGAACACGCCCTATCAATCCATGATTATCTCATCATTACTCAAGTGATCAAAAACCCAATACCACCCCATTTAGTGTTGGTACAATTCACCTTGAATTCTTCAGTTGGTGGTCTTCGAGTCTTCAAAACTTGGTGACGAACTTGTCTATATAGAATACAAATTTGATACTTCAAGTCGCGTTACTATGTCACTTTCCTAAAGACAATATTTGCACCCACAAAAAGGTGTGCAAGGGGTTACAGCAAATTTGCCTCCTGGATACAATGAAGCCTGATCTAAAGATCAAGTTTACCGACGTCTGCATTGACGATAGTAGATCAGAATACTCTTGATATAATCAAGAAAACCAAGACTAATAATCAAATTTGCAAAACTTGATTACCAGTAAGAAAAGCAGAAAATTGCTTAAGGAAACTCTTGATCGAAAACTCAAAATCAAGAAAGAGGGAGAGAGAGAGAGAGATAATTGCAGAAATGCTTATGAATTTTGTGGATTGAATGAAATGGCTAATTTCACAGTCTAATTATAGGCCTTGATGCACCTGATTGAATGATCATGTCCCTTGATCGCATCTGATCAGATCTGATCGTTGGATCGACAATCTACGGTACAGATCATTCTCACACCGAATAGATGCCTTGACTAATCACACCTGATCACGATCGGGTGCCATCTCATCCATACGATTGCGCACATCTCCAATCAACGGCTATGATCAAATTGCTCCAGATTGGACATACAACCGTTCGACCGCCAACGGACGCCATATCACTGCCACGTAGAGCTGACTATATTCCACGTCACCCATGCCATGTTGGATCCATGTCATTACTCCAACTTGTACGATGCAAATAGGAAAGCGCCCTCATGGCACTTTGCGCCGATGCGTCCAGGTTAAGTGCATTGCGCACATGTGCATGTGGTGCGAAGCATCATCCTTGTGGTGTGAGTGCATGCAGACTAGCTTTTACCTCACAATTCCATATTGAAAGGAATATTCAATTTAGTACTTTATTATGTGTTCCATGTTTTCCTCTCTTTCTGATCTAGGATAAAGTCCCCAAGCTTATTTCAAGCTTTCTAAAAAAAAACAAAGAAGGTTTTGAAAACACCCAAAAATTAAATTATACATTTTAAAAACCATTTTGAAAAATTTCCCAACATTCCCCTACCATTTTCAAAATACCAGATGATGACTCTTGGGTCACTTAGCAGCCTTATGCATAGGTGAAGATATCTTACGATTTGAATCATTCACTTAGTGAAGACATCTCAAAGTTTGTCAAGATGGCATAGTAGACTTGTCTTTGAATTAGCGATCATATACGACTAACTAGACATGTCTCACGTACAGTACATGTTACCTCAAGTATTCAAACAAACCGATACGTGGATTGGCCTTGTGTCTATATCCTGTTTCATGAGCACTCTAGAGTCAAGCCCTTGGACTCATAGGAAGCGGCACCATATCCTACACTCACATAGGTAAGCTTACTGAGAGTACCCCTGTAATTTACAATACCCTAACAACTCAGTTATAAGCTTATTAAGAGTTTGCTAACTCATCCTCTTGTTTTCACATTACAAGTATCAAGCACTTCAACCTTGGGATGAAAATGAAATAAAACTAAGTACTTGCAATCACGACATATGGTATACTTGGGTTCATTGAACTCAAGACTTGATGCTTTTTCAAGCGTTGAGTCGAGTTTCCACTAGGAGTGATTATGTTAAATGGGCTTAAGACCTATCCTTTTTGATGTTTTCCACACCAAATCCCTTGCAAGTCCCTTCGTTAAGGGGTTAGCCAAGTTTTCACTTGACTTTACATAACTAATGGTAATCACACCTTATGCGATTAACTGCCTAACACAACTATGTCTCAGTCCTTCCGATATGCCTGGACTTTCCATTATAGACATGGCTATAGGCTTGTGATAGAGTTGCTTCACTATCACAATGCAAAGATATCGGTGGCATAGGTTTTGGCCATATCTTAATTTCTAGCAAGAGATTCCTTAGCTACTTTGCCTCTTTAGTACAAGAAGCCAATGCTACAAACTCTGACACCATAGTTGAGTCTGTTATGCATGTTTGCTTCTTAGAACCCTAAGAGATAGCTTCTCCTCCAAGAGTAAAAATCCAACCACTCGTGGACGAGTGATCTTCACGGTCAATTATCCAACTAGTATCCATGAATCCTTCCAGCACTGCTGGATAGCCATTATAGACTATTCTATAGTCTATTATTTTCCTCAAGTACCTAAGTACTCGGTTAACAGCATGCCAATGCACACTACTGGGATTACTAGTGTATCTACTAAGTTTTTCCACTGCAAAAGCAATATCAGGTCTAGTGCAAGTCATGGCATACATTAGGCGACCTATTACTCTTGAGTATTCTACTTGATCAACTGCTCTTCCAATATTAGGGTACAATTTCAAATTTGAATCAAAAGGTGTAGACATGGGTGTACAATTATATTGATTAAATTTCTTAAGAATTTTCTCAATATAGTGCAACTGGGTTAGAATCAAATTATTGTCCTCTCGTTTGATCTTAATACCCAGAATTACATCAACCAAGCTCATGTCTTTCATACTAAAGCTAGACGATAAGAAACTTTTAGTACTTTCAATGACATCATTGTCAGTACCAAAAAAAAAGCATGGCATCTACACATAGACATATAATTACACCTCTATTACCAGTAAACTTACTGTACACACACTTATCAGATTCATGTATCCTAAAACTATTTGACACTATTACTTTGTCAAATTTCTCATGCCACTGTTTTGGGGCTTGTTCAGTCCATATAGTGACTTCACGAGTTTACACACTTTGTGCTCTTGACCTTGTACAACAAATCCTTCTGGTTGTTGCATGTAGATTTCCTCATCTAACTCTCCATTTAGGAAAGCAATCTTAATATCCATTTGATGGATTTACAACCAATTGGTTTGGATCCAGGTAACAAATCAGCAAGTATCCAGGTATTGTTACCCATGATAAAATATATTTCATCGTTTATTACTTCTTTTCAGAAAGCAGCATCTTGAGACTTCATAGCCTCCTCAAAAGTTAATGGATCTGAATCCATATTCAAAGAAATCATTGTTTGCTTATAATAAGCTTTCTTAGTTCCTTCTACAAGGTAAACATTGAAATCAGGACCAAATGACTTCTCAGTCCTAGCCCTCTTACTCCTTCTTAGCTCAACAGGCTTATTTGGTTCATTAGGCTCAATGTGTTCATGCCGTTCACTTTCCTTTGTAGACATCAAAGGAGTTTATTCATTTTCTTGATTAGAATCCAACCTTGAAATCATTGTGAAATGATTCTCATAAAATACCGCATCACGTGATTCAATGATGGTATTTGTTTCCACTGAACCATTGAGCTCTACTACTAGAAACCTATATGCTTTACTATGTATAGCATAGCCAAGCAATATGCATTCAATTCCTTTTTCACCTAATTTATTCCTTTTAGGTTCAAGCAATATGACTATTGCTCTACAACCCCATGTCTTCAAATAACCTAGATTAGGTTTCTTGTTTTCTAAAGTTCATATGGAGTAACAATTCTTCCTTGAGATGAATTCTATTGAGTATGTGGCAGGCAATGAGCAAGGCTTCACCCCGAAAACCAGAACTTAAACTGGAGTAAGAAAGCATAGCATTAATCATTTTTGTTAATGTCTATTCTTTCTTTCAGCTACTCTATTTTGTTGTGGTGTGTAGGGTACAGACTTCTCATGAATAATACCAACATTTTCACAATATTCGGGAAAATATTATTTACTGCCTCTATCAGACCTAAGTCTTTTTATTTTAACATTACACTGATTTTCCACTTCTGTCTTAAAAATCTTGAATTTATCAAACACCTCATCTTTTAAATGCAAAAGATAGATATGACAGTACTTAGAAAAATCATCAATGAATGTTACAAAATATCTCTTACTACCTCTAGTGGGGATACTATGCATGTCACATACATCACTATGCACAAGTTCAAGAAGAGATGTGATTTTTTATCTACTTTAGGAAATGGAATGCGAGTAATTTTAGATTGCACACAAAATTTTTATTTTTCAAACATATCAATATCATACTTAGGAATTAAATCTAAAGTAAACATATCATGCATTTTCCTAGTATTAACATGACCTAAATGAGCATGCCATAAAGAAAGAGAATCAACAATATAAACAGAAATAGATGTATTATTGATAACGTTAAGTTTGAACATTCCTTCATAAATATAACCCTTCCCAACAAAAATCCCACCCTTAGACAGGACAAATTTGTCCGACTCAAATACTAAAACCATGTTTATTAAACAGGCTTCCAGATACAAGATTTTTCCTGATATCAGGTACATGATAAACATCATTAAGACTTAAGACTTTTCCAGATGTGAACTCTAAAGTCACCGTCCCTTTGCCTTTGGTAGCAGTAGTTGAAGAGTTGCCCATGTAAAGAATTGTTCCATTACTTACTTGTTCATAAGTAGTGAAATGGCTTTTGTCATTACAAACATGCCTTGCTGCTCTTGAGTCAATCCACCAGTCAGCAGCATCTTCGAGCATGTTCACCTCGAATATAACAGCCACGAACTTGTTCTTGGCATTTGATGCTTCTTGCTTCTTCTTGTATGATCGACATTCATTTCTGAAGTGCCCTGGCTTTCCATAGTGCCGGCAAGCGCCTTTTGGCTTCTTAGCATCTTTCTCGGGTTGGGGTCCACGCTTATGCTTCTTTTTGTTAAACCTCTTGCCATCATCCACCATGTGGATCTTGGAAGTCTGAGCCAATTGGTTATCTTTATCTTCAAGAAGCCTTGACTCTTCCTCAACTCGAAAGTGTTGAGCCAATTCTTCTAAAGTAAGATCTTCCTTTTTGTGTTTCAAAGTTTTCTTAAAATATTTCCAAAAAGATAGTAGTTTCTCTATTATAGATGAAACTACAATAGATTCATCCATGTTCATATTCTTTTGTTGAAACTGACTCAGAAAATGTTGAATCTTATGGAATTGCTCCATAATGGGCTTTATATCAATCATAGTAAAACATATAAAATTATTAACAAGAAATTTCTTACTAGTGGCATTCTTGGTGAGGTACTTTCACTGTAATATGTCCCATAGTTGCTTTGTCGTTTCTATATGTTGATACACATCAAACAAAGAGTCTGACAACGCATTCAGAATGTGTCCTCGGCAAATGTAGTTGTCATTATCCCATTTGGTTCTGGTACGGGTTTGCTCTATAGTCTCGTCTTCTTGCTTCACCGGATAGGGGTTATTTAGCACATAGACCACTTTGAGAGTGGTGAGCAAAAAGTGTATCTTCTTTTGCCAACGTCGGAAATTTCCTCCATCAAAATGGTCAAGCTTCATGAAATCTTGAGTCATTTTCTGAATAGACATCACCATATCTAATTATTGTTTTTAGATTGTTGATACAATTCGTCTTGAATTCTTCAGTTGGTGGTCTTCGGGTCTTCAAAACTTGGCGATGAACTTGTCTATATAGAACAAAAATTTGATGCTTCAAGTCGCATTACTAAGTCGCTTTCCTAAAGACAATATTTGCACCCACAAAAAAGTGTGCAGGAGGTTACAGCAAATTTGCCTCCTAGATACAATGAAGCCTGATCTAAAGAACAAGTCTACCGACCTCTGCACTGACAACAGTTGATCAAAATGCTTTTGATATAATCAAGAAAACCAAGGCTAATAACCAAATCTGCAAAACTTGATTACCAGTAAGAAAAGCAGAAAAAATGCTTAAAGAAACTCTTGATCAAAAAACTCAAAATCAAGAAGGAAAGAGAGAGAAAGAGAGAGAGAGAGAGATAATTGCAAGAATGGTTCTGAATTTTGTGGATAGAATAAAAAGGCTAATTTCGCAGCCTATTTATAGGCCTTGATCCACCTGATCGAATGGTCATATCCATTGATCGCATCCGATCAGATCTGATCGTTGGATTGATGATCTACAGTGCAGATCATTCTCACACAGATCGGGTGCCATCTTATTTGTACGATCGCATGCATCTCTAATCAACGGTTATGATCAAATCACTCCAGATCACGTTAGATCCACGTCATTGCTCCAACCTGTTCGATGCAAATAGGAAAGCGCTCTCATGGCACAATGTGTCGATTTGTCCGTGCAAAGTGTAAAGTGCACCATCAAACGCCACACAGCCCATGCACGTGTGTGGATGGTGCGAAGCATCATCCTTGCGGTATGGGTACATGCACATTAGCTTTCACCTCACAATTCCATATTCAAAGAAATATTCCATGTAGCACTTTATTAAGTGCTCCATGTTTTCCTCTCTTTCCGATGTGGGACAAAATCCCCAAGGTTATTTCAAGCTTTCCAAAGAAAAACAAAGAAAGTTTTGAAAACATCCAAAAATTAAACTATACATTTTAAAAAATTCCCCAACATTTAGTATTCTCTTGAGTTAGATATTTTAAGTTAAGGTTAGAACAAACTATTAAGACAATAATTTTCATAATAAGCATCATCAAAGCATCATGGTAAAGGACTATAGACAAAATAATGTAAGTATCATACTAAGGTCCAAACATGTGATAATAAGCATATTCATGGAATTGAAAATCATGAAATCATTAACAAAACAAATTTTCAAATTAGATACACTCTAAAGATCACAATCTAAGAGACATTTTCAAAAAAATTTCGAACTCATCCTTTCCATTGTTTGTAGAGAATTTTATCTAGTTTCTAGATGATATTTCAAAAATAGGATAGCTTTCCTAGATTTTTTAGTTATTAAAGAAATACTCTAGCACTATTCAGATTCGTCGACTATTACGAAAATCAGATTTTCTCTTAAACCGCTCACTCTAAACCATTTTTACTTGAAAGTTAATACTTTAAGAAAAGTTTTGATATACAAATGAGATCAAGAGGATTTTTTTTGAAATTTTTTAGAATTTTTAAAGTGGGTTGAAAATACCGATCTTTCTTGCACAAAACTTTAATTAAGAAAAGTAATAGAAAAATAGGGTAACCATGAGTAATTTTCTACTTCTCTTATGAGGAAAACATGCTAAATAATATATAATTAACTCATATTGTTAGATTGAAGGTATGCCTTTGGAAATAATGTAAGAAGTTGATAGAAAATGATAGTTTTGTTTCATTTTAAGAGAACATACATGGACGAAAACAAGGCTCAACTTATTTTATTAAAAAACACCATGAATACATATCTGAAAATGATACTTAAAACCTCTAAGATCATGTATTTGAATGAGAAAATAAAAGAGAATGTTGTGTTGTGGCTTATTTGTTTGCCTAGGAATGGTGTATACAAGTTTTCCATCTTTTTCTTCATTCTTCTCCCAAAGCTTACACTTTTTCTCTTCTATCTCTCCCTCTTGCTGAAAATATGTGTGTATGTGTTTGATGTGCAAAAAGTGTTGAGGAAGGTGGGGTATTTATAAGAAAATTCTGGTGAATTGTCCAAAATGTCCTTGGTTCCAATGGAATGGAAAAGTTTTAGATTTAGTTGAAGTGTAAAGGAATGTAGGATGATTAGGAGGTCTAATTAAGTGTTAGAATATGATTTAGTTATAGATTAGTCCATATAGAACTAGATGAAAAACCTAGTGCAAGACACATTTCTTGATTCTAGGTACTTCGGTCAAAAAGTTTCCCAGATTCAAGCTTGATGTTTCAAAAAGTATACTATATATACATATTAAGGTGGCTGGCCATGTGGGGCTGATTTTGGAGATTTTTCAATTTAATTTTTTTTTTTTTGGTACAAAATCATATAATAAATTAATGATTCACTCAAAAATCAAATTATTAGTAAAAGTAAGACTAAATAAATAGCAATAACTAAAATAGATAAATAGCAATAACTAAAGTAAGTGACTTACAATGCTTTACTGAAAACTAGAAATAACTTCAGAATACATATTACAAAATATTTTATGTTTTCTACAGGTTGAAAAGGTATTTGAGAATTCGATGAGAGTTCCCTCATTTTTCCATTTCCCCTGATTAATGACTGAGGAGGTCTTTATAGAGAGAGTCAATGACTATGATGCATGTGATCTGATAAGAGAATTTGTCGAGAAAGCAACATGTGAAGGCAAATGGGTGTTGTATGTCATTTTCAATGATTGACTGAGTGACTGATGCACATGGGAGCTATTTGCTACTTTTGACTATGTCTGATTTGTGAATAGTAAATAGTAAAATTGATTACTTTCAGTGGAAAAGTTGGCGATCATAACTAGTTGAGGCTTTAGAAGAGGCTGTTTCGTCTGAGGCTTTATTTTCAATTTGTGACTTTGCTTGGGCCATCAATGACTTTGCCATTTGAATAAGTTCATCACTGGTGGTTGACTTGGGTTTGGGCTTGGATGATTTACGTTTGGAAGTCCTAAAGCTGAATGTTGCGCTTCCAAGTCTAACTGTTATAAGAGGAAGTGGGTTTCCTTGAGTGACTGGAGTAGTTGGGTTCTATTGTGAAGATTGTAGGAACAGGAATGCTGACTGGGAATTCCTATTTGACTTGCTCAATAATGTAGTGGGGTTTGAATGTATTTGTAGACACCCCATTTTGACCGGTCTTAAGACTTGGACGCTTTCCTTTGATTACCCGATGATGAAATAAGAATGTGTTTGTCACATAATTCTCAATAAAAAAGATGAAATTTGAGTTTTCTTCCTAACCCTAAACCTGTTTTGGCTAAGTGTCTAAGACCCATCGAGCACCGGAGCAAAGCTGGACTGAACTGGAGCAAAACAGACATTTTTTTCCCTAGTTGGTCGACCACCCAGAGACAGTGAAGAATGGATTTTTGTTTGCTCGGGTGGGCACTTCACAACCCCATTTTCTGACCCATTTTTGAACCAAATGCATGTATACTCAGCCTCCATTGCCTAATGGTTGATCCATTGAAGATAATGTTCCATTTTGGTGCACCATTATCTTCCCTAAATGCTTTATTAGTTCCACTTTGTCTTCCACCATTGAAGATAATGTTCCATTTTGGTGCTCCACTTTGTCTTCCACCATTGCTCCACTTGCATTGCCTATATAAGGAGAGCTCAAGTATTGAATTTGGGGAGATAAATTTGAGAGAAAAAGTGTAGAGAAAATGTTAAGTTTGAATTAGAATTTGAGAAAGAAAAGAAAGCTTTGAAAACAAAAGAGTGTTGTCTTGCCAAAATAGTGAAGTTACCTAGCATCTATACATCTCATCTTTCCTTACAAAAACCACTCAAGAACCAAGTCCTAAAGCCTTGATCAAAGAGAGAGAGTATTCTTGCTAAGTTGAAAAAAAAGATTAAATAGTGATCATACACTCGTTCAAAACTATCATTCTATCTCAAATTCCAAGCTTTTGAATTGAGGCTTGAGAACATAATTCACAACCTTGAGGGTGATTAAGAGAAAGTTTGGAAATCAAGAAGTTCAATCTTTCTTTGGAATGTGAATTTTCAATTCTTTCATTTTCTTGCATTTTCTATCTCAAACTCATTTTCTTGCTTTTGTTTTATATTGTTTTGTTATAATCTAACCGAAAGCGCACTTTATATCTTATAGTCATTTTCTTGCTTTAGTTTCATATTAGATTTGTTATAATCTAACTTGAAGCGGTTGGTTGAGCCACCTACATATTCCTTGTTTGTTCTTTTCTTGGTGTTGCAACAAGATAGGTTTTGCTAGGCCTATTTCATCTGCCAGTTAACTTCTTTTGGATTCCGGTGTTGAGCACATTGGAGTTGTCAATGGGTCTTCATTGTTTCTTCATGGAGTTGTCAATGGGTCGTTTTGATACATCAGGTGTGTGGAAAGAGAGCTTTCAACCGAAATAGGTAAAAGTGTGCGGAAGGAAGGTTTAGGTAGTGTGTGTACAATGATATGAACATCAAGTGTGTGGGATAAAAAGAATAATCAATTATCAAAAGTGTGTACACTGAGAAATAATGTGCACTGAGGTAAGTATGTGTGTGGAAATAGAATTTTCCCTACATTTTAATATTTGTTTTATTACAATTTTATCCCTTCATACAATTCCAATATTGCCGTCATCTCTTACCTTTCAAAACCCTAATCTTAACCCTTCTCATCAACCACCACCAACTTTGGTGACCTCTCAACTGTATGAGCAGGCTAGACGTAGCTCCAACACCATCTCTCAACTCCATAACGCGATGGCGCTTGACACTCTCTATTCCATTATTACTCATCTCCCTCTTCCGATAACCCTCAACCTCTCTCTGCCACTACCCCGCTGTCATCTACAAATCGCAAATGGTAGCATTGGTTGAACGAAAGACAAAGAACAAGAAAGAGAGTTTGTGCGAGAAAAATGAGAGAGAGAGAGAGAGAGAGAGAGAGAGAGAGAGATTGTGTGAGGAATGAAGAGATTGAAATTGTAGTATTTGGTTTGGAAAACCAGTATCAAACAAATGATTTTAGTTCGGACATATGTCACAAAACTAATGGTGATGGTTCAATCATACACTGTAGAACTAGATTTGGGCAATGTAGACCATTGAACAAATAACAATAATTCAACATATATCCCTGAAGAAATGGTAATAATTCGATCATAGACTGTCAAATTAGATCTAGGTAGATTGAAAAGGAGGGGAGTGGTCTCGAAGAGAGGGTTTGAGAGAGCCACCAGAGATGTGACTTGGATGGCGATGAGGTGTGAAAGAGCAGGTGGACGATGGGCTAGAGTGGAAAGCGTGGTAGAGGGTTGGAGTGAGCTGCTAGAGGTGGTAACGACAGTGAGAGTGTGGAGTTACTGATGAAAAGCTTGTGGAAATGATGGGGATTCAAAGAGGGGGTGCTTTTGTGATTATGGTAGGGGTTCAGAGAAAAATAATGTAGGGAGAAACTATGGTGGTCGGGGTTCAAAGCAATGAGGGTCCAAAGTAAATAGTAGGATGCTATTAGCAACACTCATACATACAATGTCTAAAATATTCTTTTTTCTTAAATTTAATGACTAAAAATATTATTTTTTTATCAGTTTTACTTAACAAAAATAGACAGATGGCTTAGATTAAAAATAAACCAAAAAATTAAGATTTAAATTAATAAACTTAAAAATTCAAGATTTATTTTATTGTAATGGTCAAACACTAAAGAGTTTTTTTTGTATTTTTTTTAAAAAAATTAGAGTTATAAAATAATTTAAATTTAACTGTACACTCCTGCTATGCACAATTAAAAATATATATTTATTTAAAATAAATTTATTCTACTATTTTTTCTATTTTACATGTAAAGTGAGTCACAATAGTTGAACTAGCAATAATTCAAGCCCCCATCCCATCAGATCCTTACAAATCTGAACCACTCATGATATAAATTCTACATATATATGAGTAGGCCCTACACATACATAGAGGGCCAGAATCACTTTGGGGGTGTAGGGGGTCATTCCCCAAGGGGGTCCCAAACATTTTTAGTTTGAAAAATGTTAACTATTATCTTTTGTCTGAATTTTAGTATTTTAGTGATATATTTAAAATTTTAGTTGAATATTCAATTAATTAATACAAATATTAAATAATTGATATAATTATTCTAAATTTTACCTAGTTTTTGAATTTTCAGGTGAATTTTATTTTATTCGAGTTCAATCAATTGATTGAAGTTCTTTCTTTTCAGCATAGAAGTGGCATATTTTAAAGTAATATTTATCAAACCCCATAACAGGTTTCTTGCTCGTGGCATGTAACCTGTGGCCCTGTGGGTCGATTAACATGACTCAAAAATTTAAGTTCAAGTTACTTAGCAGGAAGATAGTGGTGCTTTTATGTGTCCGAAATCACTCATACAAACTTTCGATGTAGGATGAGATATTACAAGCTCCCCCACTTATAAATCATCGCGTCCTCATAAGGATCCATAATCAATCAAAACACCATGACAAGCTTGTGGACAATTTAGAATAAGTGGCCCACATAATTGTGTGTATGAGTCAGCTCTAATACCATTTGTAACATCCCATTACGTGCTAGCGCAAGTAACCTGGGTCTACCAATATGACTCAAAATCTTAAATCTAAGTTATTTAGTAGGAAGATAGTAGTACTTTTATATGCCCAAATCACCCATGCCAACTTCCGAGTGAGGCGGAGTGTTACATGGCGTCTTGATGATGTTGATACACGTAATGTTTACTCCAAACTCCGTACAAAATGAATCACAAGCTACCCCCACCAGAGGTTTCCTCTCTTCCGGAAAGTTAAATTCCTCTTTGACGGTTCAGTCCTGGATAGCATTCCTAAAAACAATATAGTTATTGATAGTTTGACTCCAAGAATCATAAAACTTACAATACTCATTTGGCATGTTTGATTGGAAGGATTAAAGTATGGGATTAGGATTATTAATCCGTGGGCCCAATCATCCTATGTTTGTTTTGACATTTTAGTTTAGGACTATTAATCCAATGGATAATTAATCCAACAAATTTGTAGGATTATTAGTAATGGGGTAGGGGTGGGATAGTTAATACCACACTAATTTGATAGGATTATTAATACCTCACTATTAGTATTGTGAATCAAACATGACCATTGTTTCTAATCTCTTCAACGAAAAGAATCTGGTGACCTATTGAGAATTCTAATCTCCTCAACGGAAAGAATCTTGTGGCCTACTAAGAATCTAAACATCTTATGTATGACCAAGTCAAAAATCTAAACATCAGATGGTCAAAAATCTCATTTGCTTTTAGTAATGTCAAATGTGTATGACAGAATCGTCTTAGCCATTGTAAAATTTTCTTGTAATTTCATAGGTTCAACCCCTGACAAAAGCCTTACAGACGAACGACTTCTTATTATGGATTTTTGCTAGTCACCTCAAGATTGAGGCTAGCATCTACATTAACAACCTTGTAATTAGGATCCTTATAGTAAGTTCCTTTGGACGCATTCTTTTGATCCATATTCTTGTTTCAAGATTTGTTTATATCCGATTGACCTGGCTACTATAGTTCAAACAAGTCTCTGAATTCCATTCCCTTGAATTTCTTGTGAAGTTTGAAGTATAAGTCGTTTTGGGCTAACTTGACATATTTTCTCTTAGGAAGAATCACCTAGCACTTTAACCTTGCCATCTTGAATCTAGAGATGTCTGTCTCCATGGATTCTCCAATAAATTGGAACATCCTAGATAAGTCAGTCATAGTCATCTCTGGCTTGATTTTGTAAAATTGTTGATAGAACATCTCTTCATCTACTGATAGGAATGAACAGAATCAAGTTGCGAGCTGATACACCAAGTAAAGATTGTTCCTATCAAGGAATTTGCTACTAGCCTTAACTTGAGAAAACCTGTGGTGCCCTTCATCATACTATCCACAGGGGAAGGGACACCCCAGTGGTGAAGAAAATGGGACAAGGCATGATGACATATTTGAGAAAGATGCACCTCAGAAGCACGGGGTGATCCACGAGAGAAGGCAGGATAATCATTCACGCATTGCATTGTGAACCCTGCAATGTTCTCCACGGTGGATTGATTATTTTCGACGAAGAACAAGACGAACTCAAGCACCTTGTACCTCTTAGGTTACTCATAACCCCTATCGATAACTTGGGGATAGGTTGTGCCTACCAATTCGCGTAAATGCATGATGAGACTGTTCCTGAATAAGGTCCATTACCTATTCTATGTTCATGACTAAGTTGGGTTGGTACGCTCCTCAAGGAGCCTGATTTCCCTCTTTGCTCTAGAAATGTAGCAACGAGAAGAGGGTTGAGCCTCCCCATCCTCCTTAAGATTAGCTATTTGGTGTAGGTTGTGGCCCAAATCCCTGGTTGTTCTAGTCATATCTTATCTCCAACAAGGTTGCCCCCATTCCTCACTAGCTGGGGCAGTACCGGCCCTGGGCTAAGGCCAATGAGACCCCAAAATAGGGGTCTCAAATTTAGTAAAGTGTTATAGTATATTATAAATTTAAATTAACCCAAATTATTTTTGTTATTTTAGGACCAATTCAAAGGGCCCAAAAATATTCTGTTGAATCATATTTATTTATAAGTGTGATTTGGCCCAATTAAAATTAAAATATTTACAGAAAGTGTTGATGGCCAAGGGAGAAGAATAATACATACAAATATGAAATTATTTTTTATATTTTCTATACTATCAGATATGAAATAATCAGCGGATTGTGATTTGTGAATTGAATTGTGATTATAATCATGTTTTCTAGTAAGTATAATTCTAGAAATGAAAAGAGAAAGAAGAAGCTGAAAGTAGAACAATTAATTTAATCTCAATCGGGAGCACTTGATAAATATTTTGGTAGTAAGAAACAAGTAGATTTGTTTGTTTCACACTGCTAGAACATTCTATTAATTAAATTTGTTAATTAATTAATTTGTTTTGTTGATTTGAACTATACCTTATGGTAAATTTATTTTTATTTTTTTGTACTCTAAAATGAATACATTTTGACATCTATTTTGGTATCAATCGCCGGTAGTTTTTTTTTTTTTTTGGTACTCTAGAATGAATACATTTTGATATCTATTTTAGTATTAATTGCCAGTAGTGATATCAAACATGGTGTTTTTATTCATTTATTTATTTATGGATATGAACCTTTTTTTTTTATTTCGCCTTATGCCCCTAAAAATTCAGGACGGGCCTTGTGCCAGGCTTAGGGGCCCGGCCATCAGGGTGTTTCGACAATGAAGCCTGAAAAATGCCTTGGAGTGGTTGCTATAAAAATAAAAACTTTTACTATAAAAATAAATAAAACCATATATAATATAAATAAATAAAAATTTAAATAAACTTTACGTGTGACACCATTAAATATTTCACCCCTTGTCAAATGTATATGAAGGAAGCAATTTTATTTTTTCGCTTTAATTTTTGTCTTGTCACTATTTTAGAAAAAAAAAATTTGAGGGATAGCAATGGATTTTTTGAAGACTGAACAATGAATTGCTATGAAGAGAGAGAGAGAGAGACAGAGATGCCATGAAGAGAGAGAAGAGAACCATGAAAAGAACGGGTTTGAAACAGCTTTTAATAGAGAATAAAGGGATTATTTTATTGACTTTTGTTTTGCATATGGAAATCTGAGGTCAACTCGTTTGCTTATCGAATTTATTTATTGAGCTCAAGCTCAACTCAATAATTAAATGGGTTCAAGTTCGGTTTTTTTTTATTTGATAAGATTTTTTTAAATATTATTTATATAACATTATTTAAATAAAAAATATTATTTATATAAATATTTATTTTAAATAATATATTTATTATATAATTTAAATAAAGATAAACGAGCTGAATTTATTTGAGTTCGAACTCGGTTCATTTACTAAACGAACGTAATATTCGAGTTTAAGTTTGACTCGTTTACTAAATGAGCCAAGCCGAACCCTTAATAAGTCAAACTGAACTTGTTCTGAAAAGTTCGAATCATTTGCCATCCTAAAAAAAGTGTATTTAATGCTTTGATTCTTGCCCTCTTTATAGAAAAGTTGAGATATCAATTAATGCTCCATTTTCAACTTCCTTTCTTCTTTGGCAGTATTTTTTTTGAGGGGCCTTGTGTATATCAATTAAATAATAACTTATATATATATACAAACATATATATCATGAAAATGGGGCCTCCATTGTTTTGGGGCCTTAGGTGAGGGTTTTAATGGCCTCCCCTTTAAGCTCCTTCGCCAAATTTAGATTAGGACTGTCTGATTTCTTAAAGTGGGCATCCAATGAATGGAAAATTTTCTGAGAAAATATTCACAAGAACTATGTGAGCCAAATTTAGACTAGGACTGTCTGATTTCTTATAGTGGACATCCAATGAATGAAAAATTTTCTGAGAAAATATTCACTTAAAGAACTATGTGAACCATCCCGCCATTCCCAACCGAAGGAAGGAATGGAGAAAGGATTGAACCCGAGGAAAGACGTGTCATTCGAGCTTCTTTGGATTGAAGCACTTCATTGCACTCCCCAAAAAGTGCTTTGGAAGTGGTTACCTTTAGGTGGCTTTCCTTAGGGATTGGTTGTAATGATAACTTTTCAAATTCTCTGACACATTTGGCAGACCTTTTGGATTCAACTGTGTCTCTGGGCCTCGAGACAGGTCTAATCTTGAACTATTTGGAGAAACATCTCTAATGGTTTAGCCTTGAATGAAGTTTTTTCCTCTTCATCTACCAGTTATTTTGTCACTGGTGCATGCCTAACAATCCCACCAAGCATGCCAAAATTGTTTGCACCACACAAGGAACAATGAAACACCCAAGCATTGAATGTATTGATGCACGAGCGTGCCAGGACTTGTGCCGTAGTCCCAGATATAAATTTTTTGCTGCCAAGTAGGAATTGATTGTGCGCGGCCAAACGGACAGACTTCTGGATCAGATTTTAACTCAATGAAACTTCTACAAATTGCTAAGGGTGAAAATAATTGAACTCAAATGATGATTGTGGAAAGTAAGGAAAATTGGACTTGCATTAATGAATAATGAAACACAATTGAACCATGAAAATGACTAAAAACTTGAAAGAGTGTCGGAATTTATCAATTAAAGAGACAATTAGCTAGAAATTGTACACTAAAGTTGAAAGTAGAGTTGACAAGAGTTTATCTCAATTGTTTGGTGTTGGACCCCTTCTCCGTTGGCTTTGGAATCTCTTTTATGATGACAGCTAGAATATGCCTCCTTATTTTCTCTGTCTCATCATTCCTGCTTTACACACAGCATGCAACGTGTGCATGCATAGTGACACAGACCCAAAATGGGTACAAACAATAACATCACATTGATATGATGCAAATTAATGCTTCAACGCATATTCTACTATCCAATCAAGTCGTAGTTGGAAACAAGGGAATCTGATTATACCCAATCAAGTCGTGGTTGGAAACAAGTGAATCTGATTATACCCAATCAAGTCCTAGTTGGAAAAGTGAATCTGATTTCTCTGCCATAATTTTCCTGTAATGATCTTATTACAATTTTTATCATAAGAAGACATGTCAGCAAAATACATAATTCTATGGTTCAAATTAAAACTTGAGTAAAATGACATTAAAACCATTCCCTAAAATGACATAATTTTACTTTAACTTTAAACATAGGCCATAGGATTACCACTACAAGACCATCACAACGAATCCTAATCCGAAACAAGTGTGCTTGTTCCCAGTGGATAAGGCTCTGATCTGCCTCATAAGAGCTGTGTTCAATCTGGCTCCCATAGGTTAGATATACGGATGTCGAAAAAAAGAAAGAAAAAAAAAAAAATTCATTATAGATAAATAAGATCTAAAATTTAACAATAACATAGAAGCCAAGCACTTTTAATGTCAAGAGCCAGCTTGACAACAATCCATCATCTGAGAACTGCTAATTCCTAATGTTGAAATGCACAGGTGATACTCAATTTTAATAGAAGGTATACAATTTCAAACATATAAAATGTATAATTACATTATAGTACAATGTATATCATCAGTTGCAAGTCATTTACATGTATAATTATATTATAGTACACCAGACTGGGTGGGTATCAATGAATAGATTTTACACGTGTTGCAATGGGAAGAACGGAAAGTTTGGTATTCTGAAATTGTTAGATATTGTGTATGTTGGAGAGTCATTCTGATTTCCTTTCAACTTCCAAAACAATCTCATTACGACGAGTAAATGGAAGAGTAAATGGCGGATTGTACTGCAAACACATTTAGAAAAGTATGAAAATATACTTGATTCTCTGAGGATCAAGTTATTAGAAACTCCATCATCAATTTCTATTGACATGTTATCAAAAAATCTACCTGTGCAACTTCCACCAATGCATCCTCTTTTACTTGAAACTGTGGGTCATTCTTTAAAGCATCTCTTAATATTGATTCCCTACATGTAACTTCTTCATCAGTGACAAAACCTGATTCAAAATAACAAAATAAAAGAATCAACTCATCACTGGAACTCAATTTATTTATGATCTACAATATTGTTTGTACTTTGTACCTTTAACTGTAATGAACAATAGGCATATACCGCAGCCAAGAGTTTTTCACCAGATTTTGTGCTGTACCAATTGGTTCTTTTACCACAATATAAAAGAATGTGAGCGTTATTTATGCATGATAACTTGGCATTCTAGATTGTCTCGAAAGAAAACAATTAACAGCTTGCATAAAAATTGATACAAAAAAAGGTCTAGTTACGTGTGTTAGATCACCAATTTTTCCAAAAGCTTAAAATTGTTAGGAAAGAGGTCTAACAATGCATATCAAGCTCTTCAACATCTTCCCCTCACATGGAACTCGTCTTACATATGGAGATGCAAACATCCGAACATGCAGAGAAACAGAATGTAAATGGGGAAACAAATGCTAATGGGCATAGGTGGCACCACCTTAGACAAAATGGGATCAGTTGACCCCATCAACCACTTAAAAAAAAATTAATAATAATACTAATATGAGTCTTGCTAACAAGTGTCCTTAAAGCACAAGAAAAAGATAAAAATAATGGATAGATCACGAGACATTGATCACTAAATTCAAAACACTTTATATGGATTTCAAAAAAGCTTTTTTAACCTTTTTACAATTTTTCAAGACACTTGTTATCACATTCCCAATATTAACAAGTGCTCGAGGGGCATTTGTCTAACATTTGCCTTTTAATATTAGTCTTGTTTATTTGCAGCCATTGGTTTGTTTGTTGTACTCGTGTTTTTGTTTGTTACACTCGCTCTCCTAATGTCTCACATACAAATTTTGAATTTTGCAATACAACCATGCTAGGGCCCAAGAACTCGCACAAAAAATTTACCAAGGAAGACATTATGTGGTCTAGATTCAATTCTTGCATAGAATCTGCACTTAAAATGAATCTAAATCTTCTCTTCCTTTTTTTTTTTTTTTTGGCTGTATTTTTCTGTGTTGAGTTCTTGGTCTCTAGCATTAATGTTTACCATAATCTTTTCAATAAGTTAAAACACATCACATCAGCCCCAGTTTTTACAATTACCCCTTTTATGGATATCACATAATTAGGGTTCTAATTTCACTAATGAGGATTGAGCTTCTGTAAAATTAGGGAGAAAGAAATTGCATTGAGTTGTTTTTCTTAGATCACCCCATCAGATAAAAATTCTAAAACCGCCACTTACAGAGAGACTTGAACTCAAGACCTGTCATAATTTGAGTTTTGATACCATGTTAGATCACCAATTATGCTAAAAGCTTAAGTTGTCAGGAAAGAATTCCAACCATGCATACCAAGCTCGTCAACAGTATATACTTCTTGAATGCCTCCACATATGTCAATTGCTAATGCAATATGACTACCAAAATGTCCATTTGGGATTGACTTTTCCAATTTTAGGATAACCTCCCCACCACTTCCATTTTGCGGTACTTAACCTCTCTGATTTTGATAATCAACAGAAAATTAACAGATCTAGAATTATCATACTGCTTCCTAGATTTTCAATCTGTAAGCCTTCTCCAGTTTAAGGTATGACAAACCTGAAAAGGCAGCAACAGCAACGATTTTCTTTGGCACCTCTTTGATCTTAACAGATGGATCTTTGGGCAGAGGCAAGTTGGAACCGTACTTAGAGGGCATGACGAAAGACATCTGCCACTTTTCTTCATCTTCCAGCTAAAGAAAATTGTAAGTAGATTAGATAACAATGAAATATTAAACAGAAGTACTAAATTTAAAAAAAAACAAATGTGAACCAATGAATCCATGCATTCAACCAGCAAATTAAATTATTAATGTTGTCGCATGCATTGGCAGCTGTTTTCAGTCAGCTTGATCATCAGATAAATTATCAAACAGTTATAAATAAATATCACATTGGATTAAGCCATTTGGTTGAATTAAGCGAATACAAAATATGTTAATGAGCATATGCATCGTTATTGCTCACTAACTAGTAAAAGTTATTACGTGATCAACCACATCATTAACAGTCTTCTACTTATAGCAGATCATTTCACTACAGCGTATGAGGGTTTTATGGACCAAACTTCTTGGTCCGCAAAAGTGAAAATTTTGTTGCAAAAAAGTTAGGAGACCGGTTCCTATCATCAGGGTAGTCTGCATTAAAAGGTCATCCGAAAAATCAAAAAAGGATCTTTAGTGATAATTTTGAAAATGTCGCTAATAAATGTATTTTTAGGGACTAAACAATTTTGTGCCAAAAATATTTACTTTTCAAACAAAAATTTTGGTCCAAAAGTATAGTAATTCATCACTGAAAGTCCAATCAAAAATTCAATGACACTTTTGGCAACTAAGATATTTTGTCCCTAGAAAGTGATGTCGTCCCTAAATTTATGTCTCTAAAAATTTCCCATATGGATTATGTGACTTGTCCTCTTCTCTAGCCAACACTGTCAACCCTTCCCAGAATACAATATAGATGGGACCAGCAGTAGGTAATGTTCCATTCGATTTATCACACCAAAATAGCCCACATTGACACACACACACACACACGCACACACACACATATATACATGCTGATTTAATAATGATTCATTGGCCATATAATTATATATTTACTTGTAGCAATTGAATAGTCGATTTGACACAATCAAATCATCAAAATCAGCTTCCCACAAAAGAAATAAATGCAAATCATTGGAATTCGTGATGACTCCATGGCTATGAAGCATGGACACTCCATTTTCATTATGGTGGTAGCCGTGTTTGACATGCGTCAAACATCGACACACATCAGACACACCAGGACACATGTTGGACAAGCCACATGGACATTCAATATGTTTTCTTGGATACATTTGGTGAGAAGTCAAGGACATGCGTATCCCAAGTTGGGACAAGCCACAAAACACATTCGGGATTTTATTATAATTTTATAAAGTTGGTTTTCTTGTCGAAGTATTGTATTTACTGTTCGGAAACAAGAGGGTGGAAATTAAAAGAACAAAAACAAAAACAAAAAATTTCCTTCTAATGTATTCAATCTTTGATATCTCTAATCTATTCCCTAAAATTCATTTGAGGCAGATCTTGGAAAAATCAGTTACCCATCTCATTATTTGCTTCCATTTAATCTACGCTCTAGTGTTCTTATTATTTGGAAAAATCAATATCCCTAATCTATGCCCTATTGTTCTTATTATTTGCTTCCATTTATGTTGGCTCTGTAGAATTTTTTGTACAATCTTTTGGTAAATGTAACACCTATGAAGCATGGGTACTTTGAAAAACATGCCGTACTCGTACCAGGTACTTACCGGCGTATGGTACCTCGTATGGTACTTCTGTATACGTACAGGATACACAAAACACGTACTCAAATTTTTTCTTCTTAATTTTTAGCGTACCCAGACAAACCTAGTATATACTCAAACCGTACCATACCTCAATGTTATACGAACTCTTCAAAATAAATCAAATACCCGTGTCAGACACCCGACACTTGGACAGCTCCTATCATTTGGTAGCCTGGGACCGGATTTGTAGCCCCAAGGTGAATGAGGGTTTGGAGATTCGGAGGTTGGCTGTGTTTAACGTGGCTTTGTTGGGCAAGTGGTTGTGGCGTTTTGTGGAGGAGAGCACCCGTCTTTGAGGAGGGTGGTGGTAGCCAAGTTTGGTGAAGGGAGGGGAGGGTGGTGTTCAGGGCGGGTGGGGCAGTCCCATGGTCTTAGTCTATGGAAAGGGATTTGGCTAAGGTGGGAGGAATTTTGGAGGGTGGTTAAGCTGAAGGTAGGAGTGAGGGATAGAGTTCGGTTTTGGCGAGATAAGTGGTGTGGTGATGTTTCCTTAGAAATGCGGTTTCCTTTGATTTTTGGTATTGCCGTTGATACGGAGGTGCGGGTAGGTGCTGTCCGATTTGGGCACGGGGATTCAACTGTTTAGAATGTGCATTTGCACCGTGCTGTATAGGATTGGAAGCAAGATCAGCTTTTGGAGCTGTTGGGTTTTTTATATGCATTGCATATTGAGGAGGTTGGGCAGGATTCTTTGGTGTGGGATTGCCCTAGGGCTAAGGGGAAGTTTTCTGTATCCTCGTTTTATGGTGCGCTTGTTCATGTAGAGGCTGTTGTATTCCCTTAGAGATGTGTTTGGGTGTCAAGTACGCCGTCCACGGTGGCCTTTTTTGTGTGGACGGCCATGTTAGGACGTATCTTGACCTTGGATAATTTGATTCGTCGTGGCCACATTTTGGTCAATTAGTGTTGTTTGTGTTGTGGTGCTACGGAGTCGGCGGATTATTTGTTGGTTCATTGCCCGGTTGCTTCCCGTCTTTGGATGCTTGTTGTTGCAACCTTTGGTTTAGCTTGGGTGCAGCCGCATTCAGTTAAGGCAGTTATGCAAAGCTGGGCTGGGGGTCGGATTGGGAGGAGGCGGCGGAAAGCGTGGATGCTCGCTTCTCATTGTCTTCTATGGTTGGTGTGGTTGGAGCGTAATAGGCGTGTTTTTCAAGGAGCGTCTCATTCGGTCCCTTGGTTAGAGAGTCGTCTTCTTACGATTTTGTATAGTTGGGTGACACACTTCATCAATCCTGATGTTTTGGCTTTTTTAGATTTTGCAGAGGATTTGATTTGTTAATTCTTTGAGCTGTGGTGGCTTCCAGTTTTGTATCTTTTTACATCTTCTTGATGCTTTTTTAATAAAGTTTGGTTAATTATCAAATAAAAAAAAAGAGTATGGGATATGTGTCGGATACTTTTCGACGGATACTTCTTATATAATTGTATATAACGCTATTATTATACCAAACCAAACAAGCCAAGCCTTAAGTCCCATCAAATGGGGTCGGCTACATGAATCCTTCTTCTCCACACGACCCTATCAAAGGCCATTTCATTAGTCAAATTAAGTAGATTCATATCTCTATTTATAACGCTAGTCAACGTTAATCTAGGCCTACCCCGTCCCCTAACACTTCCATCTACCGTTACAGCATCGCATCTCTTCACTACTGCCTCTGTTGGTCTCCGTTGAATATGACCAAACCATCTCAAACGATTCTCTCTCAACTTATTTTCTATCGGTGCTACTCCTACCCATTCCCGAATACACTCATTCCTAATCCTGTCTTGTCTAGTCTTACCATACATCCACCTTAGCATCCTCATCTCAGCCACACTCATATTATCTACATGTTGTTTCTTGGTTGCCCAACACTCCGTCCCGTACACTCATTCCTAATCCTGTCTTGTCTAGTCTTACCACACATCTACCTTAGCATCCTCATCTCAGCCACACTCATATTATCTACATGTTGTTTCTTGGTTGCCCAACACTCCGTCCCATACAACATAGCTAGTCTAATAGCCGTTCTATAAAACTTACCTTTTAGTCTAGTGGGTATTTGTTTATCGCACAACACCCCAGACGCACTTCTCCACTTACACCATCCCGCCTTAATCCTATGGGCCACATCTGCATCAATCTCTCCCGCTGTTGTGATAATTGACCCTAAATAACGAAAATGTTCACTCTTAGGCAGTTCTTGGTTCTCAATCTTCACTTCTCCTCTGCTTTCATTGTTACTGTTACTAAATTTACACTCCATGTACTCTGTCTTAGTTCTGCTTATCCGGAATTCTTTAGATTCAAGAGCTTTTCTCCAAATCTCCAACTTTGTGTTAACTCCTTCTCTAGTCTCATCCACTAACACAATATCGTCTGCAAAAAGCATACACTATGGCACGTCATCCTGAATATTTATCGTCAACTCGTCTATAACTAAAGCAAAAAGATAAGGACTTAAGGTAGATCCTTGGTGTAACTCTACAGTGATAGGAAATTCATTTGTCTCTCCAGCTGGTGATCTAATAGTGGTCACCACCCCTTCATACATTTCCCTAATCACGTCAACGCTATTATTATATGTACATATTATTGTATAATTGTTATAAATGTCATTTTGACATTGTAAGTTACATATAGTACCATTTTATCTCACATACTAGATTAAGGCTTTGTTTGCCATAACTTAAAAAAGTCAAAAAGTCAAAAAATCACTATCCTATTTAAGTCACATCATCTTATTTAAGTCACATCACTTCTCTACCACATCACTTCAAACCCAATCCATACACAACCCATATTTCATAAAAAGTCAAAAAATGCACTTATTTAGATCATCTCAAACCACCCCTAAAAATATAAAAATATGACATTTTTTTGCCAAGTCCGTGTACTCTTAAATTTATGATTTGATGAGTCCGACCTCTAAATATATACCCGCACTCGACACTTGTACCCGAGTCCATGTAACATACGTTAAAACAATATTTTCTTCTACTACAGAGATAAAACTCCTTTCATTAGACTTCTTTTTTATTTTTAATTTTATACTTAAAATGATTTTAAAATTAAACTATAGTTTGTAAGTTATTTAATATATTGACATTAATTTTGATTTATACCTTTATTTTTGGCATTAAATGTTAATTATTGGTTGGATGTTAACAAATTAAACCATTTAATTAATTTTTGCATTATTCTAAATTAAAAATAAATTTTTTTTTTACAAGCTCACCCAGCCGTACCCATACCCTACGTTTTTTGGATTTTACCGTATCGACGTACCCATATCGTAATCGTAATCATACCCGTACCCGTGCTTCATAGGTTAGCACCATATTGTTACTTCTTAAACCAAATAATGGAAATTTATGTATTTTTTACGAATGATCTATCCATTATTGAACTTAAATAGTTTTAACATTTATGATGTGACGTTTATAATTGATGAAATAATATTGTACGGCGAATGATATTTAAACTATAGATTGGGTGGTTTTTTATGCTGAAATAGTGACAGTTTTCATTAGTTTTTGTTGTTTATGGATAAAACGTAGAAAATAAAAATACATCAAAAAAATATTTTTCATATTCCTGCCATGTCGGTATCTTAATTTTTTGAAAATAGTTGTGGCTTGCATCCATGTCCATGCTTTATGGCTCCGTGGCAAAAAAAAAAAAAAAAAAAAACACATTCAAGCTGAAAAGTCAATCTAATCTAAAGAGTAATTACCTCTTCTACTTCATCAACCAAATGAAAAAAACTAGATTGCAAGGAAAATATTGAGTTTTACAATAAAAAAATAAAAAAGAATAAACTCAATTTTCAAGACTCTTGCTTGCATATCAAGTAAATAATTAAATAGATATTTTTTTTAAAAAAAATAAATAAATAAATCTACAAAACTTCAGGATTGAAATTTCAATTTTAAGCAAGTTTGAGTTGTTGGGAGTAATCCCATTTCCCTTTCCCCTTAGAACTAGGCTAGAGTAGGTCCTAACGAATGGCCAAAAAAAAAACAAAAAAAAACAAAACAAAACAAAAACAGAAAACATTAATTTGAAACAAGTCAAAATCTTGAATCCATCAAAGGTCATTTTAATGGGGTTGATTTCTCTATACACCATTTTTGAGAAGAAAGCAAAAAGCGCAGCTACCAAATTTTACGAGTGCGTAGGATTTTCTTTTCATAAGATTGAAAAAAAAAAAGAAAAAGAAAAAGAAAAAGAAAAGAAAAGAAAATTCTTTTTGATAAAGAAGAAAAAGCAAATATTGAGAAACAATCAGCGTGAAATACTAACCTTCCTTGTTATCACAGGGGTTGTCATTTCCATTTTCTCCCCATCAGATTGAGTCTTGCGAGTAAAAACAGGGGTGGTCATCTCCATTCTGTCCTTCGTTGTATTCTGAGAATGTGTAAAAGAATAAGCAAACAATAGATGTAAGCATACATCCTTATGATCTACAATCAATTGTCTGAAAACCTCTCATAAACACCTTAGCTACCTTACCAAACAGGTATTCAGCTAAGACATTGAATGATTGTGAAGCACCATTGAAATCAAATCCATATTTCCCAGGCATTGTTGTCTCAGCTATAAAGTAAGGCTGCTTCAAGGTTACAGTAGTAGTTTAGATACATATTCCCAAGAGAAAAATGATTCAAAGCGAATATAGAGAATCACAATTATAAAGGAAAGTTGAGGCTTGAAAAGGAGGATGGGGAAGGAGAAGAGAGCGAATTATTGTTCATTAAGATAACTAGAAAGGGCCAAAATGAATAAGCAACACATCAATGCATCCAAAAACAGATAGTAACGAGTGTATCTACAAGACAATTTCTTTAACAAGAGTAATGCACTAGAAAGCACCAAAAGTAGTGTAAGCCATTTGCATGCCACATCTGCACAAAACAAAACCACCCCATATAAAAGAAAAAGAGAAAAAAAAAAAAAAAAAAACACGACGCCCAAAGCAAAACAACCCTATACAAAAGAAAAACAATCAAACAAAACAAAAGAAATAAGCCAAATATAAAGAAATGAATAACCTATACTTCCACACATATAACCAGGCCTGGAGCTAGAATTTACTATTACCATACCATCCTTAACTTTCAGCTAGTTTATTTGTTCTGCACCAAGTTTTTTAAATGCTAACTTTAGATTTAGTTCTACCATCTTTAACTTTCAACTATTTTCCCAATAAATGTGATATTTTTTTCCCTCAAATTATTTGTCATGTTAATTTCAAAATATTAAAATGTTCAATATCTATAACAAGTGATTGAACATTGACCTATAAAATATACATCTAATTGAAATTGATTAATGCACCTTTCTAGCAAATATAAATCACATTGCCACAAGTCGTTGTCATATGGTTTCCAAGTCTAGCATTATATTCTTTTCCTTCTATAGTTGTTAAGTATCTTGTTTTTCAAGAGATAGACATATATATATATATAGAGAGAGAGAGAGAGAGATGACTAGCTTTGTGATGATGATTGAACTTTAAATTGTTGTTAGACCTATAATCACTTTAAGTAATAGGAGGATACCAGCCTTAAGTTTAAATATTGCATTCAAATGGGTTTACTTTTTCCCTTCATTAAAGTGCAATAAGTTATTAAGATTGTCAACAAGAAAATATAGGAAAACCAATCAATAAGTAATCTCGAACTCCCAGAAGGTAGTAAGGCTTTTGATAGGTCATTGGTACGCCTCCTTACACTGTTTGGAAGTATCAATAGATTATGGTTATAGATTTCTCAATTTCTCACTTTGTGTGTGTCTTAGTTACGTATGTAGGTATTGAGATGTTTTGGGGGCCCACCATCAACAAAAGTGTACAACTTGCTATATACCATTATCCCTAAATACATCATGAAGGTTTCTGCTGCCTTTTTTTTTTTTTTTTTTTTTTTTGGGGGGGGGGGGGGGGGGGGGGGGGCGGGCTGCTGTGTCAATTAGGGAAGCAGCACTGTGCAACCCAAGAACAAACCAAAAGACACAGAATACAACTGAAGAGTTGGATTTAAGAGTGAGGTCACATTAATGTGAGCGCAAATTCAAATAAAAAGGAGGAACCAATGGAAAATCAAAGTTTTAAGTCCATAATACAAACAGGAAGTTATGAATACAAAACAGAAATTAACACAATTAAAGTTTTTCTATAATCAGACAGACATACCTAAGAACAGAGAAGAAGAATAAAACAGAGCCAGAAAAAAGATACCTTTGATTTGAAATTCTGCTATAATAAGAGTTAGATCATCTATGTTTTTCTCTTGTGGAGTGAAGTTTAATGAAAAAAGCAATCAAACCAACCAAACAATTTGATCTAACCATCTGACGAAGAAATCCTTTCATACATTAAACACTATTCCATATATCTACATTCTTTTTGTGTACTCTTATGCCATGCACCTGTGCTGATTCCTATTTTGCTTTAGCAGATTTCCATACCTTTACTTCTTTCTTTGTGATATAGAGACATAGAATTAAATTAGATATTTTTTGTTTCCAAAGCGTAGTAAAGAAACTTCCATAGTTTGAACTTTTTGTTTCCTTTAACTTCATGAATCTTGTAAATTTTTGTTCCCATAAGTATAATATGAACTTTCGTAGTTTAAACTTATGTTTTCTTTGACCGTATGAATCATGTTATAGAGTTCCAGATAAAAAAATAAAAAATCTATTACTTTTGTGGTTACACTTGTATTGATTTAGAATGAAGTACCAGGAAGACCCATGTGGGGGTTAAAAGTCACTTACTTAGTGGATGACATCTAATCTAAATTAGTCAAACCAATTATTGGTTAGTTTTAAGTACTACTGCTGGAGTAGTTATGAAATTTTATAAAGTGACTTGTATTCTTTAGATTTGAAATTTTGAATAAAAAGGATGTTGACAAAGCATCTTCTTCAAGAGGCTTTTCAACAGGTAGACAACTCAAATTTTCAATATCGTCTTCAGGTAGACAACTGTGAGCATCTTATTCAGGAGGCTTGTTGACAGGTAGACTACTTGGCTTTTCAACATCTTCTTTGGGTAGACAACTGTGAGTATCTTCTTCATCATGAAGCTTTCTACGACTCTGATAAGGATGGCATGCCTTCTTGAAAGATTCTTTCTTTGATGATTCTGATATAGGGAGGCTAATTTTGCTACAGATACAATGGCCAAATATGCTGCTCCAGATCCCTTTTTTTTTCTTTTTTTTTTTTTGGTATGTTGTGTATGCTCCTTTGTTCTCAAAAGTATTTCAGTTTAATGATCAAAAGGTGGCCACTGTCCCAAGGAATGTATTTATGGATAATCTTGGTAGAACTGTCTTGTTTAGTTCTATTGTTTTTGTTGGGAGATCTTGAGTTCAATTGTGTTGTTTTTTTTTTTTTTGTTATCTTTGGCTTTTCTTTCCTTTTTTTTATCTATTTATTTGGCTTTATGATTGTCTTGTTTGATATTCTTCTGGGCATCTTTTTTCTGGCTCTATGTTATTCTTCTTCTCTGTTCTCAGGTATGTCTGATTATTAGAAAAACTTTAATTGTGTTAATTTCTGTTTTGTGTTCATTACTGCCTGTTTGTATTATGGACTTACAAACTTTGATTTTCCATTGGTTCCTCCTTTTTATTTGAATCTGTCCTCACGTAAATGTGAACTCACTCTTAAATCCAACTCTTCAGTTGTATTCTATGTTTCTTTTGGTTTGTTCTTGTGTTGCACAGTGTCGCTTCCCTAATTGACACAATTAAGCATGGCCACGAGGCAGGTTTGTATACCATTATCCTCCCTCTGCTTGTGTATAAGACAAAAAAAATTTATATGCTTTCCTAAAGCCCTACTCCATGGAAATAATGCATTTCCCTCATGATCCATCCCTCAATCAGCCATACTTGCTCTGCACCACCCTCCGCCATAAGACATTCCTTGGTATGCCTCCTCAGCTATTAGCCTAAGAGAGCCTTGTTGAACAACCTCAGGTTTCTAATGCCCAAACCCCCTTACTTCAACAATGAACACACCTTTTACCATCCCACCAATTGATATTGAATTCATCCCTTATACACCACCCAAAAAACAAAGAGAGAGAGAGAGAGAGAGAGAGAGAGAGAGAAATAAAAAGACCCACTAAAGCTTCTTTTCTTGATTATTAACCAATGTCAATATAGCAAAAATGGATATAAAATACATGGGAAGCAAGAGTTGGCATTTGAAGTATCTAGGGCGTCCAAGTGGACAACTAAAAGAGGGAAGGGACAAAAGGATACACAATTAGAGAAGCCATCGAAAAGTGACTGTGACTCCATTGTTCATTACGAGGGTCACAGATATTGCTCAACCATAAAATTCCTCTTTCAAAGGGGTGTTTAGTATCATAACTTTGCATCATGTATGCTTCACTAAAAGAGTTTTATGACTGGTGATACTCTCTGTCGATTCACGGCCTCCGCAGTTTGGCTGTCCTTTGTCCAAGCCTCCAATACGTGATACTTAGCTCAAGTAGTTGTGCTTTCTTTTGTTATTTGGAGGATTTTGCTTCCTCTTATTCCTCCCCTCTGTTTTTTAATTTATTTTCTTAATTTGACTAATGAAATGGCCTTTGATAGAGCTGCGTAGAGAAGAAGGATTCATGTAGCCGACCCCATTTGATGGGACTTAAGGCTTGGTTTGGTTATCCATGGGCACATGCACACACATGAAAAAGGCCACTACTAATTGCCAGATAATGCAGTAGTATACCCGGTACTAGTATAGGAGAAGGGGATCCAATTTCAGTAGGTCTATTAAACAATGATAGTTTATCTAACTATGTTTAACTTAAGCAAAAGTTTTCATGCAAATGCTCAATAAATATATCATAGTTATTGCATCCATATTTTATTCTTCCGTGAAGATTATCAACGATCTTAATTATCAGAAAAAAAAAAAATTATAATTCATCTTATATCAAGTGATCATGAACTAACATCAGTCAAAAGATTCTTTCTTTAATTGATTTTGTAGAATTGGGGCTATAATTTGGGATAGGTTCTGAATTCATTTAATTAATTCCATTTTTCATGTTTGAGGCCATCTTTGTAACTGCAATCACAGTTCCAACTTGATTTTTAAGTGAAAGACCAATTTCCAGGTTAGAAACCCGAATTACAATTCAGAAGATTGAAATTCAACCATTCCTCCCATAATACCAAATGAACCGTTCTCCTTGAGTGGCACCTCCGAAAATCTAAATTTATCAGAAAAAAACATTAAAATTCATCTTATATCAAGTGATCATGATCTAACATCAGTCAAAAGATTTTGTCTTTAATTGATTTTGTAGAATTGGGGCTATAATTTGGGATAGGTTCTGAATTCATTTAATTAACTCCATTTTTCATGTTTGAGGCCACCTTTGTAACTGCAATCACATTCCAACTTGACTTTTAAGCGAAAAAGCAATTTCCAGGTTAGAAACCCGAATTACAATTCAGAAGAATGAAATTCATCCATTCCTCCCATAATACCAAATGAACCATTCTCTCTCAGTGGCAGCTACAAAAATTTTAATTAGGATAGACATTCAAAATTTTTTGTCTTTAGTGACTTTTTTTTTAATTTGTATTGCTTTTTATTTTTTTTAACTCTTCAGGTCCTTTTAATCTTGAAGAATATAACAAGCAAATTTTTATTTAAAAAAAAAACAAACACACACACACACACACACATCAAGTTACTTAAACTTTCCAAATTCCAATAACAAAAAAGAAAGTTTTTTTTAATACTTTCCAAAAGCAAGAACTTTTTTAGCAACAATTTTATCCTAAAAAAAAAACAAACAAAAAAAAAAACTACCAAAAAAGCAATTGCCAAATATAGCCTCAAAAACTTACATCTTACAAATCCACTATAAACTTCTCAAATCACAGTATATTAATACCATTGTTCAAACAAAAATTCATGTAGATACATGAACTTTTGCAATTGCCCTCAATTGTATTTCACATTTTGAAATTATTGCATCGCAACTTTGTTATTAATACTACCAAATACATCATTTTCATCGTACGTAATCAAACAATCATTCATCCATTAATCTCCTAGTCAGTTAGGTAATTTTTTTATTGAATAGTAATAAAGTAGTTAATATTATTGTGGGTATTTGTATCGTGCTTGGCACGTAACAAGCCCTACGGGTGTGATGTCATCGCCATCACACATCAACGTGTCAGACCTCCGAGGCACCACAATGAGTTGGGGTTGTCTACCTAGCCTTAGTGGGGGCATGCACACAACAAACATGAAACTAGCTCAAAGGCAAATCAGTCAAAGTATGAAGTAGCACCATGGCTCACCTAGAGCACTCCATGGTCCTTCATGCCTCATATGAAAATGTATTCTTTGCCCACTCGCTCCAGTTCAATGGCAACATAGTTGGATCCTTGGCTCATCTATGTTCACTTACGATACTGAATCTTGGTGTCATAAGCGAATTGATCGCAAGACTCACCAAGCTCTTTTTTGCCTGTAAGGTTTTGCTTCTTCATAAGATACTAGAGCTTAAGGTCGTTATATAAAGAAAGACTTTCTTCAATAATAAGGCCAATGAGTTGGCCATATGTATGCTGGTTGTAGGGAATAATCATTCCATTATGACGATCCCTAAGTTTCTTTTTGATTTTCTCAGCGAAGAGATTAGGGAGGCCATCAATAAATTTAGCCTTCCAGTATTTGCTGTTAACATATGCTCGCTGCATAACTTTGAGCAGGAAAACATCTTATACCATCTAAAGTGAGTCAAGGATGGACATCTTAAATTCTGGAGAAGTTCACAACCGCGATCGCTATTAGCAAACTTCTGGTCCAACAAAGTGACGGAGAATTGTCTGGGTTAAGGTATAGACAGCATCTTCCCTATTTCCGGTAGTACCAGTAGCTGGATCAATTTCAATCTTAACAGAGTTAAGAATTTCACTCTGTTGAGTAGGTGTGAGAACATTGTCCCACCATCCTTTAAGAATGCCAATAAATCCATTCACAATGTACCGTGCTATCTGGCTGTCTATAATATCATTTTATTTACAAATAATACCATACATAAGTATCTGGTGGATAGTCTCAAAAATCTAGTATTCTGATTTACCATCTATGTTCCTTTCATAAATGGTCTTCCCATTATAGGACTTCTGGGTGTGAAAAAAATCTTCTTCATAAAGTATATCCTAAGGAGTAGGTCTGGAATAGTAATATCTACTTAATCCTATTAAAGCCATACGAGTGGCTTGTTGAGGGAAATAAGTCTTGTTGACAGATTGCATTTCCTGGAAACTATTCTCGATTTCAAAGATTTGTTATGACATGATGTCATCAACTTCTTCACTGTTTGTTGGAGGGTTAGACTGATGCCGAGAAAGCATATTAATCTGTTGACTAGAAGATCTTATTCGAATGTTCATTTTACCGACAATAACATCAATAAGCTCATCATGCTTTTAAAGAGGTTTAAGTTTAAAGTTTAGAAAGTTTAAAACCTCTAAAGGTGGTTTGATATTAACTGGTTGAATATCCTTTTCTGGCCTAGAACTAAAGGAACTAATTTTTTGTAAGTATTTCTTTTATTAATGCCTGTTGTATTACTTGCCTATTTATGTGATATATTAGAATTACATAAGCATAGACGTTCTTTATATTTAAATTTACTTTCAGATAATTATTTGCAACCATCTATTATACCAATGCTTGAAGAGCTTGATCATCAGATAGCTCTAATAGAACAACAGATCGAGGAAGAAATCTGATGCTTGGCGGCATAGGCCTCCTCCTCAACAGCAGAACAATATATGAGACCATATATGGCATAATTTGAGTTTAGTATGATCATAAAATGGGTCGTAGGATTCCTGGGTTTGTGTTAATTAGGGGCTGATCCGATTATGGGTAAGTGGGACGTCATCCAAGTCACATATGGGGTTTTAAGGCCGCTATTGCAGTGATTGCTTTTAAGGCCCAGTTCCCAGTAAATTGTTGACAGACGTGTTTACCCTGATCCCGTGTCAAGCACCTAACTCTTTGATTTCTTTGTCACATTCTTTTTTTTTTTTCAAGAACTCTACTTTCTTTCCTTTTCGTCCCAATTTTTACCATACGAACATATATATATATTGTATTATATAGCTTTCATGTGTTTATCATGTAGGAAAAAGTGTATTAGTGGAAAACATGGATGAATGTTCTCTCTTACCCTCATTTTCGTAGTTACATTTTTGTCACATAACTGAATTTTGTTAAAGATTTAAAAATAAAGTAACAGAAGAGGAATATTGACACTTGTGTAAGGACCAAAGTGGGATTTGACTAGAAATGTAGAGAGTCGACTGTCATGTTTTCATGTGTGGGAGCCAAAGTGAGATTTGGTATAAACTGCAAGGATGCAAAGTGTAATTTACCCTAATATTATTTATAAAACTTCATTGGCTAGCCTTTCAGTGTCATGAAGAGCACTTTATTTTTGTTTATTTGCTCTTTCATTTGATCAGAAGAATGCCTCAGCCGCCATGATTTCATTTCCATGACTTACAAAAATTTCCTTTGACGAGAGGTTTTTTACAAACATCTTATTTAATTCATGTTATTGTAAAAGTCATTGCCCTTTGATTTGTATAGCATTCAACTCTCAAAACTATTCAATCAGATCCAATTTTTGTAGTTTACTACTGACTTAGGCATCTCAATACATCAATCATGGCAGCTAGGGAATGAAAAAAGCCTTAGCCCTCAACATTGTAGGTGACAAAGCCAAATGGGTACCAGAAATAGTCCTGCTTATTCTTTTGTTTCATTCCCATTGCTCTTTTGTTTCTTGATTATTCCATCACAATGTGCAACAACTGATACTTTAACTCAGTTCCAACCAATATCTGTAGGACAAACTCTTATTTCTCAAGGCCAAATCTTTGAGCTAGGCTTCTTCATTCCTGCCAATTCTAGTAAACAATACATAGGAGTCTGGTACAAGAATGCACCTGGCCAGAAAGTTTTGCGGGTATTAAACAGAGAAAACCCTCTTTGAGCCACAGACAATGCCTCGAGTCTCACAATTGGCAGCAATGGAAATCTGAGATTATTATATGGGAAGATGAACAATCTCTGGTCTACAAATGTCTCTGTCCAGTCAAATAACACAATTGCAGTGCTTTCTGATAAGGGGGACTTTGTTCTTCAAGACAATGTCTCAGGATCGATCCTGTGGGAAAGTTTTAAATACCCTGGTAACACTTTCTTGTCTGGTATGATGATAGGGATGAACTACAAACAGGCAAGAAACGCTTCCTGACTTCGTGGCAGACAAATGAAAACCCATCACCTAGGAATTTTGTGGAAGTAATTACACAAGATACACCGCCACAAGCTATTGTTTGGAACGGTTTGAAGCCTCACTGGAGATTTGGTCCATGGGATGGATCGAAGTTCATGGGTATATCATCCCTATGCAGTGACAGCTCCACCTTGGCCATGCTTAGAGAGAGAGGATGTTGACCTTACATTCACATTATGTTACATATGTGATACACTTCCCTTAGATATCATAGCAACACCTACAGCTCCTATTATACAAAATTCCCAAGGACCTGAATCATAGAACACAGTTTGTAAGGTTGATATCACCCTCCTGTCAAGTTAAGAAGAACTTGTCACCTGTTTATAGGTTGCTTGGTCTCCAATACACCTGGAGTCTATATAAGGGTATCACAAATGCAGCCACAAACAGAATGACAACAAGAAGAACAACAATACATATACAACACAACAACACATGACAACCTATCGCCTGGGAATTTTGTGGAAGTAATTACACAAGATACACTGCCACAAGCTATTGTTTGGAACGGTTTGAAGCCTCACTGGAGATCTGGTCCATGGGATGGATCGAAGTTCATAGGTATACCATCTCTATGCAATGACAGCTCCACCTTGACCATGCTTGGAGAGAGAGGACGTTGACCTTACATTCACATTATGTTGCATATATGATACACTTCCCTTAGATATCATAGCAACACCTACAGCTCCTATTATACAACATTTCCAAGGACCTGAATCATAGAACACAGCTTGTAGGGCTGATATCACCCTCCTGTCGAGTTAAGGAGAACTTGTCACCTGTTTATAGGTTACTTGGTCTCTAATACACCTGGAGTCTATATAATGGTATCATAAATGCAGCCACAAACGGAATGACAACAAGAAGAACAACAACAAATATACATCACAACGTAAACCCAAAAGTGTTCAAGGTTTCTCACTGCCACTCTCTCTATCTCCAAGCTTGCCTTGATCTTCTCCTACTCTACCTCAGGTAATCCTAGGCCACTGAAGTGCCCATCATCTTCCCAGAGGTCAACGAACGACCGTCTCTAACCTCACTTACCCACAGTTATTATTTATTTTTTTTAAGAGTTCGTGGGTTATTAGTTGACCGTTCAACAAAGTGGATTGGGGTTGGCTACATAACATAGTTTTGGAAATTGTAGTTTAATCATAATTGATCTTGTTACATTTTCTTGGGAGTTTGTTAATACAAAGAACAATTGTGTTGAATGATGAATATCTAGTCCATGATGCCTCATTCAAAATTGTGAAAGGGAAGCTATCAAACATGATCACTAGAGTCTCCAACTTTATTTACAAATATGGTTTCATTTGATGTTTTTTTCATAGAACAATATTGAAAAGTTAGAAGTATTCTACATCATTAAAAGGAAGCAAGAGGGGCTCAAAGTACACACACAACATTCATAAAATGTTTCAGTTTGTTCATATCATTAATCAGAGTTTTGAGGGTTTCATACATAAAAGGTGAAATAGAAAGAGGAAACCAATTCATACCTCAACTTCTCTTATCTCATACTGATCTCTCCTGCTCAAAACCTTAAACTCCACCGTTTCAAGATCTGGAACTGCAAAAATAAAAAATAAAAATATACAAAAACCCCTAAAATCACAAGAAGAAAAACCCAAAATCTCAATCATCTATCAAAACCCACCAAAAAGAATAAAATTTAAAAAAATAAATAAATAGATTAGCACCTGCCATCAAAGCTTCCTCTAAATTACGACTCTCGAACCTCTTTGGATTCACGTACTTAGCAGTTTCAGTCGCCAAATCCATCAAAACTACAAGAAATCCCAATTCAAAAATCATATCAATCCGAATATAGAGACTCATAATAAATTGAAAACACAAATAAAATGGAAAGAAAAAAATCGACGAGTGTGAACATTTACGGCGCTGAGAGAGAGCAGAGGTTTGGGCAGCGAGAGCGAAGACGAGAGAGACTCGTGCTTCAAGAGCGGACAACCTTGGCCTTCTCTGTGAGCTTCTATCATTGATCATGGACTTGATGGTGGTCGTGGTGGTCGAGATCGACATAGGGTTGATTTTAGGGTTTGTTAAAGCCAAAGATTGAGTGATCATCGAAGGTTTGCTGCTGAGAAGCATTTTTGGGTTTCTCTTCTGTCCACTGTTCTACTTTCGTTCTGAAATTCTCAGTGATGAACACCGGGCATATATTTCCTGAGCAACTTTTTATTAAGGTGAATTACAAATACACCCAATATTTGATTAAAATACGAATTCACTTTTTATAATTTTAAAAATTATATTTCAGGCTAAGATTTTTAATTTCATAATAAATTGTTCATTTTATTAATAAATTATTAAGTTAATTAATAATTTTTAATGATGTTAGAAATATATTTCAATTAATAGTTTAGATAATTTTATTATTGTATAAGAGAGTAATTATGAATTTTTTTAATTAATTTTATTAAATAAAAAATACTAACAATAAGATATTTATAATTTTCTAAACCATAGGAGGCAATCTGTACATTAAGTAAACCTCAAAGGATATATTTATAATTTACCCTTTTATTAAATAGCTTTGTGCACTGTTGGCCCCAATATTTATATTTATTCCCTCACTTTATATTTATATTCAGTTTACCCATTTTTCTTTGGTAATATTACAAATTTAGACTTAAGTATTCATAAATTATTTAGAATTGTCATTTTGTGATTTAAATTTATTCTATACATAAATCACACACTACACAAATTCAATTTCAATCACACGACACTCATTCAAGGTAAATTTGAGATACTTAAAGTGGGATTCATAATATTTTTTATTTTTCTTTCTTTTCTTTTGTTTTTTCTTGGAAAAATGCAAGGAAGGCTATTCATTGTGATGTTGAGGATGCTAGAAAAAAATTGATGCGAGTGTGTAAGATGGAAAAAAATTACAACAAATTATATTGACATCTCGTGAGATTTAAAGGAAATACAACTTACCTTCTTTTTAATAGAGCTAACATGACTTGAATTAGTTTGTATTAGCTCAATGTTTTACTATTCTATCATATTTTAAAATCTCAAATTTACTGTAATCTGATCTCATGTACATTTCACAAACTATTACCTTCCACACTCTTAATAACTTTTTGAATAAATTACATTGACTTCCTCGGAGATTTGAAAAAAAAAAAAAAACAAATTCTATAATTTTAGAATAATATATTAAATTTTCTTAATGTTTCAATTCATACCTTACTTTTAGACTCATTTTTGTAAATAATTTATTAGTTACATAGTGCAAAACTCTAATTAAATGGGGTTCATTCATAGTTTGTGAAAGTAATCGGTTAGTGATGGAAATTGTGTTTCTGATTATATATTTCATGTACTCTGATATTTCGAATTTGTGGTCAAGAACATTTCGGATTCCAACTCTACTTCCAGAAGGATTCTATTCTACCACAATAGATATGCTTTTGTTCTCTCGTAAATTCAAATTAGCTGTTCTCACAATCGATGCGTTTGTAATTTTAATGAATAAAAATAAATAAAATATTTATTATATATTATGTGTCATTCAAATAATAAAATTTTCTTTAAATAAAATGTTTAATATTTAAGTCTCATGCCTCTCCTTTATCTATTTTTTTAAATTTTTTTTTTTTTTTAAATGAAGAAATGGACACTTAGCATAAAGAGAGGTGCTTCTTTTCTTTTCTTTTCTTTATTTTGAATAAAAATAAATAAACACTTGATGTAAGGAGATAGAAGTTTCAGAAAACCACCAAAGGTGTTTGCTTTGTAGGTGTTCAGAAGTGACTATTTTAGAGGTTTTTTGACTATTTTAGTAGACTATTTTAATTTTTTGTATTTGGAAAAATATGATGAATTTTTATTTGAGTTATTGTATTGAAAAATGTGTTTAAAATAATATTTGAGGGTGAAATAACAAATTTGTCCCTTCATTTTTTCCAAAATTGGCCTATAGCGACAAAAGTGACATTTCAGCCTGTGGGACTAGGCTGGCCCTATCCTCTGCCTACCCTCTGCCCACTGCCGGCTGCTTTGGTTTTTTTTATTTTTTATATAAATATAAATTAGGATACTATTTGAGGCTATTTGGCTTTTTTTTTTGTATTTGAGGCTATTTTAGCCTCAACTTTGAGTTCCCAAACACCCCATTTATAATACTACTAGAGGTGTAAGCCCACCAAATGGGTATGCTTAAAAAATAAAAATTTGAATTGGAAATACAATAGTTATAGGTTCAAGTCTTATACTCTACTTGTGACTACTATATTTTTTTCTTTTTAAATAGAAAAATTGGCACTTGACGCAAAGAAAGAAAGTCACTTGATAAAAGGAGAGAGAGTTTTATGCAAGCCATATAGATAGATAGATGGATAGATGAGAAGCGTTAACAAGTGATAGGTCATTTTCTGTAATAACCCTCACGCTATCCTAACCATACTCAAATGCATTCGTGTGATTCTGTCTTGTAAACTTGCATTTCGAGTCTTGTCCTTGTTCGTTAAGTGTTACAGTATGTTTTGTACTTTGCTTGGTTTGGGTTTAGCCGAAGTCATTTTCAGTCTAGGATTATCTTGGAACCACTTTGTTTGACCTCCACCTTCACCCTGACATATTGGCCGAGATGTCATTATCTAGGCCGAGGTGTTCATCACCAAGGCCGAGGTGTGAATCATCTAGGCCGAGATGTTGCCTTTGCACCTAAGTGATCTTGTCCCGGAGAGGTATGACCTAGACCGAGGTGTGGCACATCTAGGCCAAGGTGTGGCACAGCTTAGTCAAGTGTTGTCCTTCCTAGCCGAGATCATTGTTCCCCTACTTGCCGATGTCTTGTTATTAGCCGAAATCATTACCCGCCAGAGTGTCCATGCCACCTTGCTTGTTGAACACACTTTGTCATAATTTTGTCTTGTCACTCAACCACCTTTTTGCGTATCACCAACCAGCCGCTGTCACGTGCCCCTGTAAAGGGTTAAGTCAGCCAGCAGACCTTGAATGTATCATTTTGCTATATGTCTTCGTTTGTGAGGAGAGAGAAGCTCTAGAAGAAGAAGAAGAAGTTTTAGAGTGAGAGAGTGGGTTTTCGAGCTTGATTCCTAGAAATCGAACCGATAGATTCGCGTATTGAGGTTAGATTCTTGAATTACTCTTGTCGTTCTTATTGGTCACCTAGCTGCATTGCACGATAGAACCTGTTCTGCATGTCATGCATCGATTTAAAGTTGGTTTAGAAAGAGAAAATAGTTTTCATGTATTCTTGAAGAAAAAAGGTCTTGTTTGATCTGAAAGTCTGCATTAAGATTCATGTTTTCGTGTTTGTTCTCACTAGATCCTTGAATATGGCTGCCCAGGTCCATGTTTTTGAACTCATAGCATGAAACCTCAGATTTTGTAATAGCAAATCACGATCTTTGCATTCATCTCCCTCATGTTCATGTTCTTCATGTTCATCATGTTCTTCAAGAAAGGGAAACCCAGATTTTTTCCGACTTCATTCCGTTGAGTGTGGCCATCGAGGCAACACCTCGGCAAGGAGGTGTGGGACCTCGGCCTGGACCTGGTAGTTGCCCAGCACGTTTTCTCGAGATAAAGAATTGTGTTTGTTTCGATTTGACCTAGTCTTGAGCAATGCCGAGATCATCTGCATGCATGTGAAACTTGTTTGAAAGTGCATTCAACAGACTTTGCCATGTGTTTGTAGGGTTTGGACTTGCTTTGACCCCGACGTTTGAAGAACTAAGTGAGTGATATTTTTAATAAAGCTATATTATAATGCTTTGATAAAAGTCTTGTTTTGCTTTGTTTTGGAAAGTATTTGTAAGCATGAATGGTTACCCCTAATCGAAAAATATATATATATATATATATATATCTTGTTTTGATGACATTCTTGGAAAGTCCGTACATGCTAAGGGACTATAAGCATTTGTAGCACAAAGTTTGGAAGTCCGTACGTGCTAAGGGACTATAAGCATTTGTAGCACAAAGTTTGGAAGTCCGTATGTGCTAAGGGACTATAAGCATTGGTAGCACAAAGTTTGGAAGTCCGTACGTGCTAGGGGACTCTAAGCATTAGTAGCACAAGTCCTTAGTGTCCGGGGACTATAATGCAACGACACCATCGAATTGAGATATCTCCCTTGTCTTGCCTTGTCTTGTCTTGTTTGCCATTGACGGTTTACCGCGTGGGTTTTGTTTGCCAAAATGTCATCACTTGTTTTATAATGATGTTAGTAAGCATCCTTTGAAACTTGACAGATTTGCTAGATGGACTTGGTTCATCCTTTGACTTGCACTAATTATGTTATGTATTGTTTCATAAAGATCTTGAATACCAGTCATGCAAACCCCTTTATTTCTTATACCATTCACTGAGTATCCAAGCTCACCCTCTCTATATATATGTAGGTGATGAGCAGGGAGGCGGTGACGCCTAGGTGTGACTCGCGAGCTCGTTTTGGATTTTTTGTTTATGTCGGCCTAACTTGTATTCATGTCGGCAGTCTTGAAAATTATGCTTCTCGGTTTATAATGTTTGTAATTTACACATGTCGGCTGGAGAAGCCTTTTGATCAAGATGTAATATGTATTTTGTACTTCATTATATTTGTATTCAAGTTGTAATATTATGTAAAGTTGTATGCCATTCCATGTCACTTACGCACTGCTCTTATGGACCACTTGTATTTTTAAATTATTGCTTCCGCACTTGTGAGCCCCATATATATATTTATACTCTGATTGTGTGTGGATTTTGGAGGTTGGCCTTCGGTAATCCCGGATTACTGGCCATCACGGCACAAATCTAGTAGGGGCGGTTTGGGGTCATGACAGAATGGTATCAGAGCACGCATTCCTTATAGTACGTTATTCACACACTTTGAGTCCTAAAGAGCATAGGATGTCCCTTAGAATGATTTTAGGATTGCATCATGTTGCTTGTTACTTGACAAGGTGTGGATCATCTCAGCATAACCATTTGTTAATTGCATACATGGTTCTTGGCTCAGTTTGTTTTAAGGTTGCATTTTGCCTACTCATAGCATCATGAGGAGAGGTAGACCATCAGTTGGCCGAGATCAATCAGAGGATAGATTGGACAGACTGGAAAGACTGGTTGAAGGTTTAACCCATGAATTGAGGCAGATGTGGCAATAGAATGCAAGCGTTACATGTACCCCGGCCGAACAGACGGATGGTCGACATGCAGCTCCACCTCTTCCAGTGCCCCAAGTGCCTACACAGCCAGCCTTGTATGGAGAAGGGACAATGACTTTGATTAAAGAGTTTAAGAAGATGAACCCACCAAGATTCGCAGGGGGCATAGAGCCGATGAAGGCTGAGGCGTGGGTTTTGGAAATGGAAAAGCTGTTCGATATCTTTCCCAGCACCGACACTCAGAAGGTGACATTAGCAGCATTCACATTAGACGACGACGCTCGGAGGTGGTGGATGATGATCTGGGAGGCTAATCCTGGTTTAACTTGGGCCAGATTTTTAGAACTGTTCTACAACAAGCATTTTTCGCTTAGCGTTCGAGATCACAAGACCGCAGAGTTCCAGACTCTGACACAAGGCAGCAGAACAGTGGCAGAGTACGACCGTGCCTTCACTAAATTGGCAAGATACGCGCCTCATATGGTCAGTGATGAGTATAGGAAAGCCAGGAAGTTTGAAAGTGGATTACGTGGACCAATCCAGGATCGGGTCAACATGCTCAATATGCCGACTTACGCCGAGGTGTTAGACAAGGCCATCTTGGCGGAAGCTAACTTAAACCGATATCAAAGTTCAGAAGAGAGTCAGAGGAAGAGATAGAACTATGAAGGTCGTCGAATGCCGTTTAATGCCAAGAAGAAGGCGAATGTGGGCAGTTCCAGCAACTCAGATCGGGATGGTAATGCTAAGCCGATGTGTTCGAGTTGTGGGAAGCCGCATCTAGGGGTTTGTCGTTGGGCGACAAGAGCCTGCTTTGAATGTGGCGAGATAGGCCACCGCGTGAAGGATTGTTCAAAGGCAAGAGCTAATGATGGTAAGAAAAATGGGAACACCTCGGGCTCTGCACAGGGAAGCAACGTCGGAAGGACACAGATAAGACAGGGTAGAGTTTTTGCTCTAGTGTCAGGAGACACCCAGAATGCTGAAACGGTAGTGTCAGGTACACTCTCAATTTGCTCTCAAGTTGCATACGTCTTGATTGATTCGGGCTTTACACATTCTTTTGTATCTGTTAAATTTGCTGAGAAGTTGAACAGACTGTTAGAACCCCTTGATTATGTGCTATCTGTATCTACTCCATCTGGGGGAACTATAATTATTGCATCCATATATAGGGCGTGTGTTGTGGTGGTTGAGGATGTAGAATTATTAGCTGATTTGATGCCATTAAGCATGACTCACTTCGATGTCATATTGGGAATGGATTGGTTAGTAGCGCATCATGCATCCATTAATTGTGTTACTAAGAGCGTTACGTTGAAGACCCCAAACAAAGCCGAGGTCTTTTTCCAGGGTAAAGGAGTAATACCTCCACCCTACCTAATCTCATCCATGAAAGCCTATAAGTTAATCCAAAAGGGGTGTCAAGGTTATTTGTGCAGTATACTAAGTGATTTGAATAAAAGTGTTGAGTTAGCCGGCATACCAATTGTTAAGGAATTTCCCGACGTCTTTCCAAATGAGCTGCCTGGCCACTTAGTCGATAGAGAAATAGAGTTTACTGTGGACCTCATGTCAGGAACGCAACCTATCTCCAAAACACCCTATAGGATGGCCCCTACTGAACTTAGGGAACTGAAGCTACAGTTACAAGAATTGTTAGATAAGGGATTCATTAGGCAGAGCACTTTACCATGGGGAGCACCCATTTTATTTGTTAAGAAGAAGGATGGCACACTTCGCCTTTACATTGATTACAGGGAGCTTAATAAGGTAACCATCAAGAACAAGTACCCATTACCTAGGATTGACGATTTGCTTGATCAATTACAAGAGGCACGAGTCTTTTCCAAAATTGACCTTAGGTCGGGCTACCACCAGTTGAAAGTTAAAGTCGAGGACATTGAGAAGACTGCTTTTAGGACAAGGTATGGCCACTACGAATTTTTGGTAATGCCTTTCGGAGTGACCAATGCTCCTGCAGCGTTCATGGACTTGATGAACAGAGTCTTTAAGCCGTATCTAGATGAGTTCATAGTTGTTTTCATCGACGACATATTAATCTATTCCAAGAGTACAATTGAGCACGAGAATCATCTGAGGCTTGCCCTGCAAATCTTGAGAGACAAGAAACTGTACGCCAAGTTGAGTAAGTGTGAATTTTGGCTTTCCAGCATCTCATTTTTAGGGCATGTGATTAATGAAGATGGTATATCAGTTTATCCGAGTAAGATTGAAGCCATTGTGAATTGGCCAACGCCGACCAACGTGTCCGAGGTTCGCAGTTTTCTGGGCTTGGCAGGTTATTACAGAAAGTTTGTGAAGGACTTCTCAAGGATAGCAGTACCATTGACACAACTAACTAAGAAAGGAATAACATATGAATGGACCGATGATAGAGAATCAGCCTTCCAAGAGTTGAAGACGAGGTTAGTTACGGCACCAGTTCTTATACTCCCGTCAGGTAACGAGGAATTTCAGATTTTCAACGATGCTTCACATAAGGGTTTGGGTTGTGTGTTAATGCAAGGGGGCAGAGTCATAGCATATGCATCTCGTCAGTTGAAACTTCATGAGAAGAACTATCCAACCCATGATCTAGAGCTAGCAGCCATGGTGTTTGCTTTGAAGATTTGGCGCCACTACTTGTATGGAGCCTCTTGCCAAGTTTTTACGGATCACAAGAGTTTGAAGTACTTGTTCACCCAAAAGGAACTAAATTTGAGACAGAGAAGATGGCTTGAATTATTGAAGGATTACGACATGCAGATTCAGTATCACCCAGGTAAAGCGAACTCGGTAGCCGACGCATTGAGTAGGAAGTCAGTGGGAAGTTTGGCATGCCTAGCCATGATTTCAGTGGAGTCGACTACTATTGGGGAAGTAAAGGCAAGGCAAATGGAGGATGGATTCCTGAAGAAGGTAGCCAACAAGATTACCACCAGGCCGAGGTCGGGTTACACCCTTGAGAATGGAGTGCTTAAGTTTGAAGGAAGATTGTGCGTGGCCGACGTCCCAGAATTGAAAAGAAGGATTTTGCAAGACTCTCATGGATCTAGATTTGCAGTTCATCCAGGGAACACCAAGATGTATCAAGATGTAAAACAGACCTTTTGGTGGCCGAATATGAAAAGAGAGACAGCCAAGTTCGTGTCTCAGTGTTTGTATTGTCAACAAGTGAAAGCGGAACATCAGAGACCGGCAGGACTTCTCCAACTTTTGCCGATTCCTGAGTGGAAATGGGAAGACATCTCCATGGACTTTGTAGTTGGTTTGCCGAAGACACAGAAATGAATGGATTCAATTTGGGTTATAATCGACAGGTTAACTAAGTCAGTGCATTTCTTGCCGGTTAGGACCTTGTTCAGTGCTGAACGACTAGCTGTGTTGTATGTGAATGAGATCGTTAGACTTCATGGTGTGCCAATGTCCATCGTGTCAGACCGAGATCCAAAATTTGTTTCTAGATTTTGGCAGAGCTTACATAGGGCTTTGGGAACCAAGTTGAGGTTTAGTACAGCTTTTCATCCCCAGACCGATGGCCAAACCGAGAGAACAATTCAAACGCTTTAAGATATGCTTAGACTGTGCGTATTGGACTTCAAGGGAAGCTGGGAAGTACATTTGCCATTAGTAGAGTTCGCTTACAACAACAGCTACCAAGCTAGCATTGGCATGGTGCCGTATGAAGCCTTGTATGGAAGAAAGTGCAGATCGCCGATATGTTGGACCGAAGTGGGAGATAAAGCTTTGATCGGCCCCGATTTAGTCCAAAGGACAACCAAAAAGATTAAGCTCATCCAACAGAGAATCAAAACCGCTCAGAGCCGACAAAAGAGTTACGCCGACCAGAGAAGGAAGGAGTTAGAATTCGAAGTAGGGGATCATGTGTTCCTAAAAACCTCGCCGATGAAAGGAGTTTCAAGATTTGGGAAGAAGGGTAAATTGGCACCCCGTTACATTGGACCGTTTGAAATTCTTGAGAAAGTTAACCCGGTTGCCTACAGACTTGCTCTACCACCGAGGTTAAGTCAAGTTCATAATGTGTTTCACATCTCGATGTTGAGAAAGTATATACGGGATCCACTACACGTGATCGATCATTTGGGGATTGTGGTTGATGAAGGCCTAAGCTATGAAGAAGAGCCGATACGCATCATCGATAGACAAGTGAGACGATTGAGAAATATGGCAATACCGATGGTGAAGATTGAATGGAAAGAGCATTACGACAAGGATGCTACGTGGGAAATGGAAGAGGAAATGAAAGTCCGATACCCGGAGTTATTCTCGAACCAAGGTAACTCAAGTTTGGGGACCAAACTTCTTTAAGGGGGGTAGGATGTAATAACCCTCACGCTATCCTAACCATACTCATATGCATTCGTGTGATTCTGTCTTGTAAACTTGCATTTCGAGTCTTGTCCTTGTTCGTTAAGTGTTACAGTATGTTTTGTACCTTGCTTGGTTTGGGTTTATCCGAAGTCATTTTCAGTCTAGGATTATCTTGGAACCACTTTGTTTGACCTCCACCTTCGCCCTGGCATATTGGCCGATATGTCATTATCTAGGTCGAGGTGTTCATCACCAAGGCCGAGGTGTGAATCATCTAGGCCGAGATGTTGCCTTTGCACCTAAGTGATCTTGTCCCGGAGAGGTATGACCTAGACCGAGGTGTGGCACATCTAGGCCAAGGTGTGGCACAGCTTAGTCAAGTGTTGTCCTTCCTAGCCGAGATCATTGTTCCCCTACTTGCCGATGTCTTGTTATTAGCTGAGATCATTACCCGCCAGAGTGCCCATGCCACCTTGCTTGTTGAACACACTTTGTCATAGTTTTGTCTTGTCACTCAGCCACCTTTTTGTGTATCACCAACCAGCCGCTGCCATGTGCCCCTGTAGAGGGTTAAGTCAGCCAGCAGACCTTGAATGTATCATTTTGCTATATGTCTTCGTTTGTGAGGAGAGAGAAGCTCTAGAAGAAGAAGAAGAAGTTTTAGAGTGAGAGAGTGGGTTTTCGAGCTTGATTCCTAGAAATCGAACCGTTAGATTCGCGTATTGAAGTTAGATTCTTGAATTACTCTTGTCGTTCTTATTGGTCACCTAGCTGCATTGCACGATCGAACCTATTCTGCATGTCATGCATCGATTTAAAGTTGGTTTAGAAAGAGAAAATAGTGTTCATGTGTTCTTGAAGAAAAAAGGTCTTGTTTGATCTGAAAGTCTGCATTAAGATTCATGTTTTCGTGTTTGTTCTCACTAAATCCTTGAATATGGGTGCCCAGGTCCATGTTTTTGAACTCATAGCATGAAACCTCAGATTTTGTAATAGCAAATCACGATCTTTGCATTCATCTCCCTCATGTTCATGTTCTTCATGTTCATCATGTTCTTCAAGAAAGGGAAACCCAGATTTTTCCCGACTTCATTCCGTTAAGTATGGCCATCGAGGCAACACCTCGGCAAGGAGGTGTGGGACCTCGGCCTGGACCTGGTAGTTGCCCAGCACGTTTTCCCGAGATAAAGAACTGTGTTTGTTTCGATTTGACCTAGTCTTAAGCAATGCCGAGATCATCTACATGCATGTGAAACTTGTTTGAAAGTGCATTCAACAGACTTTGCCATGTGTTTGTAGGGTTTGGACTTGCTTTGACCCGGACGTTTGAAGAACTAAGTGAGTGATATTTTTAATAAAGCTATATTATAATGCTTTGATAAAAGTCTTGTTTTGCTTTGTTTTGGAAAGTATTTGTAAGCATGAATGGTTATCCCTAATCGGAAAATATATATATATATATATATATATATATATCTTGTTTTGATGACATTCTTGGAAAGTCCGTACGTGCTAAGGGACTATAAGCATTTGTAGCACAAAGTTTGGAAGTCCGTACGTGCTAAGGGACTATAAGCATTTGTAGCACAAAGTTTGGAAGTCCGTACGTGCTAAGGGACTATAAGCATTGGTAGCACAAAGTTTGGAAGTCCGTACGTGCTAGGGGACTCTAAGCATTAGTAGCGCAAGTCCTTAGTGTCCGGAGACTATAATGCAACGACACCATCAAATTGAGATATCTCCCTTGTCTTGCCTTGTCTTGTCTTGTCTTGTTTGCCACTGACGGTTTACCGCGTGGGTTTTGTTTGCCGAAATGTCATCACTTGTTTTATAATGATGTTAGTAAGCATCCTTTGAAACTTGACAGATTTGCTAGATGGACTTGGTTCATCCTTTGACTTGCACTAATTATGTTATGTATTGTTTCATAAAGATCTTGAATACCAGTCATGCAAACCCCTTTATTTCTTATACCATTCACTGAGTATCCAAGCTCACCCTCTCTATATATATGTAGGTGATGAGCAGGGAGGCGGTGACGCCTAGGTGTGACTCGCGAGCTCGTTTTGGGTTTTTTGTTTATGTCGGCCTAACTTGTATTCATGTCGGCAGTCTTGAAAATTATGCTTCTCGGTTTATAATGTTTGTAATTTACACATGTCGGCTGGAGAAGCCTTTTGATCAAGATGTAATATGTATTTTGTACTTCATTATATTTGTATTCAAATTGTAATATTATGTAAAGTTGTATGCCATTCCATATAACTTACGCACTGCTCTTATGGACCACTTGTATTTTTAAATTATTGCTTCCGCACTTGTGAGCCCCATATATATATTTATACTCTGATTGTGTGTGGATTTTGGAGGTTGGCCTTCGGTAATCCCAGATTACTGGCCATCACGGCACCAATCTAGTAGGGGCGGTTTGGGGTCGTGACATTTTCAAAAATGGAAATTTCTATTTATATAAAATTCTCGACAAAGAATTATTAACTTTGTTTATTTGAATTGTTTTTTTAATTAATAATTTTTCTGAAATAATTTTTTTGAAAAAAAAAACATTAAAAAGATTTTTGATTGAGTTTACTTATTTTTTGAATTTCTTTATTTAAAAATAAACTAATTTGATAAAAATAAAGAATAAAAAATATATATTTGAATTTTCAAAAATTTATTTCTATTGCAAAAAAATAGAGAGAGAGAGAGAGAGAGAGAGAGAGAGAATCATATGAAAATAATGTGTTTTTTTATTATTTTTTTTCCACAAAACAAGCTTTTATTGTGTACGTGGAGGAAATATATGTCGCCTTACATGCACTTTACTACCAAGCTCATCTCCTTTAACAGAACTCCGATTCACTGCGAACAGAACAAAGGTGAGTTACCCGACAGGTTGTTTGCTAAAAAACCCCTCTGATAGTCAAGTTGGCTTTCTTGGATAAGAAGAGAGAAAGTCTGGCACAAGGGAGATAATCGTAGGAGTCTGCATACCTTTCCATGAATCTATGCGCCCTTCTTATCTAGGCTGGCCATGCAGTCCTAGATTATGCGCGCACTGCCTCTATCGTCCTTTCTTGGACGTGTGCCTTCTGATTTCCCTACACGTATACGTGTCAATACTACCAAATAGTTTGGCTAAAACGCCAAACGGTATTGACGCATTCTTAGAGTGGATTTCTCTCCTCATGCCATTAGACCACATGGAGAATCTCAACCAAGCAGTCGCTTGTGGCATCTCCAGAATGCTAGCTTAGATCCACTTTGCGCTAAGCTAAGTCAGGTCGGCTCTTAGGCTGGCTACATTCTCGACCAATGCCGCTAGGTCACAATACTCTTAGACCGGTCAACCTGTCAATCGCCTGCTTGACCAAAGACCGCAGTCTGTCATTATTCAAGTCGGTCCTTGCTTGCGGTTCAAACCAAGCCTTGCTCGGACTGCTCATGCAATTCAAGCATGGCTTATTTCGACACTAAGCTAGAGACCGCAAAGGTTTAGCTCGGTCCCTCATCATATCCCATATTGGGTTAGCTCAACCTAACACAATGCCTCACGTTGATCCAGTTCGACCCAACACCATGTCCAGTGTTGATTCAGTTTGGCCCAAGGCTATTGCTCGGCCCGTTGTTCGGCATAAATCCCCTTCTCATATTCTTTTAAATTCAAAAACATATTTTGAAAACTTAACAAAAACAAAATAAATTTTTATTTATTTATTTATTTTTCCCTTCTTGCACTTAATTTCATTTACGTCCTAGGGCAGAAGTAGTTCCATGCTCTATTGAGCTGCAATGCAACTGCTTACATTGCCAATAGCTAGTTCAACATTGAGTTATTTATTATCATCCATTTAGTTAATGTTGTTGAATCCTAAACTCGACCACATTGTCAAAAGAGTTTAAAATTAATCCCAGTAAAATTCAATTTCACATTCTTCTATGCACTAACATAAACCATAGTGAAGTTGATTTAGCAAACAAAAAAAAAAGGCAGGCAACATTAATTGCCAAACTCTCCCATTGAGCGTACCAAGCAGAGTGATTATTAGGTATTCCTAGAGTACGGTCATGCGATGCTCCAAGGTGTTATGATTAGTAGAGAAGGTCAGACCCGTGATTTTGTGTCAGGTGATTGAGAAACATGAGAGGGTATGATATATGATAATTAGTTCTGAAGTATAAACACATGACGCTCCAGAAGTATTAGATAGTTTTTTGTGCCAAGCAACATCATTGTAAATGTGGAAAACAACAATTCTATATTTTTTTTCTTCAATGAAATAATATCTTAATTACATTATCTTATATATATACATACACCTAACAAACGTTTAACTAACTCACTAACAAATATCTACAAACAGGTATAGACATGATTGTTGAGCTATGGCTTAGGCTGCGACCTATGCTACATTGGCTTGAGTTATTGAGGTGTGGCTTAGGCTGTGCGGCCTGGGTTTCTCCTTGTGTTGACTTAAACTGTTATATATTGAGCTGCAATTATATTGAGTATTCTCAACATTCCCCTGTAGCTGATGGAGGGTTGGAACTTTATAAGCTTACAAAAACCGAGACACAAACAAGGGTTTGTGAATATATCAACAATTTGGTCAATATTAAGAATATATTGCAAAGTAAGCTTTTTAGCAAGAACCTGGTGATGAACAAAATGACAATCCACCTCAATATGTTTTGATCTTGAGTGAAAAACAGGATTTGAGGCTAAGGCAATAGCAGAGTACACATCATAAAATGGAAGTAGTAGGAGATAACATAGATAGATCTGTGAGTAACATGCCAAGCTAAGAAAGCTCTATTGCAGTATGAGCTAATGATCTATACTCTGCCTCAGTTGAAGATTTAGAGATTGTAGGTTGTTTCTTAACAGACTAAGAAATGAGATTTGAACCTAAGAGCACATAATAGCCTGAGATAGATTATGCCATTGGTATCCCCTACCTAATTAGAATCAAAGAAGACATAAAGATCAAATGTACTTGGACATTAAGATCTATTTTGGAAAGATAGTTAAAAGCTGGCTTTTTGGCTTTTTCTGAAGAAAAAAAAACGTGTAAAAATGTGAGAGATGATGTGACCCAAAATGGGTTAAAAGCTAGAAGATAGCTTTTAACCATCTTTCCAAAATTTTCCAAAATGGCCCTAAGTAAGACTGTGAGAGATTGTGCCCTTGACATATCAAAGCAACCTTTTTACAGCAGAAAAATGAGATACAGTAGGGGCATATATATGCTGGCATGATTGATTTACAGCCAAAGAAATGTCTAGCCTAGTGATAGTTAAGTATTGCAATGCTCTAACTGCACTTCTATAAAGAGAGGGGTTGTCAAACAACTTATCTGAGTTAGGAGGCAAACTAGGCTTAACAGATGTGGAAGAAGAGCAAGGTTTACAATCAGCTAGTCCAACTTTAACAAGAATCACTTGTGTATATTTTTGTTGTGAGGGATAACATAACCTGTTAAAGTAGGTTGAACTACAATTCCCATAAAATATGTGACATTTCCCAATTCCTTTATGGAGGAGGCTGCATGCATATGAGTCATGAGAGATTGAATATAAGCATCATTGTTGCCTGTGAGCAAAATATCATCAACATAGACTAAAAAAACTGTAATAGTAGCATCTATCTTTTAGATGAAAAGAGAAGAGTCACACTTGTTGTTCTGAAATCCTTGAGACAAGAGAAATGCAGAGAATATGGAATACCAAATAGGGGGAGCTTACTTGAGTCCATACAAGGCCTTATAGAGTTTGCATACATGAATGGACTGAGATGAATTAACAAAACCTGGAGGCTGCAATACAAAGACTTCCTTTTCAAGAACTCCATAAAGGAAGGCATTAGAGATGTAGACTTCCTCCCCAAGAACTCTATGAAGGAAGGCATTAGAGATGTCTAACTATTTTAAGGACCAATTATGATGTAAGGCAAGACATAGAAGAATTTGAATGGCAGGCAACTTGGTAATTGGACTAAATGTTTCTTGGAAATCAACACCTTCTTGTTAAAGATAACCCTTAGCAACCAACCTAGCTTTATGTCTGGCTATAGTGGCATAAGAGTTCCTTTTCACTTAAAACACCCATTTGCATCTCATTGTATTTTTTTTCAGGTGGCAGTGGAACAAGAGTCCATGTGTGCTGTTTGTGAAGAGCATTAAACTCTTTTAAAATAGCTTAATGCCATATGGGAGATAGTAGGGCCTTTTTATGTGATGGTGGCTTAGTATCTGCAAAATCAGGAACAAACAAAGACTTGGAGGTAGCCAAACACAGAGGTGAAGCAACAGGTTTAGACCTGGTCATAGAATGGACATTAGAATAAACAATTGGGGCAAGAAGAGGTAAATGAATTGAAATAGATTGGATTGGAATTGTAGAAGCATTAGTGGAAGAAATGAGTGGAAGAGAATGGTCTACAAAAGTAGTAGGTGCAGACTAAAAAATTGAAGGTCTCAGAGAAGGGATTGGTAAAGAGGTAGGAGAAGAATTGTCACAACCCAATCTTCATCCCACGGGATTAGAGACGTAACCGGTCTGTAATCCCAGATTACCAAAGGCCTACTTAATAGTAAACAATAATATGGGCTAGCGAAAGCCATTAATTCAATACAATTAACACACGACACAAAGAACACATGACATATATAACACATGGCACACAATTTTGCATATAAACACATAATTAAGGCAAATCACATAATTTAACAATTAATCAAGGAGGCAGTTGTTACAAGAATGGTTTGATATATGTAATGGAGCTGTAGACAAAGGAGATGAGTGATATGACTATGAAACATTAGAAGAAGAAGTCACAAGAGAAGACTAATGAGGAGGAATAATAGACTAGAAAAAGGATTGAAGATGAGACAAATTATCAAAATAAGAAGGAGATGAAGACTTAGAGGATTTGAGAGCAAATGGAAAAATATGCTCATTAAACACTACATGCCTTGACAAAATGACCTTCGTAGATATTGGATCCAAACATCTATAGCCTTCAGCAAAGGAATGATAACCGATGAAGACACAAGCAATACATTTGGGATGTAATTTGTAAGAAGTATAAGGTTTGACCCAAGGGAAACATTGACAACCAAACACTCTAAGCATGGAAAAATTTGGAATAGCTTGAAACAGAACTTCAAAGGGAATTCTATGTGCTAATTGAGAAGAAGGAAATCTATTAACAAAGTGAGTAGCACAAGCAATAACATCAAACCAGTATTGTGTAGGTACCGAAGAATGATGCAATAAGGCAATAGCAATTTCAATAAGATGTTTATGCTTTCTTTTAGCCACACCAATTTTTGGTGGTGTGTAAGAACAAGAGTGTTGATGAACAATACCCTATGTGGATAGAAAATCCTTCATTTTATTGTTAACAGACTCACTTCCACCATCTATTCTAAGAATCTTGAGACAAGTAGAAAATTGCTTTTCAACATATGCTTTAAACTCAAGAAATTTAGCATAAACTTAACTTTTATAGGTTAAGGGATACAACCATGTAAACTTGCTAAAATCATCCACAAAGAGAACATAATACTTGTAGGAAGAAGAAGAATCAAATGCCCCCCAAACATTACTATGAGTTAACGGGAGAGACTTATTAATGGTAGAATTAGACAAATGAAAATGAAGCCTATGGCTTTTGGCAACACAAAAATCAACATAATCTATGGAAACATGTTTCTTATGCTTAAAATTCAAGTGATGTGTGAGATGATTAAGTTTTAATAGAGAGGGATGCACTAATCTATGATGCCATATAGTACTAGATACAGTAGATGCAATAGATGTAATAGATGAAGTGGATGCACTTGAACTGGTGCAGAGTCAGAATGAGAAGCAACAGTTGGCAGAAAAAAGGTATAATCCATGAATGTTAATGCCCTTGTGAAGCACACTCTACGTAGTTTTATCTTGAATCACAAACCCAGTACCATTAAGAATGATAACATAATTATTATCTTTTGCCAACTTCTAAATAGAGACAATAGTTGAAGTAATAGAATTAGCATGAAGAACATTTTTAAGCCTAAAAGAATGATGATGAATAGGTAAGAGACCATTACCAGTGTTCTGAATAGAAATTGTATTGCAATTGCCTATGGTAATTTGGTATGAGCGATGATATATGGTTGATAGCAGCTGATTGCTAAGATCATTAGTGATATGATATGTGTAGACACCCTATTTTGATTGATCCTAAAACTTTGGGTGCTTATAGGCCTCCCGATGATGAAATAGTAATACCTCCACCCTTGGAATATTGGAAATTGCTTAAAATTATTGTTATGCCCTGCTTTGGCCTAAAAATTGACTTTTTGCAAAATTAACCAAAATACTCTGAACCCATTTTCCAGCCAAACACCAAATTTCTTACCCTGGGAGATAAAAAAAGCTTGATTGCACTTGGATTGTGGTATTTTCCAAAATTACTTACCGGTTTTATCAAAAACATTGATCTAAGAACAATTTGAGCTTGCTTGGGCCATAAGTAGACAAAAGCCATGCAAAAGCCATACCTAGCCATGCAAAGCTAACCTGTAAAGTTGACACCTAGATGCCTAGTCACACGTGTGCTCGAATAACAAAAGGAAAGGAGCTTTCTACTATTTTATGGAGTTATGGAGTTAAGAAAAGTTAGAGGAGTTAGGCAAAGTAGGCAAGGAAGAGATTGTGAGAATTTACATTGATTTATTTGCTAGCTTGAATTCTAATTTATAGAATACATCTTATAGATACAAACAAAAACCAAAAAGTCATCCTAATCCAAAAAGTCTATCCTAACATTATTACATATCTACTTTGTTGAAAAGTACCACACCAATACGGCCAAAACTTGCGCAAAAGTTGACAAACTACTAAATATAAAGACAAGAAAGTCTTTGGAGACATAAATGAAAAACCACAATTATTTGCTATTTTCTGACAAACTACAATTATAAACACGGTCTACCTTCCCCGTGGGTCAAAGAGATAGACTATTATTGATAAGATTGGGTTGATCTTATTTGTCGTGTAGCGTCGGGTTAAAGGATTTGTCTGACCACTTTCAGCCTAATAATGCAAGTTGCTCCACGTGTTCCGGATAAGGTTAGAGTCGATCATGAGACAACTACATGTGATAGTGGGGTCTACTATGCTTCTATCCTGTTTACGAGATTATGATATTCTTCATCTGTCACGACCCCAAACTCGCCTCTGTAGGTTTAGTGCCGTAATCGGCTAGTAATCTGTGATTACCAAAGGCCTGCTAAACAATAATGACAATAATACAATATAAAGGGGCTGGTGAAAGCCCATCAATAATAAGATAATGTCCAATGAGCTGTGAGCACTTGAATGGAAATAAACTTTCATATACATAGCCACTTATGCTAAACAATACATATATAAGACCATATGCAATTAAAAAGAAAAAAAAAAGGTCTTAAAAATTCTTTACACTTAGCAAAGACAAAAGGATGGATTTGCATCATCCAAAAATCCTTGACTCGTGCAGGTTCGGAACCTTGTTATGAGGCACAAAAACTGGCTTGACAAAACATGAGTTCGGGTTGACTCCTCTAGCTTTGATCTGGTGCCTGGCCGCATATATATATATATATATATATAATAAACTGTGAGATAAAGCCCAGTGAATAACAAATGCGTAAAGAGGCTAAGAATGAATGTCCTTTCAATATTTTAAACAATCAATTGCACCAGTAGATCATTTGATTGATCAATATCTTATATTTCATATCATATCTATCATATAGTAATTATAGCAATCATACGTGGTACATCCCATAGCAGAGCAGTACAGTAGGCCTTAAAAGACCGAATAGGCAATTGATGACCATCAAACAGCAAACAGTAAACAGTAGTTCCAAAAATTGGAACTGACAGAGATCTCTGTAACAGTAACAGTAACAGTGACAGTAATAGTAACAGTAGCTATCATGACCCTAAACTGCCCCTACAAGTTTGGTGCCATGATGGCCAGTAATCCGGGATTACCGAAGGCCAACCTCCAAAATCCACACACAATCAGAGTATAAATATATATATGGGGCTCACGAGTGCGGAAGCAATAATTTAAAAATACAAGTGGTCCATAAGAGCAGTGCGTAAGTTACATGGAATGGCATATAACTTTACATAATAATACAACTTGAATACAAATATAATGAAGTACAAAATACATATTACATCTTGATCAAAAGGCTTCTCCAGCCGACATGTGTAATTTATAAACATTTTAAGCCGAGAAGCATAGTTTTCAAGACTGCCGGCATGAATACAAGTTAGGCCGACAAAACCAAAAACCCAAAACAAGCTTGCGAGTCATACTTAGGCATCACCGCCTTCCTGCTCATCACCTACATATATATATATATAGAGGGTGAGCTTGGATACTCAGTGAATGGTATAAGAAATAAAGGGGTTTGCATGACTGGTATTCAAGATCTTTATCAAACAATACATAACATAATTAGTGCAAGTCAAAGGATGAACCAAGTCCATCTAGCAAATCTGTCAAGTTTCAAAGGATGCTTACTAACATCATTATAATACAAGTGATGACATCTCGGCAACAAAACCCATGCGGTAAACCATCAGTGGAAAACAAGACAAGACAAGGCAAGACAAGGGAGATATCTCAATTCAATGGTGTCGTTGCATTATAGTCCTCGGACACTAAGGACTTGTGCTACTAATGCTTAGAGTCCCCTAGCACGTACGGACTTCCAAACTTTTGTGCTACAAGTGCTTATAGTCCCTTAGCACGTACGGACTTCCAAACTTTGTGCTACAAGTGCTTATAGTCCCTTAGCACGTACGGACTTCCAAGAATGTCATCAAACAAGATATATATATTTTCCAATTAGGAATAACCATTCATGCTTACAAAAAATGAAGCAAAACAAGACTTTATCAAAGCGCTATAACATAGCTTTATTAAAAATACCACTCACTTAGTACTTCAAACGTCGGGGTCAAGGCAAGTCCAAAGCCTACAAACACACGGCAAAATCTGTTGAATGCACTTTCAAACAAGTTTCACATGCATGCAGATGATCTCGGCATTCCTCAAGACTAAGTCGAATCAAAACAAATACAGTTCTTTATCTTGGGGAAACATGCTGGGCAACTACCAGGTCTAGGTCGAGGTTCCACACCCCCTTGCCGAGGTGTGGCCTCAATGGCCACATTCAAAGGAATGAAGTCGGGAAAAATCTGGGTTTCCCCTTTCTTGAAGAACATGATGAACATGAAGAACATGTACTTGAGGAAGATGAATGCAAAGATCGTGATTTGCTATTATAAAATCTGAGATTTCATGCTATGAGTTCAAAAACATGGACCTGGGTACCCATGTTCAAGGATCTAGTGAGAACAAACACAAAAACATGAAACTTAATGCAAACTTTCAGATCAAACAAGACCTTTCTTTCAAGAACACGTGAACACCATTTTCTCTTTCTAAAACCAACTTTAAATCGATGCATGACATGCAAAACGGGTTCGATCATGCAATGCAGCTAGATGATCAATAAGGATGACAGGAGTAGATCAAGAATCTAACCTCAACACGCGAATCTAATGGTTTGATCTCTAGGAATCAAGCTCGAAACTCACTCTCTCACTCTAAACTTCTTCTAGAGCTTCTCTCTCCTCACAAACAAAGACATATAGCAAAATGATACATTTCTAAGTCTGCTGGCTGACTTAACCCTCTACAGAGGCACGTGGCAGCGGCTGGTTGGTGCTACACAGAAAGGTGGCTGAGTGACAAGACAAAACTATGACAAAGTGTGTTCAACAAGCAAGATGGCATGGGCACTCTGGCAAGTAATGATCTCGGCTAATAGCAAGACATCGGCAAGTAGGGGAACAATGACCTCGGCTAGGAAGGACAACACTTGACTAAGCTGTGCCACACCTTGGCCTAGATGCGCCACACCTCGGTCTAGGTCATACCACTCCGAGACAGGATCACTTGGGTGTAAAGGTAACATCTCGGCCTAGATGATTCACACCTCGGCCTTGGTGATGAACACCTCGGCCTAGATAATGACATCTCGGCCAGTATGTCAAAGCAAAGGTAGAGGTCAAACAAGGTGGTTTCAAGGAAGTTCTAGACTAAAGACGACCTCGGCTAAACTCTCACCAAGCAAGGTACAAAACATGCTATAACACAGAAACAAACAAGGACAAGACTCGAAGTACAAGTTTACAAGACAGAATCACATGCATGCATATAAGTATGGTTAGGATAGCGTGAGGGTTATTACAGTAGCAGTAGTAGTCAATTGTTATGGATGCCACGAGTACAGTTCAAAAAATAAGACAAACATTCTTTTAGTAAACAATATCATTTCAGAAAGTAGTACAATTAATTATTCAGAAAATAATTATACTTGAACATAGCTTTAGAACATTGTTACTCACAGTTGGTTCCAAAGCAAATAGATTGACTATGCGATTCAACTATCTTGTGGCGCGATCTACAAAGACACATAACAATATACAGTTGAAACACACGCTCGGATAATATGTCATTTATTTCACTTTACTCTTTGTGTGTTTCTACCCCTTATTCCCATTATGGTGTCCTAATCTTGGCCTAGGAAAGCCTAGTATGCAATGAGGATGCCAAAATGCATTGGAAAACACATAGTCAAATTTCTAGAAACAGGGTCCCCGCTCAAGCGTAGCTTTTTTCGCTCGAGCGGACATGAAAAATGTGAGTGGTCGCTCGAGCGTAGCTTCCCTCGCTCAAGCAGTCTACAAACTATGAAAAAGTGCCAATTGCTTGATTTTTCTGCTCGATACTTGCTCGAGCGTAAGACTCAGGTCCTCGCTTGAGCACAATTCTTGTCGCTTGAGTAGATTGCAAAACATGTGCACTTCTGGGAGCATGCATTTTACGCTCAAGTGAACTTCTGGTCACTCGAGAAAAAGCGCTAGATCACAGAGTGGTCGCTCGAGTGCAGATTCTGTCACTCAAGCGGAGGGTGCAAATTCTAGAATTTCCAGATTGCACTCCCAAGCTCATAACTTGAATTTAAAGCCACAAAGCATGTTCTTTTGGACTAAAAGCTTAAGAAAACATGTCTAAACTTGTCAAACATCATGAATTCAAAACCATTTCACCGAATCAAGGCCCAAAAGCTTGAGAATTGTGTAAAATCAAACTTGGTATATCATAAACATAACATAAATGAAGTATCTTGGCTTCAAAGTTTTCCAAAACTTGTTCAATTGAGATGTTAAGCACAAAAACATGTTGAATTCTTAAAATAAAGACAAGAGGAGCACATGCATGTGAGAAATCTTTGAAATCAAGCTCAAAATTTGATGAAATGACCATGCATGCATGAAATGTTCTAAATTCTCTTAATTCTATCTCAATTCTTATACTTAGTCACAAGAACTCCTTGAATTCTCTTCTTTACCAACTTAAATACAAAGATTAAGAATCAATTACTCACTTAAGCTTTTCAAGTGAGTTCTAAATTACCAAGTCTTGAGCTCCCAAGTCAATTTCCTTTAGATTGCTAGCAGTCCCCTTAGTTTGAGCTTAATTCTTCTCCAAATTGACTTCCCTCTCACTCCTCTCTCTCTCTCTCTCTCTCTCTCTCTCTCTCCATCACGTTTGATCACTCTTAAAATGGGAAATGAGGGTGTAAATAATGGCCCTTAAGTCAAAAATTGCCTTATATAGGCTTAATTAGGAATTCACTTGACGACTAATTAATTGACGTTATTTATTCTATTTATTTGGTTCCGAATCGAATTTAAATTGAACCTACTATAAATTCCTAAAAATTCCAAAAAACACATATTCCAAGTCAATTTCTAAATCGAATGCCGATAAGGCCTTCAATTCACAAACCGAAACGGAAACATGAACAGATCTTTCTACGTTACACAGAGAAAAACACAAATAAGGCAAATTATGATGCAAAATTTCACTTTAATTACTTATTAGGCATAATTAAGCATGGATTAAAGGTTAATCATAAGTCGGGGTTGTTACATCATCAGTCTTTGATGGAGGGCAATCAGGATCCTACTGTATCGCTCATTCCGAAATTGTTCTACATCACCCACGGTCATGGATAGTTCCAACGAAAGATCCAAATTATTTCTCTTTTTGAGATTTAATAACATGTCAAGAGCCTTATTAATTTGTGTAGAAGACTTTTAATATGTTATGGGAAAATGAGTTACAAATAGTAGTTTACCATCTATGACCATGAATGGCAATTCTGTTGAGCCATGACTATTAGAAGCTGTTTGTGAAATAGTTATTGGACTGTCTATCCAATATTCTATCAAATGAAGTTTTTGAATATTTTCCAGTCGCTCCCTCTTGCGATCTTCATCCAAATAATCACCTTCAAATTCGAAAGCTTCAATTTTTTTTGAGATACCAAATTTAATATGGTTGAAAAAAATGTTCTTATTCTCGCCAATTAATTGGACTAGAGATCTAAAAAGTAAAATGTTTACTCCATTGGAAGCCTTTTACTACCCATGAGAGCATTGCTTTTATGATCATTGGCTATTTTATCCACTGGATTGGATCTACAATTTGAAAAATAACTTGATTAGTTATTCCCTAATCTATATCTTCAAAAAACCACATGTCATGATTTGCCATGATGGTTATTTTGGAAATTCTATCTTTAATATTTAATTTATCATAGGATCGTTCTAAGATTTGTCTAATTTTATCCCGATGATCCTCAACTTGATTTTTTTATTAAATGAAAATTTTCTTTTGGAAGCAAAGTTTTTGTTTTTTTCAAAAAGACAAATTCTTTTTATTTGTTCAAAAATTGGATCAAAAAACTCATCTGATATGAGATCTGATAGCTACAGAAAATTGTTATTTTTACAAAATTAAAATCTTCATTCCAATTCATTTGTTTAAGGATATTGAAACAAAGGTTTTGTAAATCTTTTGACGAAGATGTTTGCTCAGCTAATTTGTTGGCTAGAACTCTCATGTGTTTTTGAAATTTCACTTTGTTGTCTACAATATGAGTTTTCCAAACTTCATTGAGTTCTGTATAAATTTCTCTCGATATACCAGGGTTGAAAAAATCTTTTATTTCAGATTCATTTGGTTTAGGTGTCTGAATATTAGTTGGAACTAGGTTAGTTCTTATTTGACAAAAAATATTTTGATAAACAAGCATAGCTGGTGCACTGTAAAAAGCTTTTTTTTTTTTATCTTTGGTCATGCTATCATATGCTTTATAACTAGCTCCTAGAAATTCGCAAACTTGCTTATTGCATTTATTCTATTCTGTGTAAATTCAAGGTTGTCTTTCTATAAACACAACATAAACTTTTTTTTTTTGTCTGGGGATTGCTTTTTTAACAATTGTCATCCAATCTCCTTGAGCGGGTTGTGTACCCTTGTTCATTTTTCCCTCTTGGTCTAGAGATTTTCTACAAAAATTAAAATTACTTGTTTAGGAATTTAATTTTCTGAAAACAATTCCTACTAAGAAAATCTGCAAGAAAATTGTTAGTACCTTTAAAATGTTCTACCTCAAAAGTATATTCAGATATTTTATTATAGCAGACTAATCTTCTTTCTTGTTCAATAGGTTTTTTATTGATCAAGAAATCTCTTGCTGCCTTATTATCAGTGCGTACAATAAAATTTTCTGGGGCTAAATAAATATGAAAACTTTTAATTGTCAATTTTATTGCAAGTAATTCTTTTTCAAAAATAATATATTTCTATTCATTTGGTTTAAATGTTCCAGAGTTATATCCATAAATTAGTTCTTCTTTTTGTAATTTTATGGGTATTGGATTTTTTCTTGGTCTAATCCCATTTTTTTGATAAATGTATCTCTTTATCGTGTAATAATTTACTTGGTATTGCTTTAAGAACACATCCTCAGCATGTTTCTGAGGCATCTATTTCTAAAATTAATTTATCATCTATTTTAGGAAAATAAACTTATGGTAAAGTTTTAACATTTTCTTTAATTTCTTTAATTAAAGCAGCATCCTCTACTATCCATTTGAAAACAAAATTTTTCCTTAATTTGGTTAACCAATGAATTTTTATTTTTGAAAGATTTTTGATGAAATTTCGTCCATAATTTAAAATACCTAACGAACTCTGTAATTGTGTTATATTTTCAAGAGTGTCAAGAAAATCTCGTACTTTGGACAAAATATGTTCATATAGTTTTAAACCATTATGGTCTAAAATTATTCCCAAAAAATTCAATTGATTCTTTTTCTAGTTCAATCTTTTTTGGTGATAACACAATTCCATGTTTTTGGAATTCATAAAGTAATTTTAAATGTTTCTTATGCTCCTCCCAAGTTTTAGAGAAGATAAGTATATCATCAATATAAACTATACAACAATCCTTAAGATCTTTAAAGATTATATCCATCCATCGTTGAAATATCCGTGGTGCTATATTTAAACCAAAAAGCATAACATTCCAGTGGTAATGTCCTCTAGGTGTATTGAAAGCTGTCAATTTTTTTGACTCTTTAGTCAATTGAATTTGCCAAAATCCACTCTTATTTTCGAATTTGCCAAAGATTTTTGATCCTTGGTTAAGTTAATCAAAACATTTTTTCTTGGAATAAAATATCCACCAAATTCTAAATTTTCATTTAGCTATTTATAGTTGACTACCATTTGGGCTTTTCCTCTTTTAATTTCAGCATGGTTTCTTACCATAAAAGCTGGACTGGAGTGAGGGCTTCTAGTCTCTTCAATTAACTTCTTAACTAAAAGGTCTTGAAGTTGAATATCAAATTCATCTATATCTTGTCCAGTATAGATTATTGGTCTTACTCTAATGATAACATTAGGGTCTTTCAATTTCAAATTGCAATAACGCGGACTACGTTGCCATTGTTTAATGGATTTTCACTAAAATTTTCTTCTAGAATTTTATAAATCCGATGTGATTCATCAATAGTTTTGATGATGGGAGTTAAATCACCACGTGGAACAGGCGCAAACTCTTTATCACAAATATATTTATGTTGTTTTAATAATGGAATATGAATTAAGACATTGTTTATGTTTAATGAAATGGCTTTTTCTTGTATTTGCATTGGAATGTATTTATATATAAAATTATTTCCAAGAAGGAAATCTCCATGCATATAAGGAAAACATAGAATTTTTGGTATAATGAAATAACTATATTTTTAGCCTTGAATTGTATGGAAGTATGGTTTCCATCAATTCTAATAATCAAAATTGGATGTTTCATTAATGTCCATTTTTCTTTTGGTATGACATTCCATTTACATGAGTTAATTGTAGCTCCTATATCTATGAGAACATTGAGGCTATAGGGTTTATAACCTACAAAATTAAATGTTCCCAATACATATGTATATCTTCTTTTTCCTTGGCTAGAAGAAAAAAATAATGTCATCATTTTTTGTTTGAAAATGATACATATATGTAGACTTAATATGTTCAGATTGTCTTCTTGTTCCTGAAAAAATACGAATATGAACATTTGTTGAAGCAATAGATTCTTGATTAGAATTATTACTCGATTCATTAATGCTTAATTTTGAAAATACTTTGTTAGGAAAATATTTTTCAAATACAGAAGTTGATCTTTTAATTTTTGGAACTGTATTTTGAATATATAATTTTTTTTTTCTGATGCTTGCATATGTATTTGTGCAGGATTTTTTTGTTTTTTGTTTTAGAGGATTCTCCTTGCCCCACTAGGTCATGGATTAACCATTGTCGAAGAACTTCTAAATCGCTCCAATTCATTAGACGTGGTTGGATTTTCGTGTCAAATGGTCTTGGTTCAAAAATTTCAACAATTTTATTATCGTTTGATCTTGTTTTCGTTTTAGGAAATTAGGTCAATTCATGAATTGTTTTCCAACAAATAGCCAAACCATGGGAATTCGATTTCATTCCTAATCCTTGTGTTTTAATTCTTATTCTGACTGTGTTCTTAAGATTAGGATCATTTATGGAAATAAAGAAATTTGGTCTAACATTAAACCAAACTATTCCATTAGTCAAATTAGATTGAATTCCTCCAATGATTGCTTTCCTTAGGTCGGAAAATCTTTTATCAAAAATTACTGCCAAAATAGGAGAATCCATCCCTTGGAAGAATAAGGCTGTTGTGGTTACCTGTATTGATCCAATATGAATCTATTGAATCTCAGGATATTTCTTTTTCCATCTTGTAACCTTTTTCTTATCAAAAAAAGGAATATCAATGTTTCCTTCTTTTGACCATTTTGCTTGAGTGTTGTCATTGTATTGTTCAAACACCCTTGCTGAAAAGAAGTTGAATTTTGAAAGTTTGTAAATTTCTGGCACAAGAACTTCTTGCATTTTTTTGAATTTTGCTAATTCTTCCTCAACAAAAGCTTTTTCTTCTCCGATTACATCTCCAAGTCGAATTTGCTTGTAATTCTTCTTAAGATATACTATCTGCTTCTGAGATACTATCTAAACTTTCTTCATCACTAGAAATTTCGTACAAGATTTCTTCTTCATTAGAAATTTCTTTGCTATATATTATTTCAAAATCTTATTCTTCAAGAACTTTGATCATTTTCTTTGCACTTTTTGGGCATTCGGGTGCATAGTGACCCTCTTCGTTACAAATGTAACATCTACAATTTTTTTTTTAAATACTTGTTGGTTTATTTTTTAAAATATACTTTTTCTTTTTTGAAAAAGTTTTTTTTTTTCTTTTTCTAAGGTTTCCATTTATATTTTCTGTGTTTTTTGGAAATCCTTTTCGCTAGGGATATGTATTACAACCAATTTGCCAATTTTCTTTTAAAATTTTATCACAATATTTTTGACCATATTGTGAGTTAGAAATTTGATTTTTTATTTTTTTTTTTCACCTTTGCTTCTAGACACCGATCTGCGATCAGTCGTAAAACATAATTAATGCGAAAACTAGGATTATCATATTCTTCTTTCCCTATTTTTTTGAGAAAGTTGGGATATGTTTTAATGCATAACTTATCCCATAGATTAGGGAGTTTATGGAAAAATTGATCTAACCAGGGTTGATTTGCTAGTGGATCAATAAGATAATAATATTTTTTTAAAGTTTGAACATGGTCTTCAAAAAGACAAATGCTACATAATTCTAATTTAGTTAAAATATAATTTGCATCTGCTTGCAAATTAGTATCTCTTGCAAAACCACATCAATTTTGTTTTATGATTTTTGCAACCTCAGCTAATATTGTATCAAGTGCGAGAAAATTTGCCAACAAAGCTATTTTTTGAATTTTTCCAATTTTAGATTTTTCCCACTTTCTTAAACATTGCAACACATCTCCCTGGAGAGTTTCTGCAATATAATCAAGGAATTTTTCTTTTGACCAACTATTTTTATAATTGGTAATAATGATGGACAATAATTATGCCCAATCATCAATCGCCTGTAGCTGGTCCTAAAATGGAGCATGAGACAAGTTTAAATAAGTACGATTCTGAGCTATTGGATACTTATGATTATTATCTTTTCTAGATACTATTGGCTCAGGTGTAGGATTGGAGGTATTTCCAGTGTTAGTATTATTTTTAACTTCATTTGTTTGAATAAAGTCAAAATTTTCTCCATCTCCCCATGTGCCAAACAATTCGGGATCAATCGACTCTTCTGCCTTTCTTTTTCCCTTATTTATTTCTGGTGAAACACATTGATCTATTGTTTCTTCAGATGAGGATGATTGACTATTATCATCATTAGTTGACATATTAATATCATAATTAAAGTGTTGTAGAAGGGCTTCACGTTCTAGATAAGTTTCTCTTATCTGATCTAGTAGCCTATTTCTTTCATCAATACCTAAATCTGGGTCTTTATATAATTTTCTCCAATAATCCGATATTTCAACAATATTTTCATATTCAGTCCTATTATAGGTATTGGTTTGAAGTACCAGAATATCTTATGTACCGTAAAATACCCTAGGAATGGAGTTATCTCCTGAATTATTCATTCCATCAATGTTTATGAAGGATATAGTTTTTAATTTTGTCACAAAATTGTTTATTTGGATTTTTGCTTCTTTGTTTAAGTCAATATTTATTATAGAACCTAAATTGTCTATTTTTGTAGACTCAACTTTGGATTCTAGATAATTTTGATTTATTTTTTGATTTTTATCTAATTTAGAAAACCAAGAACTCATAATATCAATAATATTATTTAAACTAGAGCACACACTATTTATATTTGCAGACTCTTTAGTAATATGCAAACTATGATCATATTTATTATTAAAATTATTTCTTGTATTTCCAAAGCATATTATATCTCCAGGGTTAATTGTCATTATAGATTGTTGTTGGTACCTAAGACCCTTCTAATGTATTTATTTGGTGCCTAAAACCTCTCTTTTTAATCTTAAGGACTTAACAATGCCTAATTATGGCCAATAGTCAAAAGATCTAATGAGTATATAGGCTTTGACATACACTAAGCATATATGTTTTATAACAACTATAAATGAAACAAATAATTATGAAGATATAAAATACAAATGATACACAATTAAAGACTAAACTTGACTAGTAATATTTTTTTGATTTTGATTTTATTTATTTATATATATCATTAAGCACACCATACACACTTATATATATATATATATCAAAATTAATATATAGATAGAAATACTTACAAAGTTTGATCTTGCTTTCAAAAGCTCTTCACCAAGCTCTGATACCAATTACAAAATAACAAAATAAAAGGAGCTTTCTACTATTTTATGGAGTTATAGAGTATGGAGTTATGGAGTTAAGAAAAGTTAAAGAAGTTAGGCAAGGAAGAGATGGTGAGAATTTACATTGATTTATTTGTTGGCTTGAATGCCACTTTATAGAATACATCTTGTAGATGCAAATAAAAACCAAAAAGTCATTCTACTCCAAAAAGTCTATCCTGACATTATTACATATCTACTTTGTTGAAAAGTACCACACCAATACGGCCAAAACTTGCACAAAAGTTTACAAACTATTAACTATAAAGACAAGAAAGTCTTTGGAGACATAAATGAAAAACTACAATTATTTGCCATTTTCTGGCGGCCGCACTTCATATGTTCCCCCAACAGAAAGAAATGGAAACTTTTCAAAGATGGCAATATAGCATTAGAGAGAGGCGCTAGGGAGAAAGTAATGGCTGACCCTAGCAACCTCCTCTGGCTTCCTCTCCAAGCTAGGAGTGTCTATAAAAGCACCATTTCCCCCTTCTTTCAAGGGGTTACAAAATTGTGAACTTTTTTAGAGCATTAGAGAACTTGAGAGAACTTTAGAGCATTAGACACCCTCCCCTTCCTTTCTAACTTTGAAAATTACCACCTAAACAACAACTAAAACCTCCTAAGTAGAAGCACTTGCTTGAGGGAGGCTTGCAAATAAGGAAATAAATTTTTCTCGCTTTTTCTTGACCTCAAAACCACATTTTTAACCTTTGTAAAACTCTGAAAAACAATGGTAAAAATTTGAAAAAAAGTTGAGAAAGAAGTGGGAAACACAAGGGCGAAAGCTTAGAGAACAAGGTTCAAAGAAGGGTGGTTAACCCCTCCACCTTTGATAGCTTTAAGCCACAAGTTTCAGCCTATAAAAAAAATCCAAAAAGAGTGTAAAAACAGTAAGAAAATAGAAGGAAGAAGTAGTGTAAAGATAATCAAAGTTATACCTCTTGAAGAGGAGTAACTCCTTTGTTTACAAACCACAGCAAGGAGATTTTAGCTCAAGAACCTCAGCAAGGAGACTCAAATTTTTGGTTTAGGAAGTGTATGTATAGCATATGCATATTGTAAGATAGAGAGGAAGGGTGCTTAGCAAGTTTTGGAGACTTCACAATTTTTTTTTCAACCTAAAATCAAGAGGGGTGGGCTAGTATTTATAGAAAAACAGCTTCTCCAGACGGAAAAATCTGTATAGAGACAGTTGGTGCAAGGCATGAACATGGAGGGGACAGCTAGCAGTAAATATCTGCCTATCGGGACACCTGGCTGGCCAGCCAAGCGGGGGATGGCTGGCCACTAAAAGTTGGTTGGCTGGCCACAAAAAATTACTCTCAACCTCGACTTTAAATGGGCATATCTCCCTCGTCCGGACTCGGTTTTAGGTGATTCTTGAGTTTAAATTGAAGCCCCGGAAGTCTACTTTCCAATGGTGTGGCTTCACATCTAAATTCTAAGTATACAAAGAGATATGCCTAATTTAGTGAAGGCTGTTCGTTTCATTCTTAATGGATTGATGCCCAATCTTTCCCCTAACTAGTTTTCTTTCATCCCCTTCTATTTCCTTCAACTCCAAAGATTTTTTTAAATATTTTTCAAAGAGTTCACATCCCTTCCACTTATTTCCACTTTGTCCTAAATCAGTTTACTAAAAAATGCAATATTTTAAATGAAATAAGAGCCTCAAAACATCGTAGAAACATTTGGAAAAATATTTTGAAAAAGAGGGTTTTAAGGTCTAAATTAGTTTTGGTCAAAATGGGGTGTAAGGTTGGGGTCAGAAGCTAAAAAACTGAAGCCTTTTGCTGAAGAGCTTGAACGATTGTACAACGTCATTTTCATCATTGAGCATCTAACCTGAGGTGCCCAAGTCTTAAGGGTGGTAAAAAATGGGGTGTCTACACAATCCAGAGCCATGTATAAGAAAATGCCTTAAAGACACCTAATTTATCACACCGTCAAAACCACCCCTAATAATGTGTTTAACAAGTGTAAAATTTTATTTTGTCAAACATTCCATAATTAGGGGTCATTTTGGGGTGATAAATTAGGGGAATGTAACATTGCTGCATATATAAAGGGGTTTGACTTGTCTTAAGTTGGTAATCTCAACTTAAGAGTTTACATTTGATAGGTCCGTTTTGGGACCAATTTTAGTAATTGAACTATTCACTTTTTGGACTCATTGAGTAGAATATTGATAAAAAAAATTAAAATGATCGGACATCAAAAGCTATATATTCGAATCAAATATGTATTACAAAATTGGATGACTATTCTTGAAATTATATTTGTCATCCATTTTTTTTAAAAAAAAAAATATGATTCAAACATATAGCTATCGATGTCCAATTATCTTAATTTTTTACATGAATCTTTTATTTAACGAGTCTTGAAAAGTGAATAGTTCAGATCACCAAAACTGATCTCAAAATAAGTTTATCAAGTCCAAATGCTTTTTCAAGTTGAGATGATAATTTGATAAAAGCCAAACCCATATAAATGCATGCATGCATATATTATGAAAAATCCATGATATCCACAATTAATGAATAATGGTAGCACAAATGTTAGAAATTTCAAACAAATTACTAAAAGTTTAACCGTAGTAATTTTTTTTAAGTCTCTAGCATTTGTGGTATCAATATTCATTAATTGTGAATATCATGGATCTTTCTTGATATATGATCATGCATGCATGTGGGTTTACACCCATATAGTAGTATTGTGTAAGATTTTTAGTTATTTTTGGCATTGCTCAAATGATAGCCCAACAAAAAGTAGTCTTGCCTGTGCAAGGAAATGTGTCGACAAAAGCTGAAAATCATCACACAACGTTGCGTCAGCAAGCCGTTGGCAAAAGTGTGTTAGGAAAGACTTTTACCAACAAATATATCATTGTGTCGGCAAAAGTAACATCTTTAGCGACAAACATTTAGTCAGTAAGCCTTCATTTATTGTCACCAATTTACCATTGCGTTGGCAAAAATGGCTCAAATAAGATGAATGTGTGACACTTTTGCTCACCCGAATTTGCATTGGCGAAAATAATACTTTTGACGACAAATAGGCTTCATCGGGAAAACATTTATTTGTTTAAACAAATAATTTGTTACTTGGGATAGCAAAAATTACCATCACAAATAACAAATTACTTTTCAATAAGAAATATTTATTGTTCAGTAGTAATAAATTACATCCACACACATCAATGCATTGACATTAAAAAAACTCTAATTATATAATAAGTAACAACAATAGATCACATGTGTTCTTACAATTCAAAATTTAAGTCTATACACAATAATACTTACAAGAGAAACCAAGTAATAAAAATAAAATCAAGTCAATACCAATTAAAACGATGTGTTTATTACAATGGCCTTAGTGTAACCAATAGATGTTGCTGCAATTGTCAAATCACCATGCCAATTAGCACTTCTAAGGTTAATGAGGCACGAGGTGCTTCTTCTAGTAACTTCTTTTCCTTCTTTGAACAACCAAACCAGTTCAATATAATGTGTAATGCCCCAAATTTCTAGCCTAAATGATAAGACAACAATCATGGCTCTTTCAAGAAAAACCGAATATAAATCTCCAAACTTACATTACATGATACAATAGTTCTTCATGCAACAATACATTAATCCAACAATAATTAAATAAACAAATAAATACCCCCAAGGGTTTACAAGTTTTCATGGCTTGAGCCTGGTTACACAAAACGGTTATTCAAATCCACACAATCACAGCCCTTGGCTTACACACAGAGTCATAGCAAAATGAGAACATTGTACTCCCAACACACATACTTCCACACCCCTAGTTGGGTGGGATCACCACATCTTTTCCTGCACAAAAATCCCGTAGGGTGAGCATAAAGCCCAGTAGGAAATTCTTAACAAAGTATATATGTTTTATACAAGTCTCAAGAGATGAAATGCACATGCCATGCTGTGCCCTTTTTGAAGATAAATAACATTTTCATCTTTTGAAAGCTATCATGCTTAATGATATCATACAATTTCAATTGTTCAAAACTTAACAATTTATTTCAAGGGCGGTAAATACAACTCTGGTAATTCCTAGGTCGGTGTCTGCAAATAGACTATACAAGTACTACCAATTTGTCATTTTTACTCGTATTAACCGGAAGGCTCGACACCTATCCATGCGGGTTTTCGGTCTTTCACCCCGAACTCTCAGGTCAACTTATTCAATATCATCTACGTCATCTATCAAGACTTACCAACGTATTTACCCTAAAACCATTCCATGAAAACTTGTTTCTCAACATTCTTTTCTCAATGCAAGTTTTCAAATCAACTTTCAAAGTTTAATGTAATCAAATGAATTGATATGCCAATAACACAAGATGAATATAAATACTTTTATTCCAATTCATCATCCAAGGAATAACACAATTCCCTCTTCTCAAGTATTGTAACGATCCGAAATTTTTCCCTCCGCTCGAGTAGGGGAGTTGACGCTCGAGCGGACTTGAAAGGTTCCCAGCATTTTTGCCGATGGTTTGAAATTCTGAGAGTTGTGAATTCCTGCTCGAGCGGATAGCTTTGTTGGTCTGCACGCTCGAGCGTAGAAAGCGACGCTCGAGTGTGGAAAGTGAGATTGCCCTTGACATTTTTATTAGTGTATTTGAAACCTCCTTATTTTATTTTGGGGTATTGATCGAAGTGGTAGCATAATGGTAAAGTAAGAGTGAACCAAGAATTTAATTCGGATAATTTTCTTACAAGCAACTGTCTCTCTTTTGCCCTTTTATTTTTCCACACTTTGAATTTGGATGTGAAGCTAGAACCATTGGAAAGATTATTTTTGGGGCTTCGATTTGGACACAAGAACGACCTAGAACGGAGTCCGGATGAGAGAGTTATACTTGTTTGAAGTTTTGGAATATGTGCTAGAGGCAGGTACGCTCAAGCGGGAAAAGAAACACTCGAGCAGACCGTGCGAATTCAGCAAGTTTAAAATCACTTTTCTAGATCATTCTTCATACTTTCATCTCCCCTCTTCATTCCTCTCACCCTAGGCTCGAAAACCCTAGGTTTTTTTTATCCCAAATACTCTCCATTCGTCTAAGTTTTGGGCAAGATCTCTTACAAGAAAGTGAAGAGGCTTGTAGATCAACATTTTCTACCGATTGAAATTTCGGATTTGTGAAGGAATCTGACCAAAGCTTGCTCTTTTGCTCGATTCTTGAGGTAGGGGTCCTAGTTCTTCCTCAATACTTGCATTAATAGATAGATTTATGGTATTTTGATTATATAAATGCAAAATTTACATTTTTGAGCATATAGTGTTATATCATGGAATTTGAGGGTTTAGGGTTTGAAGTGTTGGGGTTCAATTATTGGGTTAATATGGTGGATTATGAACCTTAGGTGTATAATCAATGGGAAAATCGAAATAAAAGATAATGGTTTAAGAAGTTTGAATTTTTCTTGAAATCCTTGATTTTCTTGAAAACCATAAGTTGATTCATGATGATAAATAATGATTTTGCCCAAATTGAAAGTAGAATCATGAAATTGGTAGGTTGAGTTATATATGTGCAAGTTTAATTGGATTTTGGAAGTGTTTAAAAATTATGTTAAAAATTAGCGATTTAACTTTTATTATGGACATTGTAAATCATGCTATAATGTGAAAGGAAGATAGAGGAAATGATTTATTAATGATATGGATGACATGGGCCTTGAGGTGAAATGATGAAATAAAGGTTTAAGAGTTCACCTTGAATTATGTTGAACAGTGTTAATTATGTTGAATAGTGTTGTTGAATTAAGTTGGGTTGACTAATATTGAATTGAATTGTGTTAAGATATGTGTTGAGAAGTGTGTTGAGTTGAGGATGTTATTTGCGACTTGTGATGAATTTGCGAAGTTGCAAATTGATGTGTAATTTGGTATAAGGAGAATTAAACAAGTTAAGAACGGAATAAATTATATTGTGACCCGATTTCTATGTGTATTATTCTAACGCCCTCAAAATAATAACATTAAACCAACATTTTAGACATGCATTGATACAAAAGAAATCAACCATTTCTATTCATCAGAGTAATTCTTACAACTGTATTACATGTTAACAACAAAAGCAAATGCCCTATGGGCTTACAGCTTTCCAAGTTAACACTTGGTTACAAAAAGAAGAGTACTAACTCAATACATATTAAGCCCTTGGCTTGACTTTACATGTAATACATCAAAATAAACAAAAGAAAGAGTCTTCAACCCTCATCATCATCCAAGCTATGTCCTTGGAGGTGGCATACTACCTGTACCTAAAAATAATGTCCCATAAAGGGTGAGCCAACGCCCAGTAGAGATATGCTAAACACAGTATGAGCAATAACTAAGACATTAGCAATTGATAAATGTTCAATTTTCATAAACCAATTCATAATCCATTTCCATTTCATGACCACTATGTTCATGTTTCATTTCAGTTTTCATTTCTTATCAATTTCACAATTTACATCAATGGCGCAGAACCTGGCCAACCACTTATATGAGACAATGACTCATATAAAACATTTCCCATTTTTCAATAGATAAACATATTAGTTGTATCAACATCTCAACAGATAAGCATACAAGCTGTATCCACATTTCAACAGATATGCATATTAGCTATATCAACACTTCCAATGACAAGCATATAAGCTGTATCAACACTTCCAAAGATAAGCATATGAGCTGTATCAACACTTTATCTGACAAGCATATGAGCTGTATCAGTGGAGTCCATCCCCTATCTCCTCCCAAACAACATCTGGTTTAGAGGTCCATCCCCTATCTTCCCCTAAACCGTGGAGTACATCCCCTATCTCCTCCCACACACATCACATATATACACAAAGGTCATATACGCAATCAATCAATACATAACGTCAATGTATTCTATCAACCGTCATACTCTATGACATATCCAATTGATTAGTTTTAGTTTGCCTAATCATCATGCATTATCTACAACAATCAAAACTACCCTCCACCGGTAGTCCAAGCAATTATTTCTAAACAAATAATAAAAGCTCCAACAGATAAAATATCAATGTTTTTCAAAAGTGAGCGATTAATAAATCTAACTCCACTATTCAACCATATAATGAGTCAATTTCATTATTTCCAACTCAATTCCATATAGCTACAATCTTCCCAAATTAATTATACCAATTAATTTTAAATAACAAATTAGGACTTTTACCCCCAACTCTCAATATCAACTCAAAGGTCCCAATATCACCAACCAACAACTATATCATCATTTTGAAACCCAAAATACATATTATGAGCCCAAAATCACAAAACCCTTTTTAACACATTTTGAAACCCTAAGTCCCAAAATTTCCCAAATTCAACACTCTATCAAAACAACTAAAAATCTAGGTCAAAGACCATAAGAGTGAGTAGGAACCCCTACCTCAAAAGATGACACCCAACGAAGAAGATGGTGAAAACGAAATTGCTCCAAACCACGAGTTTCTCGGATAAAAAGATAGCCCTCGACGATCAACAACTATTTTGTAAAGGCCAAAGGTGAGGAAACAACTCCTACTAGATCAATACCTAGAGAGAAGGCAAGGTTCTAGAGAGAAACTCTCAAATGGCCTTTTCGGAAAAGTAAGAGAGAGAAAGAATGAGAAAAAGTGATTTAAAACTGCCCCACAACCAACTGATATACGACATTCCTGCTCGAGCGGAAAACACAACGCTCGAGCGTCAAGAATAAAAACTAGGTCCGCTCGAGCGCAAAAAGGCCCGCTTGAGCGCCAAGACACAAGAATAAAGTAAATCCGCTCGAGCGCGAAAACCAGTCCGCTCGAGCGTAGATTTCCCCCTCCCAGAACTTACACCCAAAGGTACTACCCGCTCGAGCGCCAGAGTACCCGCTCGAGCACCACCGCTCGAGCGTAAGGAAACCCGCTCGAGCATAAAAATCACACCTGCAGAAGTTTTGCAGGGACACAAAAATCTGAGAGTGTGCAATATCCGCTCGAGCGCAAAAGGACCCACTTGAGTAGAACGACCAAAAACCCGGCAACAATATTTCAGACCAAGGTTCAATCCACCTGTTCGAAACAAGCCCAACACATCCTATAACCCAAACAAACGGAATTAAAGGATGACAACAAGATAAATACAACTACCAACTTCACGGAATCGAGTCCGGAATACAACAGAACAGTAAAGGGACAACCGGGATCGCTATAATTATGAATTGTGTAGGGTCAGCTACAAGGGCGGACCAAGCATCTGAATACTGTGAGTAATAACTCTATAAAGCTATGTTTAATTATAAGTATTTTCTGACTGATATGATATAATCCATTTTTTGAAATGCTATCTTATGAATTATGAATGAATGTCCATATTTTTGAAATGTATTTGTGGCACCCTTAGTTCACGTGGCCCTCGCCCGGGGGTAACAATACCCTGGCCAATCTGTACGTGGCCCTCGCCCGGGGGTAACAATATCGTGGCCTATCTGCACGTGACCCTCGCCCAAGGGTAACAATACCGTGGCCAATCTGCACGTGGCCCTCGCCCAGGGGTAACAATACTGTGGCTTATATTCACGTGGCCCTTGCCCGGGGGTAACAATACCGAGGCCTATATTCACGTGGCCCTCGCCTGGGGGTAACAATACCATGGCTACTTGCGCACAAGATATGGACCTTTATGGTCGTCGGTACTGACTATACATGTGGGTCGCAGGACCAAGTTGATTTGATAGCTAATGGGTGTACCACGTATGATCTTATCGAAAATCTAAATCTGAATATGAATATGAACATGTATTTGAATCTATTTCTGATTTAAAACCTGTATATGCATAGACTCTATTTCCAATAAGAATATGTTCCTAATATAAGCTCTGGTTTTTGACCCTGTGATGGACATCATTCATTAAAAACCCTTTACTTTGTTATTATTCACTGGGCTCCAGCTCACTGTATTATTTTATGTATGTAGGCGATCAGGCGTGTGACTAGTCCTAGAGCTGCTGCCTAGATTCTTCTTTCTGTCAGCCAACCTATGTGCCTCCCGTGGAGGTTCCGGACGTGTCTAGCGTTTATGGCTAAGTGCATAAAGTTTAAGCTTTGTCTTCTTGCTTGGCTAAACAAGTTTTCGTTTATTTTGTAAATAGGGCTAAGTCCCTTTTTGTCTAGTCTGTATGTATATGACGTCGTAAGGATGATGTGTAGATATGTATATAAAAGTTTTAAATTTTTCTGTCTCATATAAGTCTGCACAGCTCAATGGATGTTGTATATTTGTTATTTGCTTCCGGTAGCCCCTACTATTATATTAATCTGTCTCAGAGGCCTTTGGTAATCTCATGATTACTGGCCAGTTACGATGCTGAACCCATAGGGGCGGGTTTGGGTTGTGATGAGTATCCTCAACAATTAGTCATTTCAAGACTATTTCAACGTTTTGAACAATAATTTTCAAAATGAACAGCAACTCTCATATTCCCTGAAATTCATCATTTATATAAATATAAATAATAAATTTCCCAAACATCCATTTATTTTGACACAAAATAAATATAAAAATATCATTTATGGATTTTCAGTCTCTTTTAAAAAAATCCCCAAATTCTAGGTTTTCTCACAAAGACTATACAACTCAAATCTTTTGAAAGAAAACTTTCCAAAATCATATTTTCTTCAATCAACGAAGATCAAAACCCATAAGATCATTTTAAAAGAACAAGAGACAAACCTACTTTCAAAATCGCTCAACTTCTTGAATCAACAATCAATTTTCAAAACCATTGAAAGATGATTTCGCAAATCATATAGATCTTGCAAAAATATATATATAACTCTAAGAAAATCCCTACCTCAAGTTTTGAAGAAGAAATGAGATGAAACCCCCAAAATCAACGGTGTCGAAACTCAATCTTCACCGCACACAACGAAGCCCTCGAGAAGTTAACCAACTTTGATGAAGAACTTATTGCAGAACTCTAATGGATCTTGAGAAATCAAGGTTTTGATCTAATTTGGCGTAGGGAAATGTAGAGAGAAGGGAGATGAAAGGGTTTTTAGAGAGAGATATACAAAAGTGATCTGAAATATCAGATTCACGAACTGATATAACACGGTTCGTTTAAGCGTGGAACCCGCTCGAGTGTCAAATACACTTTCCCAGTACTTTTGCAGACAGGTTAAACTTCTAGAACCAAACATTCTGCGCTTGAGCGCATAAACGGCAGCTCGAGCGGACAAGCAACTTCTAATGCATTTTGCATTTTTGCTTTGGGGGCACTGCCCCTCAACCCCGCCAGGGCGCTGCCCTTGGACCCGCCAAGGGGCGCTGCTCCCTGGACCTCCGCGAGTTGATCGAGCAGCTCGATCCCTGCCAGGGCGTTGCCCTTGGACCCACCAAGGGCTGCTGCCCCCTGGACCCCCGCGAGCTAACTGGGCAGCTCGATCCCCGACATACTCAGCGAAGTGGCAAAACTGGGATCACTACATAATGTGTTACTTTACAACAATTTGAAACACAAAACATAAAGAAGTTATGAGTTTCAATTCTAAGTGGTTTTGCAAATACCTCTAACATGTTGTAGTCTGTTGTTTTCATTAATTGTTCATGATGTATAACCATCGTGATAGTAGGGTTAGAAGTAAACACCATTCCTAAATTACTTGTTCATGATAGTATTAAATTTCAAATCAGTATAATAGTAGCATTGGAGCACATTCCAAAACCAACCATGTAACTAAAATGACTATTAAAGTACTCTGCTGAGAGATTTCCCAACTATTTTCTTCTCGTCATGTCATCAATCAAGATCCTCTTTGGGAAATTCTAGCATAACTACCAATGAAAATCAACCAAATTATAATCATATACTAGTGGCTCAGCAATCAGTTTCAGCACTAATCGTGCCATATACATGAATAACAGTTCCAAACATTAAAAAAGGAAGATACATGCTTAAAGAATTTATCTCGGGTGTAACCTATTGCAAAATCACATAGGAAATCTGAAGAGATCTTGAACACAAAAGCAAAATCAAAGCCTAAGTCAGAGCTTGAGCTGTAGCCTATTGCACAACTCAAAGAACAAGTACATCACATGACACAAGTGCAGTCTTAGCATTTGCCTGTTAAATCTTGTGCACCACAAGACTGTAATAATATCAAGATGGATTGTTACAATGGGATTAGTTGTGATGATTAGAATACAAGTTTGCTAGAGTGTATCCAGCTGTGTTTGTTAAGAGTTAGATAGGATTGATAGTTTGTATCTTTGTATAAACAACTGTGTAAAGCACTTGTTGAATTAGAATGGAGAATTAAGAAGTCAAATGGACTAAGCAAACACAAAAATTCAATAATAATTAAGAAAGATTTCACATAAGTGAAAATGTAGATATGATGATTCTTGTCATTTTCCCTCAAGCTATGTTTCTTTGCTGAGGGTAAGAAAAAGGAAAGGAAATAAAATTACTTGAATATTTTTCATTTGTTAACTACATAAAAAAAATGAAATTTTTTAGAAATTCCCATTCATTTTCTTCTCATTTTTTTTAGTCCAACAAAAACACAAAACTTCTCTCCTTCATTTTTCTTTTCTTTTGTCTTACCTTTTTGTTTCCCTCCATAAATCCTAGAACCAAACAAAGCATAATGTCACAAGAATAAATGAAGTTAGAAGAGCAACCTCAGTATCAAATGCAAGTATTTAAAACAATGAAAATCTCATATTCACATTTAAAATAAATCTCCCATAAGGAATCCTCATATCTACTGATCTACTGCACAAACACCATGCAACATAAAAAATGCACAAAATAAATAAGCATTGAACATGAGTGACAACTCAATGGAGAGAGAAGGAATATTAACCAATACAAGCATAATGAAATCCTCAAATTCAAAGTGCTTGAAAATGCTACAGAAAAAAGAATCAATTTTAGATGCCATTCCTTTCAAAAGGATTCAAAGCCTACAAAACAAAGAAAATAAGACCCCGGAAAAAAAAAAAAATACCAAAACCCACATCCATTTTTTTTAGCATTCCTATTATCATCATTTTGACTTTCTTTTTCTCCCATTTCTTCTCTTTCATCACCAAGAGTCCTACCCATCTATCACAACCGCTATCTCATGTCCCAAATCATTGGGTTTCGATATCCTTTGGGTCAAAAAGGGAAATTTGAATTTTTTATATGCACAAAAGAAAAACAAAGTTTGCATAATTTCTTTACAACAATTCAAAATGTGGCATTCAGAAACTACAGTCGAATATGCTATGTTTTGGTATTTCAAAGAGTATAAAAAATATAATAATTATTCTTATGAAACAAAGCACATATGCATGATAGTCTTTACACACATACACACAAAAAAAAAATCAAAAAAAAAAATTAAAAGAAAAACTCAATTGAGATGAGATAATATAACCCAAATGATAACATCTATGAAATTGAAGAACAAAAGATAAAAATAAACTATAATTAATGAATGAGAAAGAATACAGCAGATAAAAATCAAACAACCCCAGTACAGAGCCCGAATATAGGGGCTCGAATTTGGCTCGAAATTAGGGGGAAGAAGAAGAAGAAGGAGGAGGAGAAGAACTGGACTGGAGGGGCCAACAAAATAGGGCGGAGGTGGAGGCGGAGGCGGGCAGAGGCAGAGGTGGAGGCGGGGCTACGATGCCGACGAGCGACGAGCTGTGACGCCAACGAGCTGCGACGACGACGACGACTCTGTTTCTCTCTCTTGTCTCTGCTCTTCTCCTGTGTTCAACGAAGAAGAAGAAAAGAAAGAAAGAAAAGGAAGAGAAAGAAAATGAAGGGGAAAAAAAAATTGAAACCCAAAACGACGTCGTTTTGGGTTCCGAGCCAAATTCGAGCCCCTAATTTCGGGCCCTCAAACATTATTCAAAATCAAAATGAAGCGCAATGTGTCTCTAAGATTTTGAGGATGAATCTACAGTCTAATTATTATTATTATTATTATTATTATTATTATTATTATTATTATTATTATTCTGGGTAACATGAAAAAATAGACACCAAAAAAAAAACCAAAAAAAAAAAAATCAGAAATTAATGTTTTTACAAATTGCAAGAGCAGCACATGGGGGTCCATCCTCCATCCAAACGAAAAATCCATCAGAAATTACTGTCTACTATTAACAGTGTATGTTACTAAAATTAGTTTATTTATTTTATACATCTCATTAAATTAATTTTGATACAACCACATGTTTTAGATTCAAGAAACAAACCAAAAGTTTAGATTCAACAATGTAATTTCTTTTATACAATCACAACTCCTTAATCAAAACTCTAATTTTTCAATTGAAACCTCAGATCAAAAACTTTTTTTTTTTCAAAATCCCCAAATATTAACCCTAGTTTGAATCTCCAAACCTGGTTAAAGAGAGAGATGTTTCTTCTTTGCCGAGTTCGTCGTTTTTTCTCTCCAGTTCAGAGGGAGCTTTCTCTCTCTTGATTTTTCTGCAGCGTCTTCATAGCCTTGTTTTCATTTTTTTTTAATAGGATGAAGAAGCTTGAGGAAAGAGGAGAGCAAATCACAGATAGAAGGAAGGAGTGGTGTGCGGTGTGGCAGACGTCTGGAAAAGAGGGGAAGAGAGCAGAGGAGATAGAAAAATACCATTAAATCCTTAGGTACACGTATAAAAAGGCCAAAAAAGAGGGTTAATTTCATAATTTCATCAAGGCTGAAAATTTCAAGCTTTATATATATAGGACTAACGCATGTTTGTCGCTAAAGAGTTAAACCTTTGCCGACGTGCCATCTACGTCACCCTAACCCTTATACTAATAGCAAGGGACTGTTTCATTGCTGAAACTCATTGATCATCGCTAAAACTTTCTTCATGTTGGAGCGCTATTTTTTTTAGGTGCCTAATTTGTATTTGACTTTTTAGCAACAAGTTGTTGATCATGTCGCTAATGTTAACCTTTTTAGCGATGGAAATTATTTTTGCGTCGCGGAAAGGATGTTTTAGCTATGCTATTTTGATAGTGTCGCCAAAAGTAATCGCTAAAAATGAAATTTCTTGTATTGGAGCCGGATCATCCATGAAATACTTCTTATTCATTTGTCTCAAATCATATCTCTTTATTGTGTGATTGATTTCTAACTTAATTGTGTTTTGAAGAAGGGTTTTGTAACAAGAAAAATAAGAGAGATTTCGAGAGAAGATTCTCCGCTTGCAACCACATGAATATATATTGTTGATACCCTTTTTAATATATAATAATTGACTAACATGTGTGCACTAAAAGTATGTGTTAAGAAAGTTATAACATAGTATATATTTTTATTACACTTATTTTTATACATAGTTAGTGATTGGCACATGTGATACGTGTGTAAATTAAAATAAATAAAAAAATAAAACAAAATATTTATTATACGTTATATGCCACTCAAGTAGTAAGAATTTTCTTCAATACATTAAAGGTCCAAGTTTCAATTCCTACTACTCCAATCGGCCTATTTTTATTATTTTTTATTTTTAAATAGAAAAATAAGAGACACGTGATATAAGGAGAAACAAGTAAATACTTGAAGACCAAATCCAGCCTTCACTTAGTATAATAATATAAATATATAATATTTAAAATTTTTTTAACATGTGTCCTATGAGCGTACATTGACAAATTTATGATTAATTTATTCATTTGTTTGAGATATTTCATAAGGTGCATGAATGAAGAGTTAGTGAGAATAATTTGCATTGTCTTTTGATTAGCAAAAATAATGAACATTTATTGATGATTACCAATAAATTACATGATTACAGTAAACAAAAGTATAGTAGGAAGTGCAAAATACCTCAGTGGCTAAATCAATCCATCCCAATTAAGTTGACACAGAATAAGTAATTTGCATTGTTGAATAATATTATATATTATTGGATTCATATATAATTTCTAGGTAGGGCCAGCCCTGGGCATAGGCCCACCGGGCCATGGCTTAGGACCCCTCAAAATGGACCCAAAAAAAGAGTTCCCTCCTATTATAGTTTAGTATAATATATTAGGTATGTTTTAAGTCCAAAAAAAAAAAAAAAATTAAAGAAGGCCCAAACTAACTTAAAATAAATTGATCCATTAAAAAATTAAAAGGCCCATTCAAATTTAAAAGGGCCCATTTTCTCTCCCTATCTAATTCCTAACCCTAACTCTTAATTCAATTTTCCCAAAAATTTGAAAGAAGTGGCACAACAGAGCATTAACGAATTTCTCAAGAATTCAGAGTAGTAGAATAGCACAGGTAGGCCTTTTTTTCTACTCAATTAATTAAATATTTGTCTTGTCGTTTACTCAATTGCTTTATAATATTGGTATTTATACAAATTTGTATCATCAAGAAGGATTAATCTTTTGCTACCTGTGCTAAATTTTTCGTTAAATGAAAAAAAAAATGATGTGAAAGACCTCAAATGATCTAGTGATATTTATTAGTTGATTATCGGCTTTGGGCCCCAGAAATCTCAAAGCCGGGTCTGTTTGTAGGAAATGGATCAAATTCACGGATGCAAGGAAGGAATAGGTGAAGAAAGTATGAGATTCAATTTGAATAATTCACATCGCTAGATCCATTTGTAGATTTTTTTTTTTAATACAATTTGTTATTCTTCCATTACTCTATTGTAATGGACTATTATAAATGGACTAGGTTAACCCCATGATATATATAACACATCATATTACAATAGCGTGTGATTTAATGAGATATATAGAGGTTGCGTATTCTTTCTGGCTTGTGACCGATAAAGTGTGGTGCTTGAGATAGGTTCCAGCGGTCCTTTTGGAGTAGTGCTCGGTAAACTGTATTGGTATGGTTTGGTAATGGCTTCATAGTGTACTACAACCAATTGATAAGGAAAATGTTTCATGCTTCTGGGTTCTAACTAATACAACAAGACATGTCTGTATATTTTATAACAAAATCATATTTTCTCAATATTATCTAAAAAATTTACATCTGAAAGAAAAACATAGAATTGCAGAAATGCGTGATAAATGTACTCACAATGGGTCCATTCTTTAAAGCGTGCTCCTTGGCAAATTTGCATGCTTGTTTCACAGCTAAAACATCCATACCATCTACCTGTTTCAGAATATGAAATATATGACAAACAACAAAACCATAGAAAACAGCAATATTTGGCATTAGTAACAACAATAATTTCTAAATATCATCAATGTGTAGCCTTACTATTAACTTATGCAGAAAATGAAGGGAATAAGTTCACAACCACAAGACACCAAGATTGGTTTAAACTTGGGAGTATCCACCACAAAATAAATTTACATACAGGGTCCTCTCGCTCATGAATAGTCTATTTAGGCAGTTTTAAATTTGAAAAGAAAAACAAATTTTAAAACTTATCTTGGATCCGGACAACATGATTGTATTGGAGAATAACCTTGAATCATCCATCCCTCTTCTGAAGTCTCCAGAAGGTGGAAGAAGGAAATAAAGAAGCAGCTTGAAGGTTGTAGAAGACAACTTACTAGAAGGTTGAAGAAGAAGGTGAAGCTTCATGGAAGCTACCACTGACCATGAGTTAGAACCAGGTATCTCTACAAGAAATTACACATTGGCGACCAAGATAAAATTAGTCGTCAAAAGTGACATTTTCGGCAACTAAAAAATTTAGTAGTCAGTGTTGGTTTAAATTAGTTACTATATTATTTTAGTCGAGATATGTTATGTATTGGTGACTAAAAAAAAAATTTAGTCAGTAAATATGAAGTAATTGGCGACAAAAAAAACTATTAGTCGGAAATAGTCTATATTTAAGGCTACGAAAAATTTGATTTGGTTGGCGTATATAATATTTTGCCGACAAAAGGAAGTATAGTCGCCAAATATTATGCAATTTTTTGGGTTACTCTTTGTCGATCAAATAATTTCATTGCCAAATGTGAGCTTTTGGTGACTAAAAAACTGTAGTCACAAAATAATAACTGTTTGCCGACCAAAAAAATAATTAGTAGCAAAATGATATTTTGGCTACAAAAGTATTAGTCACTATTAAAATATGTTTGGGTAGAAAGGCTGATTCGTTATTTACATTACCCTTTATGACAAAATGTTCTTTAGTCGATAAAGGTAGAAATTTTTTTAGAGGGAAATGAATTACTATTGGAGCCCTCCCCTCTTGGCTGCACACTTTTTGCTCTCTGTTCTGTGTCACACACACGGAGAACAAAGTCACCACCAAATCTCACCCCCGCTCACCACCGACGGGCACCACCATCGCTGGGCACCGTTAAGCAACATTGTCGCTCGCCACCATCGCACATCACCACTGCCATAGCCACGAATCAAAGGTTTTATTTCTCTCTCTCTCTCTCTCTCTCTCTCTCTCTCTCTCTTCCTTCCTCTATTTCCCCATTTCTCACACAAAATTCTAGGGTTTTATATGATTGTTTTACTTTAATTTTGTGTTGATTTATTAAATTGGTTTGGTTCAAGTGGTTTGATGGCCAAAATGGGTTTGATTTAAGTGGTTCGATACCTTTCCCCCAATTTTTCCTTTCTCTCTCATTAGTGTGAAAGCCCTAATCCTGATTGTGTATTTATTTGCATGTATGGCTGGTAAAATGCGGTTGTATATTTATTGACCATGGTTGAATATGGGAATTGGAATTTGATGCTATGATGCTATAATTGCAAAAGTAAAAAAAAAGAAGGAACGTTGACTCACATTTTGAAGCGGGTTAGATAAAACTTAAATGTTCAAATAAAAAAAATTAAACCCCCCCCCCCCCAAAAAAAAAAGAACACAAACCATGAAAAAACATTCATTTATAGAGGTCTACCAATTTATATTTGCTTTTTGTAGTTAATTGGATCATAACTCTACTTCCAAATAAATGCATGTGCACTTAACATCAACAACAATCATACGAAAAACAAATTAAGGCCTTAAACTTAAAATACAATAAAATAAATAGAACTTATATGAATCTTAATGTGTACATGGAAGAGAGAGGTAACAGAATGCAATGAGAGACAAAAATAGAGGGTTGAGAGATTGAAGGCGTTTCTGGGATTAAAATGGTGTAAAGTTTGTTGTCATTTATTACTAGAAATGAATGTCTTTTGGGTCAGTTACTTTTGGTCCAATAACCATGTATGCTCCTTTTCAACATAGAGCCAAATTTCTTTCTATATATAGTTCCCGGGAAGTTAACATCTCCTTTTTACCTGCTTAATCATTGTTGGAAGCAATATTTCCATTTATTTCCCTTTTGAACTACAAGAGAGGTAGTAGTCATACTCAGACATGAGGAAATACAGTTGTTTTAGTCTTAAATTCTACACTTATATCTTTGGAATTCAAATATGAATTTAAGAAAATGTTTGACCTTTGTATGACCGGCCTATTATGAGTTTGGTTTTATAATTTCAATATTTTATTATGTTAAAAAAGTAGGCGACCATTTCTTATAAGCAAAAAGATTTATTTTGTCTCTAATTTAGCACTTTGTCATTTTCTTGTCATTATGTTTTGAGATAAAAAAGTAAGTGATAATACTAATTCACATTGGCACCTCTATGATAGAAGATCTATTTAGTGCTCATATATTTATTTTAGTATGAAGTTGATTCTAAGTTTACTAATACGATTTGTCCTACACTTCAGAAAATGCTTACAAAATAGAGAATATGACAAATACAACGTTCTACTATCCACAAATCTTGCATACTGTGGATTGGAGATTATTCTGTATTTTGCTATGTGTTGTCCATTCCCATGTTCATCTTTGCTTGGTTTGTAGGCTTCGAAAGATGGACAAAAGTTGGATGATGATAAAAGATAGGTTGAATAGTAAAGAGTATCAACAAGGTGTTCAGTCATTTATTGAATTTGTTACAAAGAATTTAGACCCACATGATGATAGTTTGTTGTATAGAAATCAATCAATTATACAATCGAAACCCATAAAAGGTTTGAGAGATACAAAGATAGGAGATAAAACCCACAAATTATTGTATTTATCATTTTGTTTGAAATAAAATTCATTCAATTGTTTGTGTGTGAGACATCACAAATATTCATACAAATATATAGAAGCCCACCATCAGTGGTATTAGAGTTGAAAAGGCCGAAATTCTGCAAAAACATAACAGAACAGAGCAAATTTCAGAATTGCCCTAAAATAAAAGTTGTCGAAATCATTTTTTTCATCATACCACTTTGAAGACCTCATCGATACGATCTGGTAGGTGGAAACCACGTCAAAAACTGAGGAGCTAGGAAGTTGCACGCACCCCCACGCTTCGACGATGCCTTCCCTACGCGCATGGGACGCGACCACATGATTCCAGAGGAAGACGACGCGTGACGCTAACGTCACACGCTTGACGTTATCAAGCCCACATGCGTGCCTAACAGAAGCAACAAGCCGACCGCACACTGCAAGTCGAGCCGAGCACCACTTGATATGCTGACGTCATCTAACATCAGCCTGACGCACGAAATCCAAAATTATCCGGTGCTTCGTGCGCTGCATTTTGTCCAGCAGATCTAAACCGTTAAATCTATTTTGGCTATATCTAAACTATCTAGAGTTCAAACGCAACAATCCAATAGTGTTTTCCAATTATCTGGACCATCACGAACTCATCCATATGGTTAGATTTTGGAAATTAAATTTCTAAAAATATTTGAAGTTTAAAACAAGCAATCCGATGGCATTCACAGAAAATTTCTTCCAACCTCGGTTTCTAAAAATTAGACAAAGGCAATTATGAGTATTGCAATATAGAAATGAAGGTACTCCTATCATCCCAAGATTTATGGGATTCGATGAAGCACGGATATGATGAATTAGCGTCAAAAGAAAATGAAGACAATCTGATAGAAGCTCAGAAGACTGCACTTAAAGATATAAGGACAAAAGAAGAAAGCCATATATTTTATATATCAAGGCATAGATCCAACTACATTTGAAAAGATCTCCACTGTAAGCACATCAAAAGAAGCATAGGAAACTCTTCAAATGAGAAACTCTTCAAAAGGCAAACCAAGGAATTGAGAAAATCACAAGGATTCGACTCTAAGTCTTTTGAAAAGAATTCGAATCATTGCAAATGAAGGATGATGATTCAATTTCGGAATATTTTACTAGAATTTTGACTATTGTTAACCAAATTAAAAGACTCAAGGACAAGATTGAAGAAATTCGAGTTATTGAAAAAATACTTAGATCACTTAGTTCGAAATTCGAACATGTGGTTGTTTCCATTGAAGAATCAAAGGATTTTAATGACTTGACAATTGATGAATTGCAAGCATCATTAGAAATTCACAAGCAATGAATCAATAAGAAGACTGCAACAAGTTCCCTTGAGCAAGCTCTCCAAACAAAGCTTTCGATAAAAGAAAGAAGGAAAACCTCAAATCAACGAGGAAGAGGAAGATATTCACAGTACAATAATACAAGACGTCCATAACAACAACGTCCACGACAGCAATAGGATTATAGAGATGGCCAACCATCAACAACAAACAATCAAAAAGGTCGAGGAAGAGGTCAAAACACAAGACCACAAAGGTATGACAAATCTCAGATTCAATGTCATGTTTGTCAAAAATTTGGACATTATGCTACAGAATGTTGGTATCGAAATACCAACAATGAAGAAAAAGAAGTCAATTATGGTGAAGTTAAAAAAGATTCCACTATGCTATTGACATATAATGATAGTGGTGAAGCAAATCAAAATAGCTTATGGTACCTTGATTTCAGTGCCAGCAATCATATGTGCGGCAAAAGAGAATTGTTCACAACACTCGACAAAAGTTAGCAAGCAAAAGTCACATTTGGAGATTCACCAAAGAGACCCATGAAAGTTAAAGGAACTATCGGCATCAAGTTGAAGAATGGAGAACAACAATATATTGGCAATGTTTATTATGTGCTAGATTTAAAGAGTAACATTCTAAGTTTGGGTTAGTTACTCGAGAAAGGCTACAATGGCCCCGTTTGGTAGAGCTGTGGAAAAGTGATTATAAATTATAGCTTAGTAGATTATGACTTATAGCTGTGAACATAAGCTGTTAACCTGTTTGGTGCAGTTGTGGGATTATAGATTTAAGCAGCAGAGTAGTGTTTGGTTAATAAGCTATAAAATAACTCTTTACTGTATAATTGTCCTTTCTACCCTTATATGATATAAAAATAATTATTTTGTCATTTTTTTCAGTTTTAATTTTAAAAAAAATATTTCATTAATAAAAGTTAATATAAGTAGTATTAATTAGTATCAATTAATATAAAAATTGATACATTTGCTAAAAATGTAATGGAAGTATTATTCTCACAATTATTTTTCATTATAAATTAATTAGTATCAATTAATGGCTTAATTAGTCTCAATTAATATTAAAATTATTAATTAGTATAAATTAATATTAATATTTAATTTTTATTAGTATCAATTAATATTAATAATCAACAATTGTTATTAATTAGTATCAATTAATAATTAATTCATTACAAAAGTATACAATATTAATTTATTAATAATTAATACCAATTAATATTGATTTTTTTAATTAATATTGATTTTTTTTCTTTTTCTTCCAAAATATACAATTTTTTATTTTTTAATTAATATAAAAATATACAATATGAATTTATTAATAATTAATAACAATTAATATTTATTTTTCAATTAATATTGATTTTTTTCTTTTTCTCCAGAAATATACAATTTTTTATTTTTTAATTAATAATATTAATATTTGGGTATTGATGAGGGCATTTAAGTAATTTTAGTCCCCCAACACCAGCTGCGCGCTTAAGTGAAAAATTTAAGCACCTCCTGACTAGCTTTTGAGATAAGTTGAGAAATAGCTTGATTTAAGCTATAAGCTGGTTAACTTAAGCTGCACCAAATACAATATTTTAGCTTAAATTAATCTAAGAGCTGAAATAAACAGCTTATAAGCTCTACCAAACAGGCCTAATATCCACACAAGAGAGTTGGGATTATCCATCTGCAATCAACACAACAGATTGATCACGCATGTAGACATGACGAAGAATCGCATGTTTCCTCTCTATTTGCAAACCAGCAATGCTATTCAATCCAATTGTTACAAGGCCAAAATCGTAGATGACACTACATTGTGGCATCTTAGATTTGGACACTTAAACTTTTAAGGATTGAACATTATGTCAAAGAAAAACATGGTGATAGAGTTACCATGGATTAAGCTTTTGCTAAAGAAATGTGAAGGATATCTCATCGATAAACAACATCGAAAGAGCTTCGAAGATAGAAGAATAAATAGAGCGACCCAACCTCTCCAGTTGGTCCACATAGATGTATATGGTCCTATACAATCCATGACACTTGATGAAAACATGTATTTTCTTACTTTCACTGATGATTTTACTGGCAAGACATGTGTGTATATCATGAAAGAGAAAAGTGAAGTTTTTCAAAAATTTAAGAAATTCAAATCCTTAGTTGAAAAACATAGTGGATATTTCATCAAGACGATGAGATCGAATTGTGGAGGAGAATATACCTTAAAGGAATTCAACAGATTTTGCAAACAAAATGGGATTATTCATCAACATACTATCCCATATACACCTCAACAAAACGGTGTCTAAAAAAGAAAGAATAAAATGATCCTAAATATGGTTTGTTGCATGATCAAAGAGCTATGCCCAAAGAGCTCTGGGGAGAAGCTGTTGTTTGTGCAGTATATTTGCTCAACTGCTTTCCAATCAAGAGATTATTAAACATGACCCCTGAAGAAACATGGAGCTTAAGAAAGCCAAAAGCTGATCATTTGAGGATTTTTGGATGCACAACCTATACAAAAATTCCAGACGAGAAAAGAACGACGCTAAAAGATAAAGGCCAGAAATGTGTTTTCATCAGCTATGGAGAAAGTGGATACATACTTTATGATCCCATCACAAAGAAAGTATTTTATTCAAGAGATGTTGAATTTGACGAAACATCAAGCTGGAATTCGCAGAACCCAAGTCAAGAAATAGTTCCAATAATCAATAATGAAGATAATCAAGCCACTGGAATTGAAGTCTATAGTCACCCGCATTCACCTCAAGGAGGAACAGTAACAAGAATGAGTATTCCACAACTTAGTACGCAGCAAGAAAATGCCAGCTCTTCACAAACAACGGAGAATATAGTCACTACAAGAAAATCAAGTTTTAGCAGCATTTTTATTGCAACAGCTCGAAAAATGTTGCTATGAATGGGCTATTGTGACGATTGTTGACCGCCATTACAAATAAAACTTTTAGCCACATTTTTTTCTTAAAGCGTTGCCATATATTTTTTTTTAGTGACGGTTTGAACACAATCGCTACAATAAGCCAAGCAAAATAAAGGCGCCAAACAAATTCTGATTTCGCGCTTATTAGAATTTTTTTTTTGTTGAATAACATATCAAAATCAGTCCTAAAAAAACTGTTCAACTCCTTGATTTGAATTTTGTGCCCTAGTCTATCAACACTTCTTTCACGAATTATCATTGAGCCTTCGTTTATCCTCCACCGGTGTATCGACGACGTTAAGCTACATCACCACTGTGATTTTAAGGTCAGTTTGCTCTCTCTGTTTCTTTTTCTCTACCCCTCTCGTTCTTCTGGTCTCTTGGTTTCTCTCTTTACCCCTTTCTCTTTCTTCTAGTCTCTCAGTTTCTCTTTTTCTGCTTTCACTACCTTTAGACAAGTTTGGGTACTTACCATTCCATTCATATTGCTTCTAATATCTCCAAAATTTCTCTATTTTGAAGGATTTCATGAACATCTTGAATGATTTTGATTTGGGAAAATAATTTAGAAAATAGATTGATTAACATGTTATGTATTTTGATTATGATATTCACACACACACACACACACACACACACACACATATTTGATCATTTATGATATTCATATTTTAACCAATATAATTAGTGAAGTGAAATCTCATGCTTCTAATTATGAATAACAATGAGGAATCATTATGTATGCTAGGTATTTGACAGAATGCCACAATGGAGTAATAGTGCCTTTCCTTTTCGGGCGTCAAAACTTAGATTGGGTCAGGGAATTTTACTGCAACATCGAAGGTGTTGATGATATAGGACCATCTTTCAAAACCTGGGTTTGGTCTAAAGAGATTTTTGTCGTCCAGGACTTTATCCGCTCTCTCCTCGGCATTAGGCCAGTTCTTCACTCTTAGTTCTTATTCTTTGTTCGCCCTGATTGTGTCTTCAATGAGGTGGCCACTGCACTGTGTGGTACACCCCACACCTGGATTTAAGGGGCTCTCATCAAGCAGAATGAGCTCCTTCCTCAGTTTAGGTAGCTTAATCTCATAGTGTGCACCAACCTCATTGTCGCAACCCATAGCTCTGAAACAAACCAAGACCAAGGTTATACTTTGTACTTCATTGATCACTAGTTGCCCATCAATATTGCCACCCTTATTCTCTGCAAAATGATTGTCGTCATAGGGAACAAACAGTTAGGGTTGCCCTATGGTTGTCTTATCAATCGTCTCTTGTCTAGACTTGAGGTCCCGGTCTTCGAGGAAGATGAGTATGTTACTCCCATTAAACTCTTTACTGAGAAAACTGTGTCTTAAAGCAGGGCTCATGTTAAGGGGGAGTCATCTAGGACAAGTCCTTCTTCTATAGGTGATACTGATCTTATGGTCAAGGTGGCTGAGATTGATGCTGCCACAACAGGCACAGAGGAGCCCAATGTTCCTCCCTGGACTATGCGTGACCAGCTTCGCTGTTTTGAGCTGTCCATGACTTAGTGGCTGGTTCACATAGATGCTTGGTTGGATACATTCGATGGTCGGCTTGATCATCTTGAGTTGTCAACCGCCGAAACTACTCTTCAGCATGCTCAGATTATCTCCTTGCTTCAGTTACAACAGTCTCATCCACTATCGGCCAATACTTGACTATGTTGTTTTTTGGACAGTTTTGTTTTTTTCTTCTCTCATATTTTTTGTTATTGTTCTTGGCCAAAAAATAGGAGAATTTGTGGGGTCACCTACACATTGTTGGTTGATTATTTCCTTTGGTTTATGTTTCCTTTGGTTTAGAACTGCTACAATTGGATATTTTGATGTTTCATATCTTTTGCTTTTTAATTTAGTTCCACAGTTTTGGTTGGCTTTTGGTATTTTGATCATTTCCACAGGTGGATGGTTCTAAATGGTGCTCGGTGTTTCTCACTCAACTCGACATTTGTGGTTTTGCAGTTTTTATTTTGTGTCTAATAGGCCAGATCTCTTGTTTGTGTTAGTTAGTGTGTCTAGTGCGTGTCTTTGTTAGGAAAAATTGTTAGAAAAGTTTTGTCCGGGAATTGACAAAGGGAGAGATTGTTAGGTCCCTAATACTTGTTGCCAATTCTGCAAACAAGCTTAGTTTAATTGAGTTATTATTTTTCCTTGTTTTTTGGTCTTCCCGCTCGAGTGAGAAAAGATGCGCTCAAGCAGAGTTTGCACCTTCACAGTAGTTTGGCTTGTTTGTAAAAATACTGGGAGACGTGTTTTTGCGCTTGAGTGGCAAGTCCTCCGCTTGAGCGTAGACTTGTTTAATCGCACGCATTTTAGTGACTCCGCTTGAGCGGCAAGTCCTGCAGTCGAGTGGGGATTGCAGCCCTGTTTGCTTTAAAAGCTGTGATTAGTCTGTTTTTAGGGTTAATGCTTCCAGATTTGTTTTGAGGGCTTTAGGGTTTTCTTCTGGGGCTATTTTACTAGTTTTCCTTTGATGTTTGCTTGAGTATTAAACTCATATGGTTTAACAATTCACATCAAAGGGTTGTTTGAGTGATCATCTTTAAGAGTATTATTTTTCGGTGGAATTCGGAGATTCAAACATGGAGTGTTCGAAGGTGTTCGAAGTTGTGCGTAGTCGTTAAGTTGATGTGGATCTTGTGGAATCAACATCAATCTAATTAATTCTGAGACGAGTTGAAGACAAATTGACAGAGTTTGGGTAATTTGTTTGGTTATTTTGTATTCTTTCTTTCCTTTATAGTGGATTGATTTGTGTTGTTTCGCCCGTGGTTTTTTTAATCACAATTGGAGGTGTTCCAATTAGGGTTTTTCCATGTAATAATCGTTTGTGTCGATTTATTTTATTTTTTTTGAAACAACAATCTAAATCATTTTCATATGTCCTTGATGATTTAGATTGTTATTTTTAATTGTTTGGGAACTAGTACAATTAATCTTGCACCGAATCACGAATCACTTAGGTTTTACAATAACAACTATCCAAAACAATATATAGTATGAACACTCAGTTTCCCAAATATATGCAAAACAATGTCCTGATATATATCCCCCAATGTCTCGCTATATCCCCCAATACATAATGATTGTTAGGTCTGTTTGTTTTGTCAATCCCACGAACAAACATAGTTTATCGAGTTGTAAAGTTTTATTGTTTTTGAGTTGCTTGCTCAAGCGAAGGAGTCCTGGCTTGAGAGAAGAAGTTGTGCTTCCAGAAGTTTTCTATGTCTGCAAATATAATGGGAAGGAAGATTGTGCACTCAAGCGAAGGAAGCTTGGCTCGAGCGAAGCCACTTAAGAAATACACGCGTAATTGGTTCATCGCTCGAGCGAAAGAGTCTTCGCTCGAGCAACCTTTGTGGCCCCTATTTTCTATAAATATATGTTTTATTCCATTTTAGGGTTATGGCTTCTAGATCTTCTTTGAGGGTTTTAGGATTTTCATCTGGGGTTATTTTGCAAGTTTTCTTTGATGTTTGATTGAGGATTATATTCATGGTTTGACAAGCATACAACAAAGAGTTGTTTGATTATTCAACTACAAGAGTGTTCTTCTTTGGTGGAATCTAAAGATTCAAGCGTGGAGTATTCGAAGGAGTTTGATGTTGTGCGCAGTCATTAATTCGACAATGGATGTTGTGGATTCAACATCAATCTGATCAATTTTGAGACGAAGGTTGCGGTGAAAGCTATGCAAATTGTTGAAGACAAATTGACAGAGTTTTGGGTAATTTGTTTAGTAAATTTGTATTCTTTCTTTCTTTCATAGTGGATTGATTAGTGGCGCTTCGCTCGTGATTTTTTAATCACAATTGGAGGTGTTCCAGTTGTGTTTTTTTTTTTTCCACATAAAAATCGTGTGTCAATTTGTTATTTTAGAAACAACAATCTAAATCACTTTTGTATATGCTAGATGATTTAGATTGTTAGTTTTAAATCATTTGGGAATTGGTACAATTAATCTTGATCTAATCACGAATCAATTAGGTTTTTCAATTGGTATCAGAGCAGGTCACTCTTTGTTTTTTTTTCAAAACTATAAAAGTGTGATTTTGTGTGATTGGTGATATGGATTCAATTTGCGAAGGTAACTCAACCCATAGACCTCCGTTACTTGATGGTACAAACTATTCTTATTGGAAAGTTCATGTGAGAGCATTTTTAAAATCTATGAATGAGAAAGTTTGGCACTGTGTGATCTATGAGTGAAGTGAACCTGTTGTCACCATTGACAGTGTTGATATCCCCAAACCTCTTGATAAATGGGACGCATTTGACTACCAAAACTCGAGTTGGAATAGTAAGGCTCTCAATTCCGTCTTTTGCTTTGTCACACCTGAAGAGTTTCGTCGTATTGCACGTGTGAGGTAGCAAAAGAGGCTTGGGACATTCTTGAAACTAATCACGGGGGTACTACTTCTGTTAAAAGGTCAAAACTTCAACACCTCACCTCCTATTTTGAAACTCTTTTTATGCATGATGATGAGATGTTTGACGATTTTTATGCAAAACTTAGTGACATCGTGAATTCTTATTTTATACTCGGCGAAAAAATCCCTGGTGCTAAGGTTATTGGAAAAATTTTGAGGTTTTTACTCAAGAGGTTCCAATCAAAAGTTACAGTTATTAAGGAGGCTCAGGATGTTGATACCCTCAAGCTTGATCAGTTGGTTAGAAACTTGCAGACGTATGAAGCCCACTAGATTTCTAAGAAAAAACTAAAAGATAATGTGGCTTTTTCTAGTGCTCATGAGACTGCTAAGATCCCTGAGATTGAGTTTGATCTGGAGTATAAAATGACGGCTATGTTTACCAAATAGTTCAAAAAAATTTAAAGAATAAGAAGCCTAATTTCAAGGACCTTAGTTCAAAAGATGAGGGTAATGAAAAACCCAAAACTTTTCCACCAAAAGTTGCTCCAAAAACTGAAAAGAAGACTGTGAAGGGGCAACGTGTCAAGTGTTACAAATGTCAAGAGTTTGGTCATATTGCTCTTGAATGTCCATCGAAAAAGAACTGGAAGAAAGTCTATATAGTGACTTGGGATGATGAAAGCGGGTCAGAGTAAGAAGCTGAAGAAACCGAATCCGGTGAAGACGAAGATAGTACCTACATGGCATTCTGGTTTACTGTCATAAAACCATCTCCAAAGCCAATTGAGTTTGCTCGTGGTCATAATTTGCACCGTGTTTCTATCTTTGATGGGAGGAATTACTTGTTCTAGAAGATTAGATGAGGATGTTTCTGAGAGCTCACGACCCTGAGGGCTGGCAAGCCATTGAAGAGGATGTTGAAAGCGCTGACAATTTGAGTAATCAAAAAGCTCTAACTGCCATACGTGAAGCAATTTTTGACAAAGAACAGCACCGGATTGCTCACTGCACAAAGGCCAAAGATGCATGGGACATTCTGAGTCAATTTCAAGAAAGAGGAGAGTCATCTTCACCACCATCTATCAACTTTCATGCCTTAGTTGCTCGACTGGATGAGGTCCAAGAGAAAGAGGAGCAAAAAGAAGATGATGAAACCTCGGAAGACAATGATAAGATTGATAGTGATGACCTACAACAAGCTTATGAAAAGCTTTACAATGAATCTCTGAATTTGTCTAAGATCAATGACAAACTCACTCTCAAGCTCAAAGCATGTAAAAGCGAGAATGTCAAGCTAAATGGAGAGATTGGAGCTACAAAAAGGGATGTCATCAAGATCTCAAATGACAAGCAAGACCTCTGCAGAAAGCCTCTAGCTTGTGAAACCGAAAGGAATGAACTTCTAAGCATCTATGCCACATATGAATAAAAGATTGGAATCCTTGAGATGTCACAAGCCACGTTGGAAGAGATGATTGGTCAGAAAGAAGAAGAACTCAAAGATGCAAGAGCCACAATTGCTATGTGGAACAAAGGATCAAAGACATTGGAAGACATCCTTGGGTCTCAACAAATGAGTTGTGACAAAAGTGGGCTAGGCTATGGTAATGCAACAGTTCACAAGGGACATGCCTATACATCACATAACATCAAGACTCAAACAAAGGGAAAGCTGAAGGTTCATCAGGATGATCCATCTCTTCATCAACCTAAAGGGGGTAAGAGCAACCAAAGGGAGGTAAAACCTAGTTTTGTTTGTCATCATTGTGGTAGGTATGGCCACATTCGTCCTTATTGTTATGAGTTGTTTGGTAAGGTGTCTCAAAAGGGTAGAGATTCTAATACTTTTTGGGTTAGGAGACAACCTTACATGTCTAGGCTTAACACCAAGATTCTTGAGAGTGTTCACGACGCTAAGATGTTTACCAGGATTGCCAGTCCTGCTTTTGTCAAGAACAAAAAGATATGGGTTGGAAACAACGACTTAACTTGTTTTGTTATTCACACTGCACTGAAAGCACGTGACTCACACATGTGGTATCTCGATAGTGGGTGCTCTCGTCACATGTCTAGTGACAAATCCTATTTCATTTCTCTTGAAAAATATAGAGGAATTGTTACCTTTGGAGATGGTGGCACTTTTAGAGTCATTGGTAAGGGCTCTATAAGTGTGGCTGGTCTTCCCAAGCTCGAAAATGCCTTACTTGTGAATGGCCTTAAAGCTAATCTTTTGAGCATTAGTCAAATGTGTGATTCCCATCATGAAGTATTATTTTCAAAAAATAAGTGTGAAATTTTAGATAAAAAGGGAAATACTGTCATGCATGGGGTTTGTACACCTGATAACTGCTATGGGATTGTTATCACTAATGATCTCACTTGTCACTCGGCCATCATAAGTAACCTTGACTTGTGGCATCAAAGATTAGGTCACATGAATTTCAAAGACCTAACCAAGATAGCCAACAAAGAGCTTGTGAGAGGTGTACCCAAAATAGGTAAGAAAGTGAACTATGTGTGTGGACCTTGTCAACTTGGGAAGCAAACCCATGCCCCTCATGAAAAGGTGAATAGTTTCATAACCAAACGTCCTCTTGAACTGGTTCATATGGATCTTATGGCACCCACTCGCACTGCAAGCATTGGAAGTAAAAGATGCATTTTTTTAACCGTTGATGATTATACTCGTTTTTCATGGGTAATTTTTTTAAGAGAAAAATTTGATACAATTGATGCTTTCCAGGCCTTAGTCCTTAAAATCCAAAATGAACAGAGTGTTTCTATTGGGCGTATCATAAGAATTCGAACTAATCATGGTCGTGAGTTTTAAAATAGTTTATTTTCGGATTTCTGTAATATGCATGGAATTAAGCATGAGTTTTCTGCACCAATTATTCCACAACAAAATGGAGTTGTTGAGAGGAAGAACAGGGTTGTTCAAGAGATGCTAGGGTCATGCTCCTTAGTAAGAAAGTTCCTCTAAAGTTTTTGGCTAAAGCCTTAAATACCACTGTTTATGTTGTGAATTGAGTGTATTTAAGGCCCGACACTTTACAAACTCCATATGAATTGTGGAAGGGATTGAAACCTAATGTACAATACTTCAAAACTTTTGGGAGTAAATGTTACATTTTCAAAGATAGAGAGCCCTTGGGCAAATTTGACTCGCGAAGTGATGAAGGTATTTTTCTAGGGTATTCAACCACTAGTAGAGCTTTTCGTGTCTATAACTTGCATACTTTATCTTTAATGGAATCGGTCAATGTGGTTATAGATGACATAGGTTCGCCTACTTCAGTGATACATGAGGAAGATAATGGTGAGTCTCCAAGCTTGGATATTGAACCACAAAGTCAAGGAGAAACTGAGGGTCATGTTCAAGAAGGAGGGCCAGCATCATCTTCAATGGTAAGTCCAAGTCCAAAGAGTGCACAAAGAGACACCACCTCTGATGTTCCTGTCACTACTAGCCCAGAGTTCAGACCTTTAGCATGGGTAAAACTAAACCATCTGGTTCAACAGGTAATTGGCAATGTTTCAGACCGAATGAAAACTCGAAACCAAGTTCGGGAAGATGTAACTCACATGTGCTATGTTTCGTTAATTGAACCTAAAATATAAAAGAGGCCTTACTAGATGATAGTTGGGTGAATGCTATGCATGATGAATTAGGTCAATTTGAACGTAACAAAGTTTGGTTTCTTGTCCCCAGACCTAGAGACATGAATGTGATAGGTACCAAGTGGATCTTTAAAAATAAATCTGATGAGAATGGTACTGTGGTCAGAAATAAAGCTAGGCTGGTTGCTCAAGGCTATACACAAGCAGAGGGTGTTGACTATGATGAGAGGTTTTCCCCTATAGCTCATCTCGAATCTATTCATATTTTACTTGGTGTTCCATGCTTTCTAGGGTTCAAACTATTTTAAATAGATGTGAAAAGTGCCTTTCTGAATGGGTACTTGAAAGAAGAGGCTTATGTTGAGCAACCAAAAGGATTTGAAGACCCAAAATGTCCAAACCTTGTTTACAAGTTAGACAAGGCATTGTATGGGTTGAAATAAGCCCTTCGGGCTTGGTATGATAGACTTATTACCTTTCTTCTTGATAATGATTTCCAAAGGGGCAGTGTGGACAAGACCTTATTTGTGAAACATACCAAGTCTCATATACTTGTTGCTCAAATTTATGTTGATGATATTGTGTTTGGATCCACTGTTGATTTTCTTGTGGAATATTTCTCGGACTCCATGACACATGAGTTTGAAATGAGCATGATGGGTGAGTTGTCTTACTTCTTAGGTCTTCAAATTAAGCAGTCTCTTTCAGGTATGTTTGTTTCTCAGACCAAGTATGCCAAAAATCTTGTGTTTAAGTTTGGTCTCGAGTCGGCCAAACATTTACGCACTCCCATGAGCACCAATCTTCACCTTTCCAAAGATTCCTCTGGTACTGATGTTGATCCTACCCTTTATAGGAGTATGATAGGGAGTCTCTTGTACCTCCCAGCCAGTCGTCCTGACATTGCATTTAGTGTAGGTGTTTGTGCCCGTTACCAAGCCTGTCTTAAAGAGTCTCATCTCCTTGCGGTCAAACGCATCATTAAGTATGTTAATGGGACATTGTGTTATGGGATTTGGTTCTCGGTTGACATTACAGCTGAAATCACTAGTTTTTCTGATGTCGACTGGGCAGGGTGTGCTGATAATCGTAAGAGCACATCTGGAGGGTGTCTTTACCTTGGGAATAATTTGGTTGCCTGGCATAGCAAAAAGTAAAATACCATCTCTCTCTCGACCGCCGAGGCTAAGTACATTGCTGCAGGGAGTTGTTGTGCTCAAATGTTGTGGATAAAGTAAATGCTTCATGATTATGGTATAGACCAGAACACTCTCACCCTTTTATGTGATAATACAAGTGCCATTAATATTTCTAAAAATCCTATCCAACACTCTCACACCAAACACATTGACATTCGTCATCATTTCATTCGAGAGTTAGTGGAAAAGGGCCTTGTTGTTCTTGAACATGTACGCATTGAGCATCAAAAGGCTGATATTTTTACAAAACCCCTTGATCTTCTGAGGTTTGAGTTCCTTAGAGAGACCTTGGGTGTATTGCCCAGTCACTAGGGTGTGACTTGTTACTTGAGTGAGTGAGCATGATTAGCTTTATGTGTACTTAGATATTATAATCTCAGTGTCATTGATTCCTGTCATCTCAGCATTTAGACTCATATAAACACCTCTCATGCTGCTTGCAAGATTTCGTTCTTCTTTGTTCATACCTCATTCTGAATGCCCATGCTCATTGACTTCATGATCAGATTTTGTATACATTCTTGAGATAAACTGTTATAGTGGTTTTCACATAAGTGATCAAAGTTCTCTATGGACCACTAACAATGTCTCTTATACATTTTCAGAGGAATTGACCTATACTGGTGTATCATGGGTGATGTTGAGTCTCTTAACCATCTACTATTGTTTTTCACTTTCACGGTTCCTCCCTCAGTTCATTGAAGTCCAAGCATTAGGAAAAGGCTACCTTAGAGGCACCAACTAGGTCATCCTTATTGATTTCATGCTTCTTTGGTTTGGTCTCCATACTCTTGATCATGCATGCCACCAGTGAGTGCCCACAAGCAAGAAAAGTCAAAAATTAAATGAAAAAAGGACTTATTGATTGAGGGGGAGTCTCTACTTTTACTCAACAAATACCCCTTGACTTCTAGTGGTTTGACTTTTCTCAGTGATGTTTAGTAAATCTTGTCGGAGGTCCAGCCATCCAATCAGTACGAAGATTAACTTTAGCTCTGTGGCCTTTCAAGGATTGCACACACACACACACACATTCATTATGTGAGCTCTCATGTTTGTATTTGAGTTGTGCATTCTCATGTAGCTTATGCTCATTAATCAATACTTATCTGATTTGTTCATGATATTGTGCTTCATATTGTCAATATTGCAAGTTTGTGGGCTTCATGGTTTGTGGATTATCTCATCTTAGTGTTGCGTTCTTGCTATTGAGCTCACTTCCTTTTGTTTCAGGTCCCCCTTTGAATAGCTGAGTGTTTTTTTTTTTTTTTTTGCTCAGAAGGGTGTTTTTTAGGTGTTTTGGTTTTACTTCTTTGCTCAAGCTAGGGAGTTTGTGCTCAAACGAGAATTACTTCATCCCAGTACTTTTGCAGTTGGCACAGATTCTGAGAGCTTGTTTTTTGGGCTTGAGCAACAATGTCTTGGCTCGAGCGACCCTATACCTGTAATTGTCTTAGCTCGAGCGACAAATGTCTCGATCGAGCGACCTGTTCTGATTTAAATAGGTTCTTCTACCTCTTCAGTCCCATTTTTTCCTCTTTTTTTTCCCGTCTAATCTCTGTCCTAGGGCAATTCCCTTCCCTTGCTGGTCATGCTTTGACTTCCTTGGATTTGGTTTTTTATTCTCTCTTCAATCTGCTTCTCCTTTTCCTTTTTCTGGTAAGATTTTTCTTCTTCCTTGTTTATTTTCCCCTGTTCTCTCTCTTTCCCGCGCTTGTTGCGTGTTGGATTCTTTATTCCAACTGTAGAGTTTTGTTTGTTTGTTTCTTTTTTTTTTTTAATTTGTGCTTGTTTGTCCATGTTTGTTTGTTTGTTTTTGTAATGTTTTTTCTCATTTTTTTTCCTTTCCATGTGTTCTTGCTTGGGTGTGTTTATGGTCTTTTGTATTTTTTCCCCCCTTTTTGTTCTTATTTAATCATATTCATGCTAGTTAGGGTTCCATTAACTTATAATGCTCTTCCTTGTGTCTGCTGCTTTCATGCTGGTTCTGTGTGGGTTTAGCTTAGTTTATTTTGCATTTCCTAAACTACTGTTTTTTTGCTTTGAATGCTGCATTGCTATCTTCTACTAAATTTCTAGTTCTGGATTTTCATTCTTACCATGCTGTTATCCTCTTGCATTTACTTGTTATCTGTCGCTTGGACACTAACACTTTTTGTTCTCCTGATTTGGTTTATTGGCTTTATCTTATATTTGATGTTTAGGGGGTGTAATTGGGCTATGGGTGGTGCCTGGTGGTGTATTTTGGGTTGGTTTTGGGGTTCACTTAGGGTGTGTTTCGGTATTTGGTGGGTTGGTTTTTTTTTCCCCTTTTGTGATGGTCTTTCCATGTGTTTGTCAGCCATGGCCAAACCTTCCAAACGCCGCAAAACGGCTGTGTCCCGTCCAAACTTCAATACTGCTAAATTCTAATCCCGTGAAAAGCCTATCATGTATCGAGATTTTTATGTGACTCGAACTGTTCATTTAGAACGAAATGGCCACCCCAGTGCTTTCGAGTCTATTCCCATCCGGTCTTTATTGATACTTTAAGGGGTGACCAAGTTCTTCATTTCACCAGTCCACAAAACCTCACTTGGGTTCGGGAGTTTTACTGCAATTTGCACTCTATTTGTAATGAGCTAGTCTTGTCTTTTCACACCTGGGTTCGCAATAAAGAGCTTTTTATTGATGCCGATACCTTTCGGCGTTTCCTAGACCTTCTTGAAGTTTGGAACTGTCACTATCCCTTTATGACCTGCAAGACTGCAAATTTTGACATGGTTGCCACTGAATTATATGGTACTTCCCGGACTTAGGTCACTAGGGCGCCCATTCGACAAAATGAGCTTCTTCCCCAATTTTGCTTTCTCAATATCATTGTCTGTGCCAACCTTTATGTCACCACTCATTCCTTAAACATTACCGAAGATTAGGGTTATGTTTTGTACTGCATTGCCCATAGTCTCCCCATCGACCTCTCTTCCATGATTGTGGCTAAGATGATTGGTGTGTTTGAAGGTCGCAAGTCTTTAGTTGTCTGTTAAATCGTTTTCTTACTTCTCTGGGTGTCCATTTTCTTGACGATGATGAGTTTGCCTCTTGCATTAAACCTATCACCAAACAAATTGTCTCCCAGAGTCAAGCCCATGTCAAGGGGGGGCCGAGACTGGGGTTTCTGTTGCAGGTGATGATCCACTCGCCGAGGAGGCGGCATTTGATCGGCTGATGCTAGTGCCCCCAAGCTACGCCCTCGCTCATTCCGTGGCCAGTTATAGCAGTTCGTGCAGTCTGTCACACATCGCCTGGATCAGATGGATGCCCGGATGGATGCCTTTCATGACCGCCTCACCTAGCAGTCCTCCATACTTACACAGATCATTTCTCTATTACAGATGCAACCGTTGCCTTTCCCGTCTTCTTAGTGATGTTTTCTCTTCTTATTTATTAGTCAGTTTTTGGCTTGTTTTTTAACACAACTTTTGATGCAATACATGAAAAAGTGTGATTCAATCCATAGTGCCAAATGCATAACAGATTCCAATAAGTGAATTTAATGCTAAAAATGTAGATATTTTAACTTATTAGGGTTGTTGAAATCTTCACCCCTGAACCGTACAAAAGCAAAAATCTTTTGGTTGCAGTAGTGATAGAGACAGTCACACTCGCGTTATATGAACAATGTGGATCCACCTGTACATAATCTAGAAATCAAAACCTTTAATTTTTATGATTGGAGAAATAGAACCGTGAATTGTATTAATCCAATATTGTATGGTTATTACAAGACAGGAAACTTATTAAACAGTAGATGAGAATACTGGTAACAAAATGATAGTCTTCTCAGACCCTTGAGTTGAACTCCAGAGTACTAGTGAAGAATCCACCATAACTGTCTTAGAATACAAATTTGGAAATAGGTGAAGACCTGATATAGCAACCCAAGCAAGTGCTACAGGTAGGAAACAACGCAATTTGTAAAGTCCTACTACCAGGAAAGAGCTACCCTTCGCAAAAATAAAAAACAAAAACCTGTTCAAAAGAAATGAAAAAAAAAAAAAAACTGATTGTAAGGAAATCCAAAGATCGTAATTTTTTAAGCTAAACGTTGAAAAGAAGAATAATGATGCCGCAATTGTCCAAATTTAAATCAAACCGAAGAAGATATACAATATTCAAAATACCAAAAGAACCCGAACCTTCAATTAAGGTTTTTAGATTCATACTAGTAAGTCCAAATCCTATCATTTAAGAAACTGCCATCAATTGACAGGTTTATTATTGTGTCAATGTCAAGGTTAAAACACCTTCGTAAAACTCTGACCACTCAACAAATGAAAAATTCATATGTAAATTGTAAGTTCAGAAAACCATCTTTTCAATGTTTTCAACTCTCCACAAGAGGACGAGGTTGTCAGGGTATGAAAACCTGACAATTAGAAAAGCCTTCTTTTTTTTTTTCTTTTCTTTTCTTTTTTTGAGAAGTAAAATTTCAATTAAGAGACACAAAAGAAGGGGCTATAATCCAACTATGCGCAAATTATACAAGATCATCAACTACAAGAAAACCTTAATGAGGTTGCTCATGTTCATTATATTCCACAAATTAATATATATATATATATATATATATATATATATATATATATATATAATCCATGTATAAAATCACGTTGACTTTATGGAAAATAAATACATAAAGAAAGCCTTACCGCCATTCTCCAGAGCTCCAACCTCTTCAACGGGGGTACAGATTTTTTTTTTTTATATTCCACATCCTGTAGTTTCAGAGATAGTTTAATAGGAAAAAGCCCTAAGCTAATAGCAAATGACATATTGAAAGCAACAGGATGGTCCTTCTTCAATATTATGTCTTGTGCAAAATTTAAGTAATGAAGCCGTCAGTAGATGAATAAAACTACATAATCCAGATGAAATCACACGCCTAGAAGCTGTTTTATGGAAGTACTAACTTTTGGAGAATAAGTTGAGAGAAGCAACAACTGAGGAGACAACTCTAATTCCCCGTCGTTTGGACTAAAGAATTGTCCAACTGCCATGGAAGCAGCAAGGCCTTCCTGAAATAGTTTGAGAGCCCGAAAGTCATTATGCATACATTCTCAACTTAAACCTCTTTCAAAAGTAACTAAGAGATGCTTATTACATTCAACAAGAGCAGAAGTAACACTTAAAAGATACAATAGATACATAGGATATAAAATCTGCATGATCAACAGAGTATCACAATATAACATGCATACAGGATGAGAAAATGAGACTCCTCAAAACAACCAAAGATTACCGCATAATAAGAATATTATCACACTAGAAAATAGAAATTCATTTAGCAACAGGGAAAAAAAGAAAAGAAAGAGAAAAGAAACAACAACAACAACACAGCCACTCAAAGCAAAACTTGTGTATTTAAAAGGCTTTATTGAGGCTTGGCTCTAGGCGAGGCTAATGCAAACCACATCAATGCTTTGATTTTTAGGCAACACTTCAAAAAGATATTCAAACACAAGGAAGGGCACACTAAACAAGATATTCAAACATAAGGCAGAAGGGGGAAACGGAAAATTCGAAATAAAAACATTAGTGCATATCCAGTCTTTAGGAAACTGGCTCTGACATTATTAGTTTTTTGAATGGCAATTGCATTAGCAATATTAAAGAGAAAGTCATGCTACAAACAATGTTTTTCAAATAATATGCATTGCCTTGATTTCTGATATTGCTTTGGAAAATTAACTACGGTGAATTTATGCCAGAATGTTTCTGATATAAACAAAAACAAGCAACCAAAAGGTTTAACAAAACCTTCTGATGCATATATACTTGTGGTACTATGAAATAGAGAACACACGTGAGACAACAGACGAAATTAAAGAAACAATATCGAACTAGGTACAACTGAGATGGTCAAGAATTTGAAACCATGTATATCCCCAGGAGACAAAAAAAAAAAATACAGCTGATGGAGGAGCTTGCTCAGTTTGACTACCTGGTTCAATCTAGAAAACAAAAAACAAAAAAAATCAGCTACAATAGCATGTCAAACAGACCAACTTACTAAAATTTTCTATTCTAACCACACTTAGATAGCAATTCAGATTCGCAACTTCACAAATCAGTGTAAATTTCTCTTATTTGTCTTTTTTAATCAGTGTAAATTCATGTTATTTACATTGATAATCACTTCCACTGGAGTTGACACAAACAACAAGAAACTAACATACACAAGAATTAAGCACTCCTATAGAGTGGATTGGATATCATTATTACAACATTTTGTACTTGCCTTGGTGATGGCCCTGATGGAATGTGCACCATTTTTTGTGTCACTTCTAGAACCCTTTTACGAACAGGCAAGTCTGATGTTGATTTTCCTTTCTCAGGCCAAAGATGTAATCTAATCCCAAAACATGGGACAAGATTTGTAACAAGTACAAAGTGGCCTTTTCCATTGGACCCCTAATCATTCAAATCAAACTGTGAGCTGTATAATCCTAGCTTGGAAAATCATAAATAAAAGCAAAGTAGCAAAGAAATAATGCACAACAAACCCACACCTAAAAGGATGCAAAAAGGAACTTGGACAGTTACAGTTTCAAAAACCTTGAACTATTATGAATTGTCATGAACATATTCCATTTCCAAAAAGATGAAATTTATCCTGAAGCTAAGTTCAAAATCTTGTAGATTTAAATTCAGTGAGCAAGTTCAACCCACACCGTTGTCTCAAACTTTGCCCGAAAGCTTGAGCCATGAAAAGAACAGGGAACATGATTAAAGAAGCTCTTAAAACAAGTTGAACATCTAACCTAAGAAAAAGATTAAAAATGAGTGAATTGAGTTTCTGTAATTTTAAACCACAAAATAAGAACTTTGACCAAGCTCACCAGTTTCTCAATGTCTAACCATCGTCTTCTACCTTACATCGCTAAAATAGTGACAGTAGATGTCTGAATATATAGATCCCTTTCAAGGCCATCATTAGTCCAACGAACATTACTGGGACAAGCAGATAGTGTATGCCCTTGAGATCCTGCAAGTATCACAACTTAAATTGTTATCTTCTCTAAATTTGTAGTTCCCAATATTTAAAAGGAAGGAGGAGGAGTAGAAAACAAACATCTTCATGTCCACAAAAATAGAAATGAGGAGTATAAAAAATTCAATAAAATTACAATGTAGTTGACACGTTAATATTAAGCTAGAACCAAGAGTTCTGCTATAACTCTTGACCTCCAAACGATGGTTATATGTCACGACACAACATATTTCACTTTCCGTTGGGATATGTTTATCATTTTATAAAAAATAAATTAAAATACAAGATTGTTCAAAGGATTTTCCAAGAAGCCCAAGGATTTTTTCCTTCAAGATAGATAAAAGGAAGAATATTCCAACCAATCTATTTGATTTAACATTAAAAGGGACACCTCTGAACTCCTATTAACTTTTATCCCACAATCGACTCACGTCATTTGCATTCTGTGCAGAGATCAAGCATTTTCCTCCATTGGAGTCACCACAAAGAATGAACCTCTCCGAAGAATTTGGTGTAGTGCACTCTCGCCAAGCCCCACGAAACCAATCATCATCATCATCAAGAGTTTTTTCCATGAAATCTTACTCATTATCTTAATTTCTTATTTTGTTTTAAGTATGGTAAAACAATTTCCAAATATTTGTACTAACATATCAAAGGTGACTATTTATTTGGTCGTCAATTACTGGAATCATAATATGAGATAAATTAGAAATGAATATTCCAATAATTAAAGAGCCTGAAAAATCAACAGATTTGGGACAAATTCAAGCAAGTAAAAATAGAAGATTGTTATTTCTTGTATATACAATAGGGCTATGCTTGTTTGGGAGGACTGTATTAGGTTGGATTAGCATTTCCATGACTAATAGTCCTAGGACTACGAATCCCTTGGATTGTGTGTCCTATCCTATGTTTGGATTTGTAACGCCCGCATCCTTTAATCCGTTGGAGAGTGTGTTTAATATCCTTATTTTTATCTTAGGAGTCTTTGGAGTTGTTGTCTATTGGTTTTGAATGAGTACAATCCGATTTAAACTCGTTGGGTTTGTTCATTCGCGTTTGTTCTTGTCAAAAGTTCCTTGGAAACTTAGAAATTTTGCCTTGGGGTCGACACTAGCCTTCCTAAGGGTCGACCCTTGCATGGTGTCATGTTTCTGGAAGTGTTGCTGGAAAATAGCGTAGACACCAGCCTTTCTAAGGGTCGACCCTTACCTGTTGGTGAAGTTTCTGGAGGTGTCGCTGGAAAATAGGGTAGACACCAGTCTGGGGAGGGTCGACCCTATTATGTTGCAGAATTTCTTTGTTAGTTGCTAGAAAATAGGGTCGATCCCTTCCTGTCTAAGGGTCGACCCCCTTCCTTGTACCAGATTGCCTTTTCTACGTAAAGGGTCGACCCCCCTGCCCAAAGGTTTGACCATGCGTGTTTTTTTTTCCAGATTTTTGGGCTGGTTTGGGCCCTCTTTTTGGGAGTTTTGACTTGTTCCTTTCATTTGACTTTGGGGCTATTATTCTATTATTACCTTGCTCCTATAAATAGGCTTCAAACATATTTTATTTCACTTTTTCTTCCCTTTCCTCTCTTTCAAACCGTGAGTTCTCTTCTCTCTCTCTAAACTCAAGATTTTAGCACTAAGATCCCTAGATCTACTCACCTAGAGTGATCTTTTCACCATGGTCCTTTGAGAAAAAGTGTAGATCTCATCAAGGGCATCATTTTGGTCTGAAGAGTTTGTGGTTTCGTCGCCATTGATGTTTAGGTCGTCATCTCTTGGCTTCAAGAGGTAAGGGTGTCTAGTTCTCTTTCAATACCCTCGTGTATGGATATATTTGTGGTATTTTCTTTATATAAACACAAAAGTTTATATTTTTATGCATATTGTGATGAATCACGAGATTGGGGGTTAGGGCTTGAAGAGAGTTGGGTTTATTTGTTGGGTTATGATCTTGGGTCATGAGTTTGGGTGTAAAAGTAATAGAAGGGTTGGAATAAAATGTGTTTTTGTGAAAAGCTTTAACTTCTCTTATAATGTGAACCAAACTTGGGGGAAAAGAAATTACTAACGGTATGGATGATATGAACTTTGTGTTGAAATGGTTGTGTTGAATCTTGTTGTGTGTTATGTGAATGGTATTGGGTTATGTTGTGTTGAGTTGGTTGAGTTGTGTTGTGTGGAATTGAGTTATGTTGGGTTGAGTTGAGTTGTGTTGGGGTTGGTACTCTCGCAGGGAGTTAAAAGATGGTTTTTCGGTGCCCACAACCGTCCATATAATAGCCGGTAAATGTGGGGGTGGTTTGAATTCAAGGTGCCCAATTGCCCTATCTAGACTTATCGCTAGACGAATGTGGGAAAAGTGTTTTTGGGTGTCCACATTGTCCTACCGTATTATAGCCGGCGAAAGTGAAAAAATAATTTTTGGGTGTCCACACAGTCCTGACGTATTGTAGCCGGCAAAAGTGGAAAAATGAATGGTTTTCGAAAATGTTTTGGGTGCCCACGTCTTACCATATAATAGTCAGCAAATGTGGGGGATGGTTTTTAAAAGGTTGAAAACGGTTTTCGGAAAAGACATGGTTTTTGAGAAAATGATTTTTGGGAGTTCACTTCCCGCCATATAATAGCCCGCAAAAGGTGGAATGTGCTATGAATTAGGTGCCCGTTATCCTGTCGTATCAAGTCGGCAAAAGGTGGAATGTGTTGTGACGTGTGTTGAGGTCGGTGATGATATATGTGACTTGTGATGAACTTGTGAAATTAACCATTTGATATGTAAACTGGTATGGAATGGAAATGCTTATGGGAATTATTTGAAAAGAATGGATAATGAAATGGTAATTGGATGAGGGGTTAGTGATAAAGAACTCACCGGATTGTTTGCATCTATAAGGAAAAGTTAAGAGTTTTGTTTTGTGATTAATTGAGAAATTGAATTAAAAAAGGGTTATTGTCCTTGTGATATGTTGAATTATGATTGATAACACACATGTGGATATGATGTAGTTGTTAGATAAGTAGGAGTTGGGTGTAGGATAACAATTATTGACTATAAAAGAGATTTGGATTTTTACATTGAGGAGTTACAGCAAATATGAATAGATGGATGACAATAGCATGTATGTGGGATGTTCGGAGTGTTAAGGGAACTTGAACTTGAGGTTATGGCGTTATAATAAATGTAACTAGAAAAATGGGAGAATGGGAATAAAAAGAGGAATGTTAAGATGCAAATTAAATGAGGAATATTATGGAATGGGTTAATAAAATTAAAATGATGTTGTTCCTTAAATATATTTGTTTTCAAAAAGGATTTTATGTTTTTTTGATAAAAAGGGATAGTTTTGATGGTTAAAGGTTTTCTTTATAATGTTTCAAATAAACTTTGAGAAAAAGGTACTCTACATATGATATTTTGAAACTAGAAAACATTACTTTACTATATGGTATCATCCTGCATGCATGATCATTTCTATCTATAGGATGGTTATTGTTTTAGAACTGTGAGATTCCTACTGAGCAATTGTGCTCACGCCTTGTTGTTTCATTTTTTTTACAGGAAGAGATTTCAGATTGTTTGGTTGAAGGATTAGGAAGTTCATGTATCTCTTATGTGTAATCTCATTGTACATTGATGTTTGTATTTATTTATTTGTAGCTCCACAGTGGAAGTGAGAATGTATTATTATTGTTGTACTCATTATGAGGGAGAGAACATGTACTATTATGTTTCTATTACTCAAGGGTAATAGATATTTTTAATTTAAAAAAAAAAATGGACCTAAATTTCAGCTCTTGGTAATGTTTTCGAGTAATTAAAATTTGGGGCGTAATAGGATTGAGTTAGGATTATAAGGAGAGATTAATAAAATATTATCCAATCCGATATTTGTTTAAGGGGATTGGAATGGATAGGATATGGGACATTCAATATATTAACCATAATACCTCTAATATGGTCATTTGATAAGTTAGTCCAAACTTTGACTTAGTCCCCCAATTTATATCTCACCCCCTATATGGGATTGAATAGTCCATTATATGTGTGATATTATATCTGGATGGATTGTTAGCCCGTACTTCAATTTTTTAACCAAACATCGGATTAATAATTTTATTGGACTATTAGTCCAATCCCAAACACATGTCCACCTAAACAAACATAGCTTGGTAGTTATGCCATAGTCAAAATCGCATAACAGAGTTTTTTCTGCTAAGAAAGAACTTAAAACCCAACATCAAATTCAATATTTATGGTAAAGTAGATTGCAAATTGATACAACTTACTAAAAACCTTAAAATGAAAAACATAATATAGACTAGGATGCATAGTTTTAAAAAAAAGCCAAAATTCCCCTAGGCTCCAAAATTCCAAACTTGCTAAACTATGAAATCCAAGACACCATCAAAAAAATGTCTTCAGCAAGCTTGCTGTTATCATATAAAAGATAATTAAGCATACAACCTAGAACAAGACATTAGCTTTGTTCTGCATAGAAAGACAGTGGAAATTGATGGTACCAGTAATTTTTTTTCCATCTTGAACGAGATCATGGGTTGCCTGTTGAGGTAATAGTGATTGTCTCAACCAATTAGAACTCAGTGTCATCCCACTATGAAGCATCTTTGTGCATGCTGCAAGTCTTTTTTGTGTATCAGAAAATGGTTGACCTGCTTCAGGGTCTATCAGACTAAGTAAAGTGTGGGACACCTGAGGTAAGAACATAAAACTCAGAATTGTCTCTGATAGAATTTAAAATGGGTTCTAAAGAAATTATACTCAACTGCACTACAAGTTGATTACACCACAAAATAACCTGGTGTTCCATTGACAACCACACATTTTTTGTGGCTGTGCTACTAATCAAAAAACAATGGCTAGGAGGCACTATACTATCAAGAGATTCTAACTTTGTCCTCACCTAATATCAGGAAGAAAAAAAGATGGTATCACCCACCAAGTCAAATTAAATATGATAGATCACTCAAAAATAAAATACAACAAACTTTTAAAGGAAAAAAAAATATATCAGCCAAAGGAAAAATCAAATATCCATCAAGATCCAATCATACAGCTAAACTCAGGTAAATTCACAGCTTTGCTGGATAAAGTTTATTCACATATATTTTAAGTGATGTACTTTTCATCATAAAATTGATATGTATCATTTAGGAGTGTAAAATTGGCCCGTGGCCTATGGGCGGCCCAAAGCCTGGGGCAGGCCTGGCCCGTTTAAACCTGAGCCCAAGCCCAGCCCAAGGCCTTAGGCCTAGGCCTGGGCCTGAGCTATTGTTTTAAAGCCTGGCCCGGTCTGTGGGCCCGGCTCGCTTGGCTCGCCCATCGGCCAGCTCAAGGCCCATTCAAAAGCCCGGCCCGCTCGAGGCCCAGTGTTATTTTTAATGGAAAATAATAAATTTTTTGTGGAAAAAATAAAAAAAAATAAAAAAAGATTGTTTAGGCTTGCTTGAGCCCAGGCATAGCGGCCCGGCCCGAGGTCCAACCCACTAGGTCGTTCAAAGCCCAAATACCCCCGGGCCTGGGTCTAGTTTTTTGGCCCTTGGGCTGGCCCGGCCGGGCTTGATTTTTGGAGGGAGCCTGCAAGGCCCGACATGGGCCGAGCTCGGATGGGCCGGGCCTGGTCAAAATTACACCCCTAGTATCATTCAACAAATTTAGTATATACAATGTATTTAATGTGATTTTATTACTTATAAACATAAGGCTCATTGTTATTAATCATAATGTGATTTTGTATAGAAATAAAGAAGTAATTATTAGTTGGTTTAGCATAACAGGTAAAAAAAAAGAATAATTATGAGTGAGAATAATTATGTATTCTTACTACTAGAATGATTAAGAAAGTAAAGCATATGAAATAAAAAATAAAAAACTTACCATGGCTAGGAGGCACTATACCATCAAGAGATTCTAACTTTGTCCTCCCCTAATATCAGGAACCAAAAAGATGGTATCACCTACCAAGTCAAATTAAATATGATTGATCACTCAAAAATAAAATACAACAAACTTTTAAAGGAAAAAAAAATATACTGACAGCCAAAGGAAAAACCAAATATCCATCGAGATCCTATCACGCAGTTAAACTCAAGTAAATTCACAACTTTGTTGGATAAAGTTTATTCACATATATTTTAAGTGATATACTTTTCATCATAAAATTGGTATGTATCATTCAACAAATTTAGTATATACAATGTGTTTAATGTGATTTTATTACTTGTAAACGTAAGGCTCATTGTTATTAATCATAATGAGATTTTGTTTAGAAATAAAGAAGTAATTATTAGTTGGTTTAGCATAACAGATTAAAAAAAAAGAATAATTATGAGTGAGAATAATTATGTATTCTTACTACTAGAATGATTAAGAAAGTAAAGCATATGAAAAAAATAAAAAATAAAAAAACTTGAATGATTTTTTTTTTTTAATTTTGATTTTAATAGACAATCTTAATATTATGAAAATTTTATAATCAATTAATTTGTTTATCAGCAAATCTCAACACTTTTTGATGAGAAATAAAATAGACAAAATAAGATAAATTTTTATCATTTTTGCTTAATTTATAAACTAAACCTTTTGTCATTTCACATCAAATAGCCCTCAATAAATGAATAAATTGAATACGTGCAAAGTATGATTCAAAATTGAATGAACAAATTTAATAATTGTAACGCCCTTAATTTAAGACATAAATCATTCATTCACAAGTTCCATGAACATAAGGAAAAGAATACATTTTAATTCATCAGAGTCTTCTTTACAAAATATTACATGTTACCAACAAAATGTATATGCCCTATGGGCTTACAGCTTTCCAAGTTATCACTTGATTATAACAAAAGAAGAGTTCTAACTCTATACATAGAAAACCCTTGGCTTGGATTTACAATTAATCATAAAACAAAAGTAATCAAAACGGAGCCTTCAACTCCTGCACCTCTCAAGCTAAGCCCTTGGAGGTGACGTATCACCTGTACCTGAAAATAGTGTCCCAAGTAGGGTGACCTAATGCCCAGTAGAGAGATGCTAAACAACACATGAGAATTGACTAAAACATTAGCATCCGATAAATGTTTAACAATTGAAACCCAGTCATACCATTTCCATAACCCATCAACACTTATATCATAATCAGTCCGAACCAAATTCATTAGCATAGCAAAATATTATCCAAACAATTTAAAGATGAGACTACAACTCATGTATGAACATTTCAATATCAAACATCGTTCAACACTTCATATCCTTGCCATTTTACGGAACTACATCCAAGGGAACCGGCACCCAAATATATATGTATAAGGTTTCGGGACTTTCACCCTGGACACTCCGGCCAACTTAATTATCCATGGAGTCCATCCCCTATCTCCTCCCAAACAATGGAACATCCCCTATCTCCTCCTAAATAATATACATATATCATGTATTTAAGTACGTTGTCATATAAAATGACCAATTCAACCACATATTCAATGTTCATATCCAACTGTCATATTCAACGACATATTCCAATTGATTAGTTTTAATTTACCTAATCATCATGCAGTCTCTACAACAATCATGGCTATCCTCCACCGATAGCCCAAAACAGATATATCTAAACAGATAAATAAATTTCTCAAAGGATAATTTATCACATTTTCCATAGGTAAATGATTCATCAATCCAACTACACCATTTAATTAGAATTTCATGATTCTCAAACCAATTTCATCTTTTCACATTGTTTCCATCATTTACACAAATAATCTATATAATCTAATTTAGGGCATTTTCCCCATTTTCTCAGATATTGCACCCAAGGCCAAATTCTCCCCCATTATACACAAACAACCCACTTTCAAGGTCTCACTTACATATAGAACCCAATAATAGGAAACCTCTCTTTTAAAAAATCAAAACCCTAACCTTAACTTTACCCAAATCATCCACAAACCCACCATTTATACAAAATGACTAATACTTAGGTTAAAACCCATATAGAAGAGTAGATATGAGCCACGCAAGTGATGAACTCCAAAGATGACGAAATCAACTTTTACTCGGATGAAAATAGAGATCTTGAGAAGCTCCAACTTTTTATCAAAGGAAGGAGGGTGAGAATATCACTAGATCTAGGTCAAAATGTAGAGAGAGAGAGGGTATTTCAGAGAGAGAAGCTCTCAACTTAGGGTTTTGAAAAGTTTTAGAGAGAGAAAGGACAAAAAAAAGTGATTTAAAATGTCACTTTCACGATCTGATATACGTACAGTCCGCTCGAGCGAAAAGTATGAGGCTCGAGCGTCAGACACAAAAATGCAAACCCCGCTCGAGTGCAATAAAGTCCGCTCGAGCTCCAAGACACAATAACAAAGCAATACCCGCTCGAGCGCAATGAGGTCCGCTCGAGCATAGAATACACACTTCCAGTATTTTACAAAGTTCAGACAGTTGCTCGAGCGCAAGAAGGGCCGCTCGAGCTCAGACCCACTCGAGCGTAATAAGCTCCACTCAAGCGTGAAAGACACTTTTGCAGTATTTCTTTCAGACGCACAAAGTACTGAAGGATTGCAAACCCCGCTCAAGCGCAAGAAGACCCGCTCAAGTGGAAGATCGAAATTCTGGACAACAAGGTTCTATACCAACCATTAACCAACCTGTTCTAAACTCGCCCAAGACATTCCAAAAACTCAAATTCAAAGACAATAAGAGGGAAAGACATACACAACAACATTAAACCACAAGACCCGAGTCCAAAACACCATAAAGGTCGAGTTAGAAACCGAGATAGCTATAACCTCCCCCCTTAAAGAATTTTGTCCCTGAAATTATAAATTTAGTTCAAAACCAACATTTTGTCATTCCCAACCATGTTATTCTTACAATTCCAACACCATGACCCATCCTCCAGTCATTCATTCTTACCGACTCGATACACAAGCCCCATATGAAACAAAATTCACAATTTCCAAAACATTAACAATGTTTAATCAAAATTCAAATTTTCATGAAGTGTACATGGCATATACAATGCTCCCAAGGTAATACAATACATGTGATATCCCATATTCCCAAACATATGCAATGTTTACAAATAATTCGCATTTCCAAGATGTTCATAACATATACAATGTTCTCATAATTCAAACATATACAATGTTTTACAACCCAAACATATTCAATGTTCTTAGAGTTCATTAACCAAACAAGATTCCCAACATATTCTCAAATACTAATAAATAGATCCGGATATTTCTCTCAAACCTCCACTTCACGTTCCCAAGTCGCTTCCTCAACTCCGTGATGTTTCCACAATACCTTGACCAAGGGAATCATCTTGTCTCGCAAGACTCGGTCCCGTCTTTCCAAGACTCGCACCGGTCTCTCCTCATACGAGACATCCTCGTCTACCTCTAAGTCGGTCCAATCTAATACATGTGACGGATCTGGCTCATATTTCCGAAGCATACTAACATGAAACACGTCATGCACTCCGGAAAGTTGCGGCGGCAACGCCAAACGGTATGCAACCTCCCAAATCCGCTCAAGGATCTCAAAAGGGCCAATAAACCGAGGGGACAACTTTCCACTCTTCCCAAACCTCATCAAACCCCGTCTAGGTGATATTTTCAGAAAGACGTGATCACCAACCTCAAACGACAAAGGTCTCCTCCTACAGTCGGCATAACTCTTTTGGCGACTCTGGGCTGTAACTAGCCTCTTACAAATAAGTGCCATTTTCTCCATCGTTTCTCGCACCAACTCCTGGCCCAACAAAGGTGTATCGCCACCTCGGCCCAACACACTGGAGATCTACATGGTCGGCCATACAAGGCCTCAAATAGTGCCATACCAATACTTGATTGGAAACTATTATTGTAGGCAAACTCCACTAAGGGTAAGTGTCTCTTTCATGACCCTTTAAAGTCAAGGACACAGGCTCGAAGCATATCCTAGAGGATCTGAATAGTACGCTTGGACTGCCCGTCCGTCTAAGGATGGTAAGCGGTGTTAAAAGTCAATCTAGTGCCCAAGGCAATCTGCAAACTCTGCCACAACCTAGCAGTAAAACACAGATCTCTATCTGAGACAATCGACACTGGGACCCGTGTAACCTCACTATGTCCCAAATATACAAGTCGGCAAGATAATCTACCAAATCTCTTACACGCATAGAAATAAAGTGTGCTGACTTAGTCAACCGGTCAACTACCACCCAAATAGCATCACTATCCCATTGAGTCCTCGAAAGACCCACGACAAAATCTATCATGACGTACTCCCATTTCCACTCGGCTATAGGCAAGGGTTGCAACAAACCCTCTGGCCTCTGATGTTTGGTCTTCACTTGTTGACAAGTAAGGCACCTCAACACAAACACCGCCACATCCTTATTCATACCTCTCCACCAAAATTGGCGACCCAGATCGTGATACATCTTTGTGCCTCCCGAATGCACCGCAAAGCGTGAATGGTGAAACTCTCGGAGTACTTCCTCTCGGCAAGACTCCGACACAAACAAGCGGTCTCGGTACCTTACACTCAGGTCGGGATACACAGTCAAACCCTTCTCTATCGTCCCACTAGAGATCTTTTCCTGAAGGGATTCTACCTCTAAGTCACCTTTCTGTGCCTCTAACACTCGATTCACAAGCGTAGGTTGTGCAACTACAAAAAACAACACTGCAGACTCCACAGACTCGCCCCAAACGCAAGTCAAACTCACCAAGAGCACCCAACATCTCCCATTCCCGGATAGCAATACAAGTTATATCACTAATGGACTTCCTACTTAGGGCATCGACCACAACATTGGCCTTTCGCGGATGATAATGCAACTCGAAGTTGTAATCTTCTATGAACTCTATCCACCTCCTCTGCCTCAAATTCAAGTCCTTTTGTGCAAACAAATACTTCAGACTCTTATGATCCGAGAACACCTCGAACCTCTCACCATAAAGATAGTGCCTCCAAATCTTCAAGGCAAATATCACAGCTGCTAATTCTAGGTTATGAGTAGGGTAATTTTTTTCGTGTGTTTTCAACTGACGTGAGCCATAGGCTACTACTTTCCCTTCTTGCATCAATACACAATCCAAACTCTCTCTTCAGGCGTCACAATACATTACATAACCCAAACCCTTCTCCAGAATAATCAAGACTGGAGCGGTGGTAAGTCTAACTTTAAGCTCTTGGAACGACTTGTCACAAGTGTCACTCCATACAAATTTGACCCCTTTCCGCGTCAATCTAGTCAAAGGCGAAGCTAGCCTGGAGAAATCCTTCACAAACCGACGATAATACCTGGCCAACCCCAGGAAACTACGGATCTCGAAGACGTTCTTATGTTGTGCCCAATCTTGCACTGCCTCTATCTTGGATGAATCCACTGTCACCCCTTTCCCGGATACCACATGGCCTAAGAACTTAACCTCTTTTAGCCAGAACTCACACTTCCCAAACTTAGCATATAGCTGTAGACACCCCATTTTTGACCACCCTTAAGACTTGGGCACCACTGATGGCTTACTTAGTGATGTAGGCTATGCTATGCAAAGGGTCGATTTCTTCGGCAAGAGGAGAGTCAAATCCCAACCTCACACCCCATTTTGGACTGAGACTATTTTGAATGGTTTTTAGACCTTAAAACCCTCTCTTTCAAAATATTTTTGAAATAAAGTTCCTACGATGTTCCGAGGCTCGCATTTCGTTAAATGTTGTGCTTTTCGGTAAACCGAGCAAGGACAAAGTGGAAATGAATGAAAGAGAGATGAAATCTTTGAAAAATCTTTCAAAACACCTTGTTTAGGGGTTTGGAGTTGAATAAAAGAGGAAAGGAGAGAAGAAAACTAGTTTGGGAGAAGTTCGACATGAATCCGGGTAGGACCAAAACTGAGCGGCTTCACCAAAACAAGCATAACTTTTTGCACAGTTGGAATTTTGATGCAAGGCGGCCACCATTGGGAAACTTACTTCCGAGGCTTCAATTTGGAGACAAGCATGACCTGAAAAGGAGTCCAGAAAAAGAATTTATAGCCATTTGAAGTTAGACCTGGAAAACAGAATTTTGCTTGTCGACCAGAAAAATGGGCTGCCGACCAGAAAAGTAGCTAGTCGACCACAAAAGGTGGTCGGTCGACCAGAAAATTGGCTGAAAGGTCCCAAACTTAGATATTTTCCCTCCAACAGTCTTCCACAACCTCCAGCTATCCTATATATTTCAACCCAACTCTTGTGTATTGCTATATATGAGCCATATCACTCATTTTGCAAAAAAAAGAAGATTGAAGCAATTTTGGGAGCATCTTTCTCTAAAAAATTTCTCTCTCTCTAGAAATTTCAGAGCTAAATCTCATCTTTTCTCTCTAGTTGGCTCTCCCTCTTGACCTTGTGTGCATGCAAGAGATATACTTGGAGATATACCTCTCCTTTGCCTAGGCATCCTTGATCAAACTTAACCACCATTGGGCTGAGGTTCTTTGAGGATCATTTGGAGCTCCTAAGGTGGTTTTAGCTCAGAATTTGGACCTGTTTTGCAGCTGTGCATCAAGGGTAAGAACTCTCTCCCTTTTAGCTTATTTTGCATGCTTGCTTGGCCATCTTTTCACACTACTTTGGGGTTATTTTTTGGGGTGGTGTTGAACTAAAAAAACCTCTAGTTTTTCCTCTATTTTTCAGTCCTAAAAGTGTTGGTTTGTGCCTTGTTTGGCTAAGGGGTTTTCCTCCCTTTTGCTCCTTGGCTTGTAAAGCCTTTTGAGCCATCTTTCACCACCTTTCAAACCAACTTTTTTTGGCGTTTAAACCACTAAATTCCAGAGGAATTTCAGTGGTGAAAAGGTAGTTTAGAGGCCCCAAATAGAAAGGGGTTGTCTCTCCTCCTCTTCTCTTGTTTACTTGTGTTGATGGCCCATCAAATGAGCATGTATTTCTCCTTCTTTTAAGCTTAGTTCAAGCACTTTTTTGTGACTTTTAGAACCTGCCATAACTCTGTTTTGGGCCGGTTTGGTCACCTCTTGCATGCATCTTGCACTTGTAGTGTAAACTTGTATGCTAGCCTAGCTTACTTGATGGTTTAGCCTATTAATCTAGAATATGTATGCTCCACTCCAGCATGTTTTGCTCATATTTTAGAATGCTTGAACTCTATTTTGAGCCAGTTTGATCATTCAAGCTTTGCTTTGTATGCTTGTAGTGCAATTGTGCTAAATTGCCTAACATGTGCTATTGTTTTGGCCTCTAAGTCTAGCCATTCTTAGCTTATTTCAAGCATGTTTTAGAACTTCATTTAGGATGTTTTAGGACTGTTTTGGGCTGTCTTGGTCATATGGCTCATGTTTTGTACAACTATAGTGCAAATGCCTTCACTGGCTTATTGTCTAAGGCTTCTAGCATGCTTTGCTCGAGTCGTTTGCATGCCTTGGCACCATTTTGTATGTGATTTCAAAGTATATTTCACTGTCATACTCTCATATGTATCGCTCTTTCATCAGTTTTGAGAAGTTGAGCCTCATGCCTCGTTTATGAGCCAATTGGTATGCATGTTTGCCTAAGCTTTTGGGCTACCATCTCAGCATGTTTTTGGTGTTATTTTTCCATATTACAACTCTGATTTTTGTTGGTGAAGTCACCTCATGCTTGGTGTTGGTATGTGTAGTATAATCCCACTCTTTGGCCTTGCATGCGTCATGCTTTATGCCTCCCATTTTAGCATGTGTTAACTTTACTCCATGCATGTTTTGGCATTGTTTTGACCTGCCTTGGGACTATTTTGAGTCACCTTGGCCCTTTGGGGCTTGCTTGATATGGCTATGGTACAAGTGCCTTTGCTAGCCTTAAGCTTTGAGCCTCCTAGCATGCCTCATTTGTGATGTGTGCATGATTTGCCATCATTTCTTTCACGATTTTAGAGCTTATATCTTTGCCACACTCTCACATTTTCCACTCCTTCAATGCGTTTGAGAGTTGTGTCTTCATGCCTTGTTTGTGAGCCAATGTGCATACATGCTTGTATAAGCTTTTGGACTCCCTTTTCAGCATGTTTTGGCCATTGTTTGGGCATGCATGAGGTTTGTCCATGATTGGTTTAAGTCCTTTGAGCATTGTATTGCATGCCTCTTGTATGATGCTCTTTACTTACTTCGATGCTTTAGCCTCCAAACATGCCATGCATGCTTTGTTCATATGTTAGAATCTTGTGCATGCCACATTATCATTGTTAGATAAGCATGTTGTTTGCATGTGTGTTGCATTGCATTGTGTTTGGATCGGATGTTGATCCAAACACAAGAAACGAGAGGCGTTTCATCCTTGAAGTGATGAAACGCGACTCATTTCTCGGTCGCCGACCCTCTTGATCAAGCATGATAGAGGTGGAGGCCCTTATGTGTTATTTGTGCATTCATTAACATTGAATTGTGCAAACTTGGCTTCTCTGCCATCGTACATTGCGATGCTCGGTTGGTGGCCCGAGAGTCAAGTACCGCACTCCCTTGAGCTTGAGAAATGATAGGGAGGGTGGTTGTGCACACATATCTTGCAAATACACTACTATGCCCCTTGTTGTTCTCTGCTACAGCAAAACTGGAGTTTGGCAAATTTTCTGGTCTACAGCTAGTTTTCTGGTCTACAGGTGGTCTACACCTTCCTTTTCTAGTCGGCAGCCCACCAGGAGGTCCCCATGTTAGAGCAGAAGCAATCTGGAAGTTTGTGTAGTGTTCTGAAATCAAACCAAATACAAACAGAGGCAATTGGGGGCATGGTAATGGATTTCCGAGCGAAGCCAACCGAGCATGCATCATTCATTATTCTGAGGTAGAGCTGTGGCAGCCTACTTCACATAGTTTACATGCTTAGTTAGTTGTCATGTTTAGTTAATTTGTTAATTAATTAAAGTTTTGTAATAATTAGTAATTAGTTGTAGCTAGTTATTCAATTTATGTTGTGTAATAATTAATCTAATTAGCATAATTAGATTAGTCGTTAGCTTAGCGTAGCTAGTTTGTATTATTCATTTGGACCCTCCATCGAGAGGGCAAAAGTTGTAATAAGTGTGCGTGTGTGTGATGCATGTCTTCCAACCCCATTTCTTTCTCACTTTTACTTATCATCTTTCGATGGTTAGTTTTAGGCCATGTTTCAATTAACATACTTATGCTTGCATGCGTGCATCCATTCATCTGTCTTGCATACACCGGGCTCGGCGCATCATACAAACTGCATTGTATTTCAATACCAATTTGAATACATGTTATCTAATTGCATTCACATGACATCTTAGAATAACCAAGCCTATCTTAGTTGCATTTTGCATGTGTTGCATTAGGCATTCTTGACATAGCTAGGGTCATGTATTGATTTCTAACATAGCTTTTGTTTTGGCTCGGAGTACTAGGTACGCTTTTACACTTTAGCATCCTTGCATGTGTGTTAGTGACTGCCATGATAGCATGCTTGCCACGAGGCTATGTGCTTAAGTGTTTAACTGCACGAATGCCTGTAGATGAAGGCTTCATTGATTGAATTGGAACAATTCATCAAAATGTACGTTTTAAGCCCACTTGAAGTGGCAAAACCTTGTTTTAAGCCCACTTGAGAGTGGCAAATCCGCGTCTTAGCCTACTTACGAGTAGCACCTTCAAACCATTTTCGAAAAACAAACATAAGATGTTTTGTTCCAAATTGAGCGATTGAGTCTATACTTGTATGCTGTGCGCATACATAGTAAGTTAGATTAATAACCGGAATAAGAACGCATGTGTTTTCAAAAACAACATATCATGTTAGTAGAGGTCGATCTTTGATCGGGCGAGCGGGGGTGCTCATTTCAGGACCTTCCCCTCTCGTACCCAAGTTCTTGAGCCGAGGCAACTTTGGTGATGACGAACACATGGCCTTAGGCACGAGTCAGGGTTTCCTAAATTTCCCAAAACAAAACATTTAGGTGGCAACTCTGAAATCTGGCAAAGCAGTCCATGTTTGGCGTTTTTTGATTAAAATCAATTTTCCAAAACGATTTGCCAGATTTGGACTCTTTGGTGATTTATCAGTCTGACATTGCACTTTGTGAGATTAGATTCAAAACCGTGATAGGAGTCCGAACTGTAATAGCTAGAACCCAATTCGCGCCCTCGCGTACGGAGCGAAGTTCGGGCGGTCTACAACATCTTATGGGCTCTAAGCAACTCGAGCACCACCCACAAGTGTTCCTCGTGCTCCCCCTCAGAAGATGAATAAATCAGAATGTCGTCTACAAAGACGACTATGAAGCCGTCTAAGAACTCTTGGAAGATCCGGTTCATCAAGTCCATGAACACAGCTGGTGCATTGGTAAGCCCAAAGGCATCCGCAGAAACTCGTAATGGCTATACCGCATACAGAATGTCGTCTTCGGGATATCCTCTTCCCTAACCCTCAACTGATGGTAACCCGATCTTAATTCTATCTTAGAGAAACAACGGGATCCTTTCAACTGATCAAACAGATCGTCTATACGAGGCATAGGGTACTTGTTCTTAACCGTAGCCCGATTCAGTTTTTTGTAATTAATGCAAAGTCTCAAGGCCCCATCTTTCTTTTTGGCAAAGAGGGTCGGTGCTCCCCAAGGCGACATACTAGGGTGAATAAAACCCTTATCTAACAACTCCTGGAGTTAAATCTTCAACTCACTCAACTCGACTGGGGCAAAACAATACGGCGCCATAAAAATCGGTGTCGTGCCAAGCACTAAGTCAATAGAGAACTCGATCTCTCGATGGGGTGGTAAACTAGTAAGGTCCTCGAGAAAGACATCCGAGTACTCACAAACCACTCTTGGCAACTCAGTCCGAGTCTCATCACACTCACTGCTCATAAAGCTAGCGAGAAAACAACTAAGCACACTCTGCCCTCGCGAATCATACACCGGTGGTAAGACTCTACCAATCTGATCTCCCAAGAAATGAAAACAATCCCCGCTCAAGGTACATACAATAACCCTCTGACGATAACAATCTATAACAGCCCGGTATAATGATAACCAGTCCATATCCAAAATCACATCAAACCCAGACATATCCATCAATACAAAAGAAAAAGGAAGCCGACGGTCGGCGACCTCTATATCACAGCCCCGACAACCCTGCTTCAAAACTAACTCACCCCTAATAGGCGACACAACACAAATAGGAGATGCTAATTGTGCCAACTCCAATCCCAAAACAGATGTAAATGCAGAAGATATAAACAAATGGGATGCATCCGTATCAATTAACACATTAGTAACCGAGTTGCAAAACAAAAAGGTACCTCTCACAACAGATGGAGCCGGTATAAGGTCTGGCGCTGTAATAGCATACACGCGCCCTATAGGTCTCTGATCTACCTGCTCACCTCTTGGAGCATAAGACTACTGCACAGACTGAGCCAAAGAGGCTCCCTGATTGGCCCTTGAGGCCTGAACTGACTGCGCTGGCTGGTAACTCTGTGTCTGCTTCGAACCAGACGTACCAGGTGTGCCACCTAACTGTGGGCAAAACCTCTTCAGGTGCCCCGCCTGCCCACCCTGATAATAAGTGAGTGGCTGGCCTCTACCCTGACTCTGGCCCTAAGAACGGACCGAAGATGATGTTGCACGCTGCCCTCCTCCCCTTAGCGGGCAAGCTGGAGACTTGTGGCCCAACTGACCACATTTGAAATAGGTGATGTCTCCCTGACCGCTTCTCCCAGAACCCGAACTCGGCACTGGAAAGGTAGATCTCAAATGCACTTCCTGGGACTGCTAAGGGTTAGAACCCCTCTGCCTCTTACCGTCCCCCTGGCCATCCTGATTCCTCATGGAGCCCCTTATCCTCTCTTCCTCCGTATACATGATAGTCTCGAGATGGGCAACAGCCTCCACAAGGCGCCCATAGCCTCTAATCATGGACCCAGCAAATCGAAACATGAGCCCGGTCCTTAATTTCTTCTCGAACTCCAGACAACGGTGTTCTTCAGTCGCCACTAACTCCGGAGCAAACCTAGACAAGCTAGAAAAGGTGGCCTCGAACTCCGCCACTAGTGTATTCAACTGTTTGAGCTGAGAAAACTGATCCCTCAACTTCTCCCTCACCGTTGCAGGCAAGTACTTGTCCTGGAAAGCCTCAACAATGGCCTCCCAAGTCCCTCTAATGCGGCCCCGCACATACTTCCGCCACTGACCTGCGTCTCCCTTCAGCTGGAAGGACGCCAAGGTCACTCGCAAGCCCCCATCTTCGATGCCAAGCATCTCAAACGTCTTCGTCATCTGCTCCAACCACTCGTTAGCCTTTAGTGGCTCCTTAGGGTCACCCAAAAACTCGTTCGGATTGGATCGGAAAAACCCCCTCTTCAGAAAAGATGGCCTTGCCTCAGCTACATGGGCCTGGACTTGATTCTCAGCCCTGAGAATGTCCATAGATTCCCTCAATGCTCCTGTTATCTCGCGGGCTAAGGCGCCCATGGCCTGCTGACCTACTGGCTCAGACACGTTGGCCTGACCAACTCCCTCCTCCTGTGCCATAATTTCATCCGGTATAGGCATCTCCTGCCTTCTAGGCCTACCACGCCTACTACCACGACCTCGTCCTGACATCCTAATAAAGGTAACAAAAGGATTAGCACATTTACAAATGTGCCGAAGCTATTCCACTCGCGTCCTAATGCAATGGACAACAGTAATTCACTCTACATAAGAACATAATCACATAAGCACTTACAAATTTCATTTTCGGATAATAACCGTCCCGTGGCGTTGCCAGAGTTCCAGTTAGAAACGACAATGATCAAGTGCCTTTCCAACAAGACTCCTAGAAACCCATGGATCAACATCCTAGAAACTAAATCTCATACTCATAGAGTCATATAAACATGTTATCACATAGGCACATAACATTACACTTAAGTCTCTAACAAGCGAGACAAACCCATTGTGGTACTAACCACTTCCCATGTACCCAAAGTATTCAAACCCGGTACGCTCTGATACCAAGTTGTATCTCCCTCAATTTAAGACATAAATCATTCATTCACAAGTTCCATGAACATAAGGAAAAGAATACATTTTCATTCATCAGAGTCTTCTTTACAAAATATTACATGTTACCAACAAAATGTATATGCCCTATGGGCTTACAGCTTTCCAAGTTATCACTTGGTTACAACAAAAGAAGAGTTCTAACTCTATACATAGAAAGCCCTCGGCTTGGATTTACAATTAATCATAAAACAAAAAGTAATCAAAACGGAGCCTTTAACTCCTGCACCTCTCAAACTAAACCCTTGGAGATGGCATATCGCCTGTACCTGAAAATGGTGTCCCAAGTAGGGTGAGCCAATGCCTAGTAAAGATATGCTAAATAACATATGAGAATTGACTAAAACATTAGCATCCGATAAATGTTTAACAATTGAAACCCAGTCATACCATTTCCATAACCCATCAACACTTATATCATAATCAGTCCGAACCAAATTCATTGGCATAGCAAAACATTATCCAGACAATTTAAAGATGAGACTGCAACTCATGTATCAACATTTCAATATCAAACATCGTTCAACACTTCATATCCTTGCCATTTTACGGAACTACGTCCGAGGGAACCGGCACCCAAATACATATATATAAGGTTTCGGGACTTTCATCCTGGACACTCCGGCCAACTTAATTATCCATGGAGTCCATCCCCTATGTCCTCCCAAACAATAAACATATACAATGTATTTAAGCACGTTGTCATATACAATGGCCAATTCAACCACATTTCAATGTTCATATCCAACCGTCATATTCAATGACATATTCTAATTGATTAATTTTAATTTATCTAATCATCATGTAGTCTCTATAGCAATCATGGTTATCCTCCACCGATAACCTAAAACAGATATATCTAAACAGATAAATAAATTTCTCAACAGATAATTTATCACATTTTCCATAGGTAAGTGATTCATCAATCCAACTACACCATTTAATTACAATTTCATGATTCTCAAACTAACTTCATGTTTTCACATTGTTTCCATCATTTACACAAATAATCTATATAATCCAATTTAGGGCATTTATCCAATTTTCTCAGATATTGCACCCAAGGCCAAATTCTCCCCCATTATACTCAAACAACCCACTTTCAAGGTCTCACATACATATAGAACCTAATAATAGGAAACCCCTCTTTTAAAAAATCAAAACCCTAACCTCAACTTTACCCAAATCATCCACAAACCCACCATTTATACAAAATGACTAATACTTAGGTTAAAACCCATATAGAAGAGTAGAATATCCCTACCTCAAGAAGAGAAGATGAGCCACGCAAGTGATGAACTCCAAAGATGACGAAATCAACTTCTACTTGGATGAAAATGGAGATCTTGAGAAGCTCCAACTTTTTATCAAAGGAAGGAGGGTGAGAAGATCACTAGATCTAGGTCAAAATGTAGATAGAGAGGGTATTTAAGAGAGAGAAGCTCTCAACTTAGGGTTTTGAAAAGTTTTAGAGAGAGAAAGGACCGAAAAAGTGATTTAAAATGTCACTTTCGCGATCTGATATACGTACAGTCCGCTCGAGCGGAAAAACAAAATAACAAAGCAATACCCGCTCGAGCACAATAAGGTCCGCTCGAGCATAGAATACACACTTCCAATATTTTACAGAGTTCAGACAGCCGCTCTAGCGCAAGAAGGGCCGCTCGAGCTCAGACCCGCTCGAGCGTGAAAAACACTTCTGCAGTATTTCTTTCAAACACACAAAGTACTAAAGGATTGCAAACCCTACTCGAGCGCAAGAAAACCCGCTGGAGCGGAAGATCGAAATTCTGGACAACAAGGTTCTATACCAACCACTAACCAACCTATTCTAAACTCGCCCAAGACATTCCAAAAACTCAAACTCAAAGACAATAAGAGGGAAAGACATACACAACAACATTAAACCACAAGACCTGAGTCCGAAACACCATAAAGGTCGAGTTAGAAACTGGGATCGCTATGATAATACACGTGAAGGAGAAGGATATGCATCTTTCACAATAAACACCGTATGACGTCCGATGAATGAAATTGACAAGGAAGGAGTGTGAGTTGGGTGGGATAACCATGGAGTTGGGTTGGGTCGACTTCAAGTTAGATTTGCATTATGGGGTTGTTTGGGTTGATCACATATTAGAGATGATTCAAGAATAACGTGATGAAAAGAAACTCTAATGAAGAGGGGACAAGAAGAAATAGATTGCAGCACACTGGGACTAAGGTTTGATGGGCATTACATATTAGAGATGATTCAAGTAAACAACAAAACATTGAAAGCTTTCATTTTCTAATCCAGTCAAAAGTTCACCTAAGTAAGATTTCGTTTGGGATGTGAGTTGACTTTTTAGTTTTTTGGCTTTTTAACGATTTTAGCATGGGGTTAAAAAGTATCGTTTGGAATGAGTTTCATGGCTTTTTTTACTTTTGTGAGAGGGAAAAAAAATGATTATGATTTAGATGTGACATTTTATACTTTTTAAACCTATTTTGTCTTTATGTGACAAAAATAGCAAAAACAAAAAAAAAAATCATGCCAAATATAACCTAAAAATTACAAGTTATTTTATTTATTCTTTCGTCATTTTATTAACTAGGCATAGGTATGGGTGAAGATTCTCATTTTGTTGACTGACTATAGGTATGGTTGAAGTTTTTTATATTAATTTTAAAATATTGCAATAATGAAAGTTTTAAGATGTGAAAATTTCAAATTATAATTCAATAAATTTATATATGTGATTGAGCTGTGAGTCTATTGCTTTAAAATAACAAATCAAGTCAGACCTATTTTAATTACAAAAACTCAACTATTATATTATTATGATTATGATGAAAAATTACAAGATATATATATTCATAAAGCATTCTATACTAATCATAATTTATTGAAAAAATAGCAAGGAAAATAAATTGTTACTTTGACCAATGCTAATCAATGATCTTTAAAAAAAATAAATGCAAACTCAACAAAATGGACATGTAAACCATATAAATGAATTGTATAGTTTCAACTCCATGGAACATTTGTTAGACAGTTCAATTGCAAATACATGACTTTCAATGTTTTGTTTTAATCGAGTAATCAATGATCTATGTGATCTCAACGAAATGGACATTTGCTTTTTTAGACACTTCAATCGAATGGAAAGATGTTGGATGGCCTCACAAAAAAAAAAAAAAAAAAAAAATTGCATCTTATCCTCCTTCCAAGGTGAGGCCTTAGCTTATCGAGGGGCTTGTCTTCTAGCTCAAGCTTGCAATCTGTCAGATGTGGTGATTGAAGGCGATAGCAAGTCCGTGATTCAATTGTCTCTAAAACTGTTCCCCCTTGGGAATGTGGAGCAATTATCTATGATATCAAGTGAATGGAAGCCTACAGGAGGTTCTCTCTTCCATTCAAAGTGCAGACAAAAACTATTGTCACAAGCAGGACGAGAAGAAAAACAATGAAGTGTCTAACGAATGGCCACATAATACCCAGATTTAACCAAGTAATGCCCTTTTGGTTCAAAGTACCAGACTAGTGAGTCATCTTGAGGAGCAAAAGAGATAGGGATAAAACTGACCGCTTGAATCTCAGGTTCAGAGACAAGAATAATCAAAGAATTCAACTTCCAGCTTTTACTAGTTTCATCAATAACATCCTTTACCTTCTCCACTTCAGTCCCTATGGATTTTGGAGAGAAAATTTTGAAGTTTGGAAGTCCTCGAACCCATCAATACTCCCAAAATAAGATTCAGGATCAGCTGTTAACTTGCCACCTCAAACCTTCATGTAAGTAGTTGTTTGGGATATGTTATATAAGTGCACTTTTTGACTTTTCACGAAAAGATGTGTAATAAAATATTGTAGTAAAATCAAAATGACAATTTTACCCTTTTGACTTTTTGACTTTTAACTTTTTGACTTTTTGGGTAGTTGAATTCAAAGGGTAAAATAATAATTTTTCCCTAGTGGCTTCCCCCACAAGCTACCATTGAATAGTATAGACTTTTAGCTTTTTTTAGTAACTTTTTGACTTTCCCAAACAAGATCTCCTTCGGCCTTTAGTTGCTTGCATGAAATATATGTAGGGAAAGTAAATTCACTTGAAAATTCAGGCACAAAAAGAATTAAGGTATTTCACCAATCTCCATCCTTGACGAGCTAGGAGTGCCATAAGTTAAAAGTATTTCACCAATCTCCATCCTTGACGAGCTAGGAGTGCCATATTAAACGCCTTGAAATCTCAAAATCCAAGCCCCCTTGGAATTTGGAAAGTACCAATTGACCCCAAGAAAACCAATGAATGCCCTTGCTTTATGGATCTCCACCCCACCAGAAATTACTTATGTAGGAATTCAATTTAGCACAAAATTTTTTTAGCATAGGATGGAATAGCTTGCATCATTGCTTTAATCAAGACTTCTCTTCCTACTTGCGACAATAATTTTTACTTCCACCATTGTAGCTTGAATTGAAACTTTCCTTCAACTAAGAATTTTTTTATAAATAATTGTGTTGATTAGACATTTCACTGCTCAAATATGGATAAATTTTTATGTGTGAATACAATGAAACTTCTCTATTAATAGATGCTAAATTTCATTACTTTAATAAAAAAAAATTCTTAAAACCAAGGTAGTTTCTTATAGAAACTATTCAGCTCGTTTGGTTCTGATTTTCAGAAAGCTATATTCAAAAAATTGTTCTTTTTTATTTTACTGTTTTCAAAGATTTTTTAAAATATTTTAAGCAATTTTTTTTTAATTTTTAGACACACCTAAGATAAATATACTTAAAAATTATTATATTTGTAAAATTTTCTTAAAAAAATACACTAAATACCAAAAAATACACCCCTAAAAAAAAAAACAAAAAATTCAGTATTTTTTTTGTATTTTTGTGTATTTATTAATTTTTAAAAATACTTTTTCAAAAATATTTTACTATTTAGATACATCTAAGTAAGGTGTATCTAAAAAAGTAAAAAATTGCTTAAAATTTTAAAAATATTCACTAAAAATAATTAAAAAAAACACGAAAAATAAAAAACTCAATTTTCAAAAAACTAAATTCAGAAACCAAACATACTGATTATTGTTTAAGTTCTCAGTTTTACAATTTTTCATTTTATTTAGAAATTTTACTATTCAAACAAAGTGAAATTTCGTTGTGATTGATTAAAAAGAATACAATGAAATTTCACCAACAAAAATAAAAGAAGTAATTGAAATTTCATTGACTATAATAGTAAAATTGATTTTCAATTTGGTAATTTTTAGCCATTATTTAAAAAATTTTGTTTTCAAAAGAGTGAATTTTGTTGATTTAACACAGTGAAATTTAGTTTAGAGAAAATTTAACCCATACTAGTCACCTGAACCAGAGGAAGTTAAAAGTGATAGAATAATGAAAAGTATTGTTTTGTCCACAAAAAAATTAGTGTCCTTAAATTAACATATTTATTTTAGTTGTTTTCAAAGTAATACAAAATGTTTTCTAAAGAGTTAGAATAAAAAATTTAAACTCCATTTGGTTTACTTTTTAAATCACAATTTGACAATCCAAAACGCAAAAACCTATTTGGTTATGGATTTTCAAAACTCTTTCCAAAATATCCATTAGAAAACTCTTTTCAAAACTGTAACGCCCCCCAAAATAATGTAATAAATATTACCCAAACATATATTAAAAACAGCCTGAAACAGAGTAAATAGTCCTTTCATTTCATGAAGTTAGTAATACAAAAGGGTTTAACATAATTAAATGCCCTATTGGCTTACATCTTTCCAAGCCTTGACTTGGTTACACAAAAGGAGACTAGGTCTTACACATTTAGCCGTAGGCTTTACAAAAATATACAAATCAAATTAAAGAAGCTCCTACCCCCAAAATATCCCCTCAAGCTATTTCCTTGGTAGAGGTAAGTCACCAACACCTGAAAATGTTATTCCCAAATAGGGTGAGCCACAGTCCAGTAGAAATCATCTAGCACAATATATGAAACTTAGCAAAGGTATAAGTACACTATGCATACACAATGTCAGTGATAGAAACATCCACAATTTATATGATTATAAAGTACCATTTTCCATTTATTTCATTACATGAACCAATTTCATTACCTCTTAACCAATCCAAATGAGACTTCAACTCATTAGCTCTACAATCATATCAACCATACACGAACACTTCAAATCTTTCTTTCACAGAAATTTCGTCCGTGGGTAGCCATCAAACTAGACCCATGTAAACGTAAGCTATACAAGCATTACATTTGCCATTTTACGGATATTTCACCCGCGGGCTAGGCACCTATGTATAATTTCGGGACTATCACCCAGGACACTCCAGCCAACTTAATTATAATGGAGTCCAACCCTTTCTCCTCCCAACAATAATTCATACATATGCAATGTATTTAAATACAACATCAAACAATGGAACACATCCCATTTCAACTCCCACATAATTATACATGCACAATGTATATAAGCAGAGTCATATTCAATGTCAAACAGCTAGAGATTAGTTTCAATTCACCTAATCCTCATGCAATTTCTACAACTATCATAGATATCCTCCACCGATAGCCTAATACAGTTATCTTTAAACAGATATTGAATCTCAAACAGATAGTTCATTCAAAACTTCTAAATGACCGAGTTAATGCATGACCAATCCCATCATTCATATCAATATCCTCTCAATTTCACATTTTTAATGCCAATTCCAATTATTTGTACAAAATAATAGTTGATCTAATTAGGGCAACGTCCCCCTTTTTCCAAATATAAGCCAAGTGCCAAAATCATCAAATTAGAGATAACACCACATCATTTTCAAATCCCACATGCATCTATTTCACCTACACCCAAAACCCCTCTTTTCATTTTATGCCCAAACCCTAGGTTTGTTTAAAATATCCCCAAATCACACCATTGTTACACAAGTGACAAATAACTAAGCTAAATATCATATGAAGGTGTAGAAAGCTCCCTACCTCAAAGAAAGAAGATGAGCCACGCAAGAGAGAAACTCCAAGAATGCTGAAATCCACTTCTATTTAGACCAAAATGTAGATCTTGACGAGCTTTACCTTTTTCTCAAAAGCACTAAAGTGGAAATCTTAATGGATCTAGATGAAATCTAAGAGAGAAGGTGAATTGTAGAGAAAGATGCTCAAGAGCAAACTTTTTGGAAAGTTTTAGATAGAGAGAGACAAAGGTGATTCAAAATGTCTTCTTCTCGGGCTGAAATACACGCAGCCCGCTCGAGTGTGGAAATCCTCGCTCGAGTGTTAGACTTAAAGCTCCGCTCGAGTGTGAAAGTTGGTGCTCAAGCGTGGAATGCACATTTCCAAAAGTTTTGCAGACGAAGGTCCCCGCTCGAGCATGGAACTGGATGCTCGAGCGTCCGATGCACTTTCCCAATATTTTTAGAACTGCAAAAATATACGGAGAGTTGACGAATCCCGCTAGAGCGCGAGAATGGCCGCTCGAGCGGAGGAGAAAACTTGTCAAACCCACTCGAGTGCAAGAATGCCTGCTCGAGCGGAGGCGCTAAAATCTGGGCAAAAAAGGCTTGGAAAAACAAGCAACCAACCTGCCCCAAACATACAACTACAACTCGATAACCAAAATTAAAGAGAAGACAAGGGAATAAGAATAACTATTTAAACCATACCAACCCGAGTCCAAAATGCAATAGGTAACGGGATCAAAACCAGAATCACTATAAAAACTCATAACCAAATAAGATTTAAATTTTCAAAACTCTTTTTATAATTCATAATCAAACAAGTTTTAAAAATTTAAAACTCTTTTCAAAAGCTTATTTTTTAAAATTAATTTAAAAACTCTTTTGTACGATTTGATGTTATGTTGAAAATTTTTATGAAGATATTTTTTATTTATGTTTGATGAAACTTTGTAGTGAAAATAATAGGTATCATAGAAAAAATTGAAACAACTTGATTTGTTATTTTGAATAAATTAAAAATTAATTTTCTATTTAGTAGGAAAAAGTAGCTAAATTTAAATTCGATAGACTGATATGGAATTTTAAGTTGGTTTTAAGTATTGGCCAAATAATTTGTTGTGTTTTAGATAAGGGTGTAAATCTGGCTCGGCCTGACCCGACCCATGTTGGGCCTTGCGGGCTCCCTCCAAAATTTGGGCCGATCCGGGCCAGCTCGTGGGCCAAAAAATTAGGCCCAAGCCCTAGCCCAGGCCCAAGGGTATTCGGGCCTTAGGTGGGCCGTCCTAGTGGGCGTTGGTCTAGCCTCGGGCTTGGGCGAGCCTGACCATTTTTTTTGTTTTTTTTAATTTTTTTCTACCAAAATCTTATTATTTTCTACTAATGAAGACATTGGGCCTCTGGTGGGCTGGGCCTTGAGTGGGCCTTAAGCAGGCCGATGGACTGAGCCATGGGTCGGGCCAGGCTTCAAAATGATGGCCTAGGTCCTGGCTCAAGGTCTCGGGCTGGGCTTGGGCTCGAGCCTAAATGGGCCTAAACAGGTCGGGCCCGCAGCGAGCTTGGGCCACCCACAGGCCGCAGGCCAATTTTACACTCCTAGTTTTAGATATATATGGGCGATCCAAAAAATATACATAAAAAGTAAACAAATGTGAATAAATGAAAAATAAATGTAATAGTTTTAAATGTATGTAGATTGAGTGGATATAAATTAGAAATGAAGTTTTAATATTTTAAAAATATTTTTACGAACTAATATATATACATATATATATATAATTCTACCATATAAACCATATAAATTATATTAGATGTATTTAGAAAGAAAAATTTAGATTACGTATGTAAAAGCAGTAAACAAAATTGACTATAATATTGTAAAAAGTTTCGACTACAAGACCAAAAAAAACACAAGACTCAAAAAAACTCTTTTCGAAAACTAGTTTTGAAAACTCCTAACCAAACAAGTTTTTAATTTGTAAATTTCTAAAAACTACTTTCAAAATATACAACTCAAAAATTAGTTTCAAAACTCATAACCAAACAAGTTTTAAATTTTTTAAACTTTTTTCAAAAACTTATCTTTCAAAATATAACTCAAAACTAAACCAAACAGACTCTTTTTTTTTTTTTAATTTCATAATCCTATTTTTGAGGATTATGAAATTAAATAAAAAAAAAGAATAGAAAAATATAGAGAAATAAAAATTGACATTCATATAATTTTTTTTAATCTTGAGAAAATATATGATAGAGTGTCTCGGGATATAATCTGGTGGATGTTAGAGAAGAAATGGGTGACAAAAGGTTACATTGATGTGATTAGAGATATGTATGAATGTGTGGTGACCACTATTAGATCGTCTGCTGGAGAAACGAGTGAATTTTTAATTACTGTGGGGTTACACCAAGGATCAACCTTAAATCATTAGTTTTTCGCTTTAGTTATGGATAAGTTGACGTGCAATATTCAGAATGATGTGCCATGGTGTTTGCTTTTTGCAAATGATATTGTGTTAGTAGATGAGACTAGAGAATGAGTTAACACAAAGTTGGAGATTTGGAGAAAAACACTTGAATCTAAAGAATTTACGATAAGCAGAACTAAGATAGAGTATATGGAGTGTAATTTTAGTAACAGTCATAATGGAAGTAGAGGAGAAGTGAAGATTGAGAATCAACAACTACCTAAGAGTGAGCATTTTCGTTATTTAGGATCGATTATCACAATGACTGGAGAAATTTGAGCAAATGTGGTCCACAGAATTAATGAGGGGTAATGAAAGCCACATTCCTTCTATGTCAAGACCAATTATAAATATTTAAAATATTTAAAAAATACAGTGCACAAATGTAATAAATATATCGCACATAAAACAAAATAAAAAAATATTTACCCTAAAAAATTAAAATTTAGAAAAAATTTAACTAGTTTAAAAAATAAACCCAAAAGATTTCATAATACAACTCAAAACACAAAACACAAAACTTTTTTCAAAATTCATAACCAAATAATTTTTATTTATTTTTTTCAAAACTCATTTATCTTTTCAAAATCCGAAATACAATTTCCCACTTAAATCATAAATTTAAAATTAAACCAAATGAAACCATTATTTTGTCTACTTAATGTTACAATCTATTCAATTAATGGCTAATATTTATCTTATTTAAACCTAATGATTCATGTTTCTATTTATTTTTTTAGGTAATATCCTTCTTTTTTAGATAATAATTCATGTTTCTATTTATGTACCATATAGGAAAACACCTTGATGTATATATGGTCGAATTTTCCTGCCGAGGCATTAAATCGTAGCATCCGCTATATGTTGATTCGCCACGGTCATTGCCAAACCGTGCCGTCACCATCTCACTCAAAACCCTAGTAGCAAAACATTTGTTCAACAACAGTGGTGTCAATCAACAAGTCATTATCGAAGAACAGAACCCTCTGGTAAGAATTCGACTTATTTTTGTTTCACACTATTAATTTTAAAGTTCGCTTTTTGAGATTTTATTTTCTTTTTTCTTTTAATTTTTTCATCTGTACAGATGTTTGACGAATGGCTTACTAATCACATTCAGACACCTGAAGAAATATGGGAGTTTTATGAGGACAAAGTTCTCGGACTAAGTAGATCACTTGTTGAACTGCTTAATCAAATAATTGAGTATCTGAATGATATTCACCAAAGAAACAGTTTCAATGGTAATCTGTTGAACAATTTAAGGATTTGTTGTACATACTTTGGGTCAAGGTTAACTTGGTAGGTAGAGTTTGTTAACAACCCTCCTCTAAATCTGATACATGATCCCACAGATAGTATAGTAGCCGATGTTCAACACTTCAGAAAGATAGTATATGAAGCGACGAAACGATTTCATTTAGAAGTTTATCCCCCGGCTTGTCTGCTTGTCACGCCCCACTTTTTATTACTCGAAATCATTACCAAATTCATTACTCTAATTCAAGTTTAGAGATCACATGCGGAAATAAACTCAAATGTTCTACTAGTAAAAATGAATATCAATTCTCTCATTCGTATGCAAATTGAATACTACATGAGCATACGAAATAAATTGCCCTTGGGCTTACATCATTAAAGAGTCAAGAAGAAGGGTATAACCCTTTTTCATAAATGGCATTCCGCCAACACAAAAGAGGCCCCGTGGCCAACAAATATGAAGATCCAAAATCTTGTATCACATCCTGATTATCACCTGAAAAAGATTCAACAACGTGGGATGAACATATAGTCCAGTAGGGATCTCATTATGGTCCTCAACAATAACAACTTACAGATAGCTATGATCATGAATACTCAATCTCATACTAGAACAATAATGTGGCAGTTTATATAAAATATACATTAAGTATGAACTTTTCTCGAAAACAGCCATTTCGTTCAATGCTATAAGCGGTTCATCTTTCTTTCCTTTTCATTACCCCTTTTGTAATAACCCACATTCATGTCTTAGTCATGTTCATGTACATTGCATGATTTTGTCATGTTAAGCTTGCATTTGTAGACTTGGACTTGTTTTGCCTAGGTAAAGGTTCTTGTCTTGTCTTGATGCTATCATGTTTTCCCTAAGTGTTGTATGCATGTTTTGTTCCTTCCTTGCTATGTCAAGCCTAGGTCATGTCAAGCCTAGGTCATGCCAAGCCTAGGTCATGCCAAGCCTAGGTCATGTTAAGCCTAGGTCATGCCAAGCCTAGGTCATGCCAAGCCGAGGTCATCTTAAGCCTAGGTCACACCTTTGAACCTCTTACACCTTGGACCATCTTGGAACCGCTTTTGTGACCTCCACCATCACCTAGGCATATTGGCCAAGGTGTTATCACCTAGGCATCCGAGATCCTTAATCCTTGCACCTAGTGATCTTGTTCTGGGACTGGAATGACCTAGACCGAGGTGTGGCACATCTAGGCCGAGGTGTGGCACAGCTTAGTCAAGTGTTGTCCTTCCTAGCCGAGGTCATTGTCACCCCTAGTTGCCGAAGTCTTGTGGTTAGCCGATGTCACCACTTGCCGGAGTGCCATCCCGAGTAGCTTGTTACATACGCCTTGTCAGAACCTTGTCTTGTCAATCCATCACCTTTTTGAAGAGAACCAACCAACCGTTGCCACGTGTCCGAGCTGAGAGTTAAGTCAGCCGGCAGAGAGAGAAACCCCTCATTTGTTGTATATTGTTTTGAAGAGTAGAGAGAGAAGCTCTAGAAGAGGGAGAAGAGTTCTTGAGAGAGAGTAGATTTCCAAGCTTGATTCCTAGAGATCCAACCGTTAGATCCGCGTTCTAAGGTTAGATTCTTGATCTGCTCATGATGTTCTTTATGTTTATGTTATTGCATTGCATGATTGAAAATGATTTGTAAGCCATGCATTGCTTTGAAGTTCGGTTTTAGAAAGAGAAAATGGCATTCATGTGTTCTTCAAGAAAAGTCATGTTTTGATCCGAAGGCTCATGCCTAGATCCATGTTTTTGTGTTTGTTCTTGCATGATTTTCAAAGTATGGGTACCCAGGTCCATGTTTTCGAACTCATGTCATGAAATCCCAGATCTTGTAATAACAAGTTATGATTTTAGCATTCATATTCTTCATGTTCTTCATGCTCATGTTCTTCATGTTCTTCAAGGAGGAAACCCATATTTCCAGACTTCATTTCCCTAGGTGTGATCACTGACACCACTCTTGCCTAGATCACACACCTAGGCCAAGCATCGTATCTCACCTTGGCCTACCTTGCATGATCACTTGCACGTTAGTTTATCTTGCATGCACACCTAGGCTAACCACTGCACACCTAGGCCGACCATGGTACACCCATGCCAGCACCTTGTAACACCTCGGCAGACAGCTGCATACTGAAGCCTAGGTAACCACACCTCGGCCAAGAGGTGTGGGACCTCGGCCAAGACCTCCTGAGTTCACCCAGCTAGGTCGTTTTAGCCTAGATCATCTCTGTGCATCCATTCCAGGACCTGGTTGGTACCCAGCATGTTTTCCCTAGGTATTTCCAGCATGTTTTCCCTAGATGTTTTCCAGCATGTTTTCCCTAGGTATTTCCAGCATGTTTTCCCTAGATGATTTCCAGCATGTTTTCCCTAGATGTTTTCAGCATGTTTTCCCTAGATCATTTGCATTCATGTGAAGCTTGTTTTAAGAGTGCGTTCAATAGACTTTGCCACGTGTTTGTAGGACTTGGACCTTTGCCTTGATCCCGACGCCCCAAGAACTATGTGAGTGGTATTTTTAATAAAGTTATGTTATAAAGTTTTGACAAAGCCTTGCTTCGTTTTAGAAAAGTATTTGATCAAGCATGAATGATTATCCCTATTTGTATATCAAATACTATCTTGTTTTGATGACATGTCTTGAAAGTCCTTAGTTGCAGGGGACTATAATGCAACTGCACTCTTGTCTTGAAAGTCCTTAGTTGCAGGGGACTATAATGCAACTGCACTCTTGTCTTGATATGTCATCACCCCATGTATTATGTAGATGTTATTTAACATCCCAAGCAAGATTTCAAAGACCAAGATTTGATCGATGAACTTGATTCATCCCATGTTTTGAACAAGCTATGATATATTTATTGTTTTGACAAGGACCTTGGAAATCATTCATTTAACCCCTTTATTACTTATACCATTCACTGAGTATCCAAGCTCACCCTCCCTATGTATATATGTAGGTAATAAGCAAGAGGTCGGCTTCGCCAAGATGTGTGTTTTGTATGCTTGTTTGGTCGGCTGTAAGGATGTCGGCAATCCTGAAGATCATGTTCCATGTTTTGTATTTCATGTGTTATATTTATGTCGGCTTGAGAAGCCCTTTGCCAAGATGTAACATGTACTTTTGTAATCAAGTTATAAGTTATGTAAAGATGTATGCCATTCCATTTGACTATGCACTGCTCTTATGGACCACTTGTATTTTAGATTATTGCTTCCGCACTTGTGAGCCCCGTATATTGTACTCTGATTGTGTGTGAATTTTGTAAGTCGGCCTTCGGTAATCTCGGATTACTGGCCATCACGGCCCCAAACTACTAGGGGCGGTTTGGGGGCGTGACACCTTTTTCCACAAATTTTCATGACAATAACAATTCTAGAACACAATTTCTCCAAGCCCATTACTTTCCTCCCATTTTTTGCATTTACAACAGGTTTGCCCTTCCTAAACATGTTCACAAAAACCCAATTTCCTTCACACTTTTCAAAATCTCAAAATAGCATTTAGGTTTGTTTCCAACATATTCATATATATCCATGCATACCTTTAGTAAAAAGGGGAATAATAAATCATCAACATGTATATAATTAACAATTGAGGCAACTCGGCCTTTTCAAAACTGTAACCATCGTAACCCATAACATACTCAGATACACTGAGACAGTGATGATAAAAGCTCTACTCTACCTACCATAAGCACGGTAAGTTAAGGATACACCTTACGATCAAATGACTAGCCATATTCTCTAGACACAAGCTGGAAGGTAATGGTACCTCGTCCACAGTCTCCAGACACAAGCTGGAAGGTAATGATACCTAGTCCAAGTTCTTCAGGCGCTAGCTGGAAGGCACTGGTACCCATCATTCTAAGCGCGGTATGTAACACCAACCATCTCAATATAACAAAGCACAACCAATAAGTGTTATACATACACAACAATGTCATCCTCTACCGATGACCAAGGACAAAACCTCTAGATACATGTATTCAGTACACCTATTAAAAGAGACTCAACTCTCAAGCGATCTTAAACCCAACAACGACACTGGTACGATAGTTAGAGATAAAACCCCCAAATGTGTGTATTCAACACTCATGATACAATAGTTCAATACTCATATTTATTTTCCAAGACTCACATAGAGTTAACATTTCATCTTCCATGGTCAAGATCAACTTTCATAACTTCCCAAGTAGACATGTTCCACCACTTATTCCCAAAGCACTTTTCTCATTTCACAAAACCAAATCCATTCTTTTCATTTCATTAAACCAATTTCATGGATGATAAAGCCATAACCCATCTTAGTTCAATACGTTCATTTCAAAATAACCCCGATGCCATAGTTAATCCCTTAGTCATCAATACTTTTACACAACTCATATTAACAATAGTGATTTACAAATATTGTTCAATCATCCTCCCTCTTTAATTTACCAAATCAAAATATAATTTAGGGCTTTCTCTTTTTTCAACAATATCATCCTAGATTACCTCCCAAATAGCCCAAATAGCCCAAATAACAATCAATGATAACAAATTCATTCTCAAACAACCAACCCTAGGTTTCCTCTTCATGATTTACAAACAAATCCAACATGGATATGATTTTCATGCAATACAAAACTACCACATGTCTAATCTATAAACGAGGCATTGAAAAAGAGCAAGGAAATCTCTACCTCAAATGGAGAATCCAAGGAGAAGAAGAGAGAAACTCGAAAGTGCTCCAAACCCAACCTTTCTCGGATCAAAACGAAGGCCACCCCAAACTCCACCTTTCTTACAAAGGAACTAGGCTAGAAACACACTAGAGCTAGATGGATTTTAGAGAGAAGTTGTAGTCTAGAGTAAGAAGCTCTCAAGTTATTCATTCAATGAACTCCATTAAATAGATTAGTGTATCTCATACATTCATGATACATAATGCATCTTCTATATTAATGAATTCATTAGATAGATTAATGTATCTTACATATTCATAATAGATACATAATGCATCTCTAAGATTCATTCATAATGAATCCATCACATTCAATGTATTACATTAGTCTTCTATACATTGTATATATAGGTGCATTCATCAATAATTAGTCACCTTCTAATTGATGTACATGTATCTTACTTAATCAGATGAATCTAGTATAATCATGCATAAGCTTTGAAAAGTTAGAGAGAGAGATTGGCCCGAAAAAGTGATCCAAAAGCTGTTTTTCGGACTGATATACAAACAGGTCTGCTCGAGCATCAAAAGCCCTCTTGAGCATGAAGCCCAAAATCTGGACATCAACCTTTGGTTTCCAAACACAACCAACCTATTTCAAACCTGCCCAACATGACCCAAGACTCATATACAAAGAGTAAAGGACAGAAACGGGAATAAGACAACAACACATCCACGGAACCGAGTCCGGAATACAATTAAACAATGAAGGGAAAACAGGGATCGCTATACTGCTCTTTTTTCAATCCGCCTATGATTTCAACTTACAATGTGGGTACAGTCATACTTTGTCTTATGTTAAGAGAATTGCATTTTATAACTATTGTCATCCACTCTTTTTCAATAAAGTGAGGATGACACACTTTATTTATAAAGTTTTTGAAACATAGAAGAGGAATCCATTTATTTTCAACAAATACATTTTTTTAAATAATACCATGCCTCTCGCAGACATGGGTTTTTTGGTGGCTAGAATTCCGTTTGTTCCTTATTTTCAGTATTGGGATGGCTGTCAGCCGCCACTGCAACAAGTTTTACTGTAGAACATGTATCCTTCAACGCTTATGGGAAAGTGTATTCAAATCCTTTATTTTTTATTTTGGAAATCTTTGGTGTTGTTATGGGTTGGTTTTGGAGGAGTACAATCCGATTTAAACTTATTGGGTTTGGTTGTTCGCACTTATTCTTGTCAAAAGTTCCTTGGAGACTTAGAAATTCTATTCTAGGGTCGACACCAGTCTTCCTAAGGGTTGACCCTTACCTGTTGGTGAAGTATCTGGGAATGTTGCTGGAAAATAGGGTAGACACCAAACTGGAGAGGGTCGACCCTCTTATGTTTGTGTGTTAGTTGCTGGAAGATAGGGTAGACACCAGACTGGGAGAGGGTCGACCCTCTTATGTCTGTGTGTTGGTTGCTGGAAGATAGGGTCAACCCCCTCCTGTCTAAGGGTCGACCCCTGCGTGATTTTTTCAGATTTTTTAGGTCTGAATGGGCCCTATCTAAGGGGGTTTTGGGGCCTATTATTTTATTTGACCATAGGTCTTTTCCTCACTACTATAAATAGGCCCAAACCATTTTTTGTTATGATTTTCCTTCCTTTTTTCCTCTTAAACCGTGATTCCTGTCTTCTCTCTCTAAAACTCAACTTTTTCACTTAAATCTCTAGATCTACTCACCTAGAGTGATCTTTTCACCTTGCTCCTTTGAGATAAAGTGTAGAGCTTGTCAAGGGCTTCGTTTTAATCTAAGCAAAACGTGGTTTCGTCACCATCGATTTTTGAGCTTTCTCTCCTCTCTCTCATCTAAGCTTGACGTAGGGATTTTCTACACTCTAATATGGTTTTTAGCTTAGTTATTTGCTATTGTGTATAGATGATGAGATTTGGTTGTGGTTTGGACAAATCTAGGATTTGGGTGTGAAATGAAAAGAGGGGTTTTGATGAATATGAGGTAAACGAGTATGAGGCTTGAATATAAGATCATGTTGTACCAAAATAGTTGATTTTGGTGTTTGAGTTGACATTTGGAAAGAGGGAGATTTTGCCTTAATTTTGATTAAATTATTATTTTGTATAAATAATTGGGATTAGCATTGAAAATGTGAAATTAGAAGGTTATGGGTATAGATGGCGAAATTAGATATGCATTATCTTATACTTTTGGAAGTTGTGAATAAACTATTTATCTTGAGATTGAATATCTGTTTAGAGATAAATGTATTGGGCTATCGGTGGAGGATAGCTATGATTGTTATAGAAATTACATGAGGATTAGGCAATTTAATGCTAATCCATTGTTGGTGTCATTGAATATGACCATATTATAAATACATTGTATATGTATATTTATTGAGAGGAGAAAGGGCATGTACTCCATATGTGATTATGTTTATAAATACATTGCATATGTATATTTGTTTGGGAGGAGAAAGGGGATGGACTCCATTTAAAGCAAGTTGGCCGGAGTGTCCTGGGTGAAAGACCCGAAATTTTATATATAAATGGGTGTCGATTCCTTCGGATGAAATATCCGTAACATGGCAGATTTGAAGTGTTTATGTGTGTTTTGCATAATTGGAAACCATTGAGTTGTAGTCTCATTTTGGTTGTTGAAAAATAATGAATTTAACTCATGAATTGAGTAGCATATATGAACTTGAAATGAATTGAAGGAAAATGGAAATGAGGTTTGGTCTTAGTGGCATATGAATATGCAGGCCTTGTAGATGTTTTAGTTTCGGTATTGTTTATGCATGTGGTATTTATACCTTTGCTAAACCTCATATATTGTGTTAGATTATTTCTACTGGGCTGTTGGCTCACCCTATACAGGAATACCATTTTCAGGTGCAGGTGAGATGTTTCCTCTAAGGCAATAGCGGGGATGGATTTTTGGGAAGCAAGAGCTTCGTAATTATGTCTTGTTGTGTGTATGTTTGTTATTTGTAAAGCCAAGGGCTTAAGATGTAATGAGCGAGACTCACTTTGTACAACCAAGCAATGACTTGGGAAGATGTCAACCTACATGGCATTTAACTGGTTGTTAAACAGTAAACTCTGATGAATGAAAGTATTGTATTGTTGTTATATTCTTCCGCATGATAGATATGTTTATTGTATTATTTTGAGGGCGTTACATTTATATTATCCTTGTCATGGGGAAAACCCATCATATAAATTTCAGACTATTTTTCTTCAGACATATGGGGTGATAAAATATTTGAGGACCGTTTGTGAACATGCCAGGGATGTCATTCAAAATGCTTGGTTTGGAAAAATTCTCAATGAGCTCTATCAAGTCTTCCTTGATGTCTTGCCTAAGATACATTTCCTCATGTGTACTAAGTTCGATGACGATAACGATTGCCAAAAGTATTTGTCTGCTAAAAACATTGTTAAGCTAATAAGGCATGGTCCTTTTGGCTACAAGGGACTCAAGTTTTGGGTCGGTTGTGCAACTGACGAGGTATGTTTATTTATCACTTCTCTAGTTATACTTTAACTCAAAGTTTTAAAGTTATCTCAAGAGTAGTTAACAAGATCAACTAAATAAAGAATTGGATGTCGTCTTACAGCTAAAAAAATTTAGTATTATGAGAACATAATTTACATTTCTTGGGTTTTGATAAATAGTATATTCCGTGTAAATCTGTTATGATTTTATTTGGTTTGCCTGTTTCAATACTAAACCTGGGGCTTTTTTTATTTTTTCTTAATTATTTTAGACCATTCATACTTTGTGTAAGGGCTTTCAATGAGACAAAACATTCACAATTCTATTTTGAAATACAACGGATGATTGCATTTTTTAAATTCATTATTAAGCATATTGAATCAGTATTGAGACTATGTGGCATTTTGGTTTTCATCATCAATCATTTTAAAAGTTATTTTCTTCATATACATATTTATTACTAGTGGTGGTGCACGTGTTTTGCACATGGTAATTTTTCTTATATTATTTTTTTTATTTTTTTTTGGGTTTGGGTTTGTAGGTTTTATATTAGTTTTACTTTTTGAACCATTTTGTTATTTTTTGTAAGTGTTTAATGTTTATGTTTGAAAGTGTGGATATTATTTGGTTGAAATTTGATAAGTCAGATTAGGAGTGTAATCGAACTCCATGTCCTTCATATGTATGGGGGGCATTTATATTTTTGTTTTAGTATTAAAATTTAGAAAGTAGGTTGAAACAATAACATAAGACAATTGTAGTCTATATCATATGGCTGGACTTATTACTATTAAATATATAATTCACCAGGTTGTTTCACTTTTATTATTTGTATGTATGTAGAAACCATTTTGTAATTAAAAGATGAACAAATAAAACACCCAACTAACATTGTAATATTTTATTATTTAAGGTGAAGAAATAAAACATTCAACTAATATTGTAATATTTTTATTATTTTTTGGAATAAATTAAGTAAAAGAAATTGAAAGATAAAAATATTTTACAAAATTCATTTCTTCTCTAGTTTGATCCTCTTTGAGGAATTTTGAAAATTTGTTGTATTTGTATTTTCCATTTCATATTGATCTCCCTCATTTTGTACTTCTTCTACTACAGTCTTCCTGGATATGCGATCCTTATCATTCATCTTGTGTAGCCTTGTGATAAAAATGTATGTATGTCCAGAAGCAAGTTTTAGCGCGTTATAGAATTTGTTATTCTTACCATCCTGCAACAACAATAACAATAGTATAGTTTTAAATTAAATTATTTTCTTGGCTATGTATGTATGTTACTAATGTGACATTGTTTATGCATATGGTAAACTTGCCTTGTCTTTGGATGCTATGAATTTAGTTGGTGGACATCTAATAATTTTCTCAGCCACTTCAAATAATGTGACATGTAGTTGTCTTTCTCCATCTCCCACTGTAGGCATCATCAAATATCTAATATTTGATGTGAAAAATGTAAATAAATTACGAGGTTGTAATTTTGTTATTTAATAAATGCAAAGCATTAATTGTGTTACCATGTAGAACTATCGCATACCTTGGATGATACTCTGAATTCGAGTTCTTGCATTTACTGCATTCTACTCCTTGTTCAGTTTGATAAACTTTCTTATTGCATACTTTGCAAGCAATATACCAAGGTTGGTCTAGATTGTCTATACGAATGATTGTTGCTTTGAAGGGATAATATGTACTCTATTTGGATATTTATAGTCATGGTGTATTAATATTAATATTAAATTGGTGAAGTAAAAGAGGAATCATAATATTTGGAATTATTACAATTATTAACACTTTCAATAACAAACCAAGACATTGCAAAACACCTCCATCACAACAATAATTGTACTTTTTTCCCTCACAGAAAAAATCACATTATTGAGGAAAAATGGATTTTGAAATACATAACAATATGCTATTGCAAAAAGTCTACACAAAGCTAATGGCATTTGGAAGGAAGAAGCCTCAACTAAACAATCTGATATCCAATCATCTCCTTGAAACAATCCTCTCTTTTCAGCAACTTCTTTAAATGAAGAGAATTGAATACCATTACAGCTTAATAAATCAACAAAAAATGTTGGACTCCTAACATGGTTTAACAAAAGCCTCAAGTAATATCTCTCACCTTTAGATGGATTTGCTCCATTTATATGACCAATAACCTGTCTTGTTTTCCTTTCTTTCCAATACTTCCCTTGTTTGTTCCAGACAAAATGCTCTGGGAATTTTCTATAAAGATATTGCCTTTTTTGTTTATCATTCAAACAAAACGTAAAAAATTCTGTAAGCATTGTTTTTGAAGTTGTTTCAGAATAAATAATGTTCTCCAAGTCTTGGTTTTCCCAATAGGAGACAAATTGATTGTTTGGCAAATGTAGTTGCAAATTTATAACTGCTAGGTATATTTCATTTAGATCAAATTCAAATATCCTCCATATGGATTCTTGTGCTGATACCCACCAAGCATCTTGGAATTGTTATATTTCATCAATAATGATATCTCCATCATTTTGACTAATGTTGACTGCAATCTTGTCGTGGCCCTCATAAATTTATTTATAAAGATACTTAACTACTTTCACCCCTAAGCATATCTCAACATTAATATAGCAGTTATATCAACTTAAAAGATAAGGATTATAAGGTACCACCCATCTATTATCCAAAACAGCATTCTGCACATTAACAGTAAAACTTTCTTCACTCCTCTTATAAATTGGATAACTGTATTTGCCTTGCATTGTTTTCGGTGAAAAAGAGCGGGGATAACAATTTTTGCATTTACCTTTGCGCATACAAGGATTTTTTTTATTTAAAACTCCACAAGGCCCATGCATCATATGTTTAGCAACCTTTTCATATAAATCAGGAAACTGTCTGGATCTGGAAATTCAACACAAACAATTTTGTCATAATCATTTGATTTGTAATCTTGCAATTTGCCATGAAGATGATTAACATGTGTGTATGGGGTAGGCCGCTTTTTTGGAACTCAATAATGTGAACATGTGTCGCTACTTTTCCAAAAATATGCTTCTTAAATAGTTGCTGTTGTAGGTCTTGTAACTTTGCTAAAAAAGCTCCTGCAGTTAAATCAGGTCTATCTTGTGCTACCTGTTCTTCCTTTAATGAATCCCTAATCTCTTTCCAATCAGGATTACAAGTCATTGTGATAAAAAGAACTAGCTTTCCAAATCATTGTACTAATGAGATAGCATCTAAATACCTCCTACGCATATCTCTTGGGCCTCCTACAAAGGATGTAGGTAATACTATTCTTTTTCCCACTTTGCTTCCCCTGTTCTCACCAGATAATACACTATCTACAATCCCTTGGTAAAATTCAGCCCTTATTTTTGTTTGTTTCTTCCGATAAAAGCCCAACCTTGTATTCTCAAGTTTTATATACATGTCAACAACAAATTGCTACAATAGTCGCCCAGATAGTACGATGATTGAGTGGTCGTCATCTCGTACATGTAGTTTATAACAGTAGCATTGCCGACATGATGCATTCTTTCTGCCACTACCATCAACATCTGAACCATACATTAAATTTACAATAAGAAAAAATGAGACATTATAATAGTATACATGAAAAATATATAATGAAATCACAACTAAATAGGCACAAAGAATTCAAACAATCCAGAACATGCACGTTTTCTTGTCTATTTATTGCAAACTGTTTTTACAAATGTAAGAAATATAAAAATCAAATAACCATTTAGTGTATAAAAAAGTAACTAATATTAAATGGATACTTGAACATTTTAGTATTTTTAATGAGAAAATTATTTACATATTAGCAAAATTTAGGGTGTAAAAACAGTTGCTTTTCATGACAATTTCATCATAGATGTACAGTGAATTGGAATGTTCAAATATTTTTTGACAATCTCATCAAATATCTCATTTTTATTTTAGTTCTTGGACTGTTCAAAACAATAATGGTAGGTTTCGTGAAAGAACTATGAAAAATATATAATTGTTCAATGAAACACAAGCTTTGCCATACCTTGTTATTCCATAACTTATCCTTTCTATTAATTTTCTTATCAGTCCTTCATCTTGTCTTTATTTCTGCCTCAAATTTGAATCAATATTCTCATGTGTAAACTCCTCGCTATAAAAATAAAAATAAAAAACTCAAAATATATGTGCATTATGACCAATTCTGAATTTTCTAATCCCATACCTTACCATTATGAACATAACTGCATGAGAACACGTCACTTTCATTAGCTCATTGTTACAAATGGAGTCATTTATGCAAGTTAAAGAATTTTATGTTCATCCAAACAAGACTTGACAAATTAAAGAAAAAAATATAATAAATTACAAATGATCCCTTTTATTAATAAATTATCAAATCAATTAATAGTTTTTAATGATGTCAGAAATATATTTCAATTAACAATTCAAATAATTTTATTATTGTATAGGAGAGCAATTAGAAATTTTATTTTTTTCCAGTCAATTCTGTTAAATAAAAAATTCCAACAATGGGATATTTGCAATTTTTCAAACTACGGGAACAATCCATATTTTAAACAAACCTCAAGGGATATATTTATAATTTATCCAAAAAAAATAATATGACAAATTACGCAGATAGTCCTATATGTTTTTCATTTGTGTCATTTTGATCCTTACACTTTTAACTAGCTCAATTTTGACTCTTAATTTTAAATTTTGTATCAATTTGGTCCAATTACTAACATCATTAGGACGTTTGACAAAAAATTATAATTGAGCTAATTGAAATTAACTCACTGACTTAAGAAAATTTATAATTTTATGATAGTGTTTATGTGCGTATTTTTCATAAAAAAAATACTAATAATTATAATTAATTAGACTAAATTGAGATAAAATCGTAAATTAAAGGTCAAAATCGAATCAATTAAAATTACAAGGACAACCAATATAATTTAGCTAAAATAATAAGGGTAAATGAATGCATATTTAAATTTTGTTGCATGTTAATGACACCATTATCTACTCCAGCTCTATTTCTTTTAAGGATATTTTGATGCCATCCAACCTCTCCTCTAGGAAATAATAATGGGTATTGCAATGGATCGTAACAACCATGATAGTGTCGCACTCTATGCTTATGCCCCGAATTTGAGTGAACTATAATATCACGTGCATGAGGTACATTTGGGTTATTTCCTTCAATCCAAATTGCAGCTACTTGATCAGCTGATGGTGAGTTGTAAACCCTTCGATCCAACTTCACATCTGTACTTATATGGATTTCAAAAGTATCTAATGGAACATGTTCTAGTGTATGCAAAAAATGAGCATAAGGATTTTCTAAAAGTATCTCAATTAGTTTACCAACAACAACTTTAAAAAGTGGTGCATCGTTTAGTTTACTCAATCTATTCTGAAGTTCACTGTCTGTATCATTGAAGTACGACTGGAAATAACAAGGATCCTTACCAAATGGAATCAAAGATGGAAAATCATGGTATATTTGACCTTTTGCACGAAATGTATAAACACCTCGTCTAGAATTTTCCAATTCCTTGTCTAACTTCACGCCAAATGATGCGAATGCAAAAATGCTATTATATGCTCGAATATGTCTACGAAATTCAACAGCCTCTATAGTTTGAGAAGTAAACAAGGTTCTTAGGCATTCTAGAACTTCAAGGCTTGCAAGCACTACTTCTCCTTTATAGCAACAAAAGCTCAGAGGTTCATATTCAAACCTTTTAGCTTTACAAAAGGTGCAAGGTATCATTTTACGAATTCATGCAATTCATGTGTCAGAGAGCAAACAATTTGCGATAATGCATCACCTATTTTTCATATATATTACAAGCATTAGAATCAAGTCTATATAGTAAAAGATGTCAAAAATAATTAATAATTTTGTGTGTTTATCATTCATTGGAGTTGTCTCATCATGACCTTCCAAAGAGTAAGTTGTATTGTCAAATGTGTTTGAACCTTTGTGTTTTATTTTCCTATCATTTGAAATATTTTCAATATATTGTTTTCGCTGTTCAAGTGTAAATCTGGCATATTCATTGTTTTATCGAGCACAATGTTCATAAGTTGTATCTGTGATAAATCCTTTGATTAGTAGCTGTAACAAACCATGAACATTTTTTTTATTTGTTCATCGAAATTGACACACAAGTTCATGCCATTGATATTGTCCATCTCCTTTTGTTGGTGGAGGAGTATTTTCTTTCCCTCTTGTAATCGATAATCTGGAAAAAAATAAGAATTTAAAAAACAAAAGGAAAAATGTAAAAATAATGCGAATAAAATTTGGGTTTTTTTTTTCCATAATATTCTATTTGATTCTATGATACATCTTAATATTTTAATTTAATATTAATAATTAATTTTTTTGTGAATAAATTATTAAGTCAATTAACGATTTTTAATGATATGAGAAATATTTTTCAATGAACAATTTTGATAATTTTATTGTTCCATAGGAGAGCAGTTAGATTTTTTTTTTTTTTTTGACAAATAGTACAATTGTTTATGAGTGATAAGTCCAACGGCATTCTAGATTCTGCGAAGTTGATTTGATTTTGCTACGAAACCCACCCACCAAAAGTTCAAAATTCAAAATCAAAAAGACAAAAGAAAAAAAAAATATTGACAAAGTGATAGTATAATTGGATATGAGTCATGAGTCCAAAACATTCAAGGTGTCTGATGGTAGATTCTGATGTTTCAAGGTGTTTGGTTATTTTAAGGTGTTTGATGTTTTAAGGTGTTTAAATTTCGAAAGATGTCTGTGATTGTTTGTATGCAATATTAATAATTAATTTTTTTGTAAATAAATTATTTAGTCAATTAACGATTTTTGATGATATAAAAAATATTTTTCAATGATCAATTTTGATAATTTTATTGTTGCATAGGAGAGTAGTTAGATTTTTTTTTTTTTTTTTGGGGGTTTGTTTACTTAAATTACAAAATTTAACGAAGTGTAGTAATAATGAGAACTTTAATTTTTTTTTAACATTAACAGCTGAAATTCTTATAAATAAATATAGTAAATATAATAGGTTTTTTTTTCATGTCCGGACGACCTCCAGAACATCCGTCCGGACGTTGTCCTGAACAACCAGAGATATGAAAAAATCTAATGAAAATTATAATTTCAGTATTGGAGTGAAAGGTATCAAATCAAACTTTTCATTAACTTTTTACTCAAAGTTAGTAAAAAAAATTTATTCAATGTTAGAGATGTTCTCCTAAGTACATTTTTTTTTGATAATCCAAAACTATGCACACAAAAGTGATGTGAGAGTTTTTTTTTTTATTTTTGCACAAAGCTCTATTATTAGTAGCAACAACAATTGTGTTATGAAAATAGAGAAAGAAGAGAAAAGAGAGACTCTATACTGAATTGAATGAATAATATAATAGAAGAAGCCTGTATATATAGGCAGAAAGGAAACCTAGATAGGTACAGAAAAGATAGAGATTAGTATAGAAGGAGATAGAGAGAGATACAATACAAATAGATAAGATACATCTATAATAAGATACAGCTAACACCCCCCCTCAAGCTCAAGGTGGTAAGTCAAATATCAATTTGAGCTTGGAGAGGAGATCAGAGAAGCAGCCTGAAAGATGAGCTTTGGTGAAGAGGTCGGTGGTCTGATCAGCAGAGGTAACAAAGAGAAGACAAACATGGCCACTAATAACATGCTGTCGTATGAAGTAGCAATCGATCTCAATATGCTTGGTGTGATCATGGAAGACATCGTTATGGGCAATCTGAATAGTACTTTGACTGTCACAATAAAGGTTAGTGGCAGCTGAATGAGAAACACCCATGTCAGAAAGAAGCCAACGAAGCCACACAAGCTCCTGAGTAGTGTCTGCAAGAGCACGATACTCAGCCTCGGTACTAGAACGAGCAACAAGGGTTTGCTTCTTGCTACGCTAGGAAATGAGAGAGTTGCCCAAGAAGAAGCAGAACCCAGTAGTGGAACGACGATCGGTAGGATCCCCTGCCCAATCGGCATCAAAAAAGGCATGCAGCTGTAGAAAAGAGTGAGGGGAATAGTGAAGACCATGAAACAAAGTTCCTTTGAAATAGCGCAAAATGCGAACTAGAGCAGCATAGTGTGAAGAGCGAGGAGTAGTCATAAATTGACTGACAATGTGAACAGCATAAGCAATATCTGGACGAGTAACTGTGAGATAGACAAGACTACCAACTAGTTGACGATATAAAGTTGCATCTAACAATAGGGGGCCGTGAAGAGGTGTAAGACGAGTCTGAGGATCAACTGGAGTAGTGACAGTCTTGCAATCGGTAAGGCTAGCATGAGCCAAAAGATCAGAAGTACACTTGGCCTGGGTAAGAAAATACCGAGAGGAATCTTGAGAAATTTCCAAGCCAAGGAAGTAGCTAAGTGCACCCAAATCTTTCATCTCAAACTGGAGATGGAGAAACTGTTTGAGACTAGAAATACCCACTATGTCATCTCCAGTGATAATCATATCATCCACATAAAGGAGAAGGAGAATAGTACCGCGCTCCGTCTTACAAATAAACAAGGCAGAATCATGGGCACTAGAAGAAAACCCAAAGTCACAAATGGTAGAGCTGAACTAGGCAAACCAAGCATGTGGAGCTTGTTTCAAACCATATAAAGCACGGCGGAGTTTACAAACCTTGTTTGAGTGAACAGAAGAACCAGGAAGGGGTTGCATATAAACTTCCTCAGTGAGATCACCATTGAGAAATACATTCTTGACATCTATCTGAGAAAGGTGCCAGTGGCAAGCAGTAGCAACGGCAAGTAAGGTGCCAACTGAAGTAAGACGGGCAACAAGAGAAAATGTTTCCTCATAGTCAATCCCATATTCTTGACTAAATCGTCGAGCAACAAGGCGAGCTTTGTAACGCTCAATGAAACCATCAGAATGAGTTTTAATCTTGTAAACCCATTTGCAACTAACAGTACGCTTAATAGGAGGAAGATCAATCACATTCCAGGTATGAGTTTGATCGAAAGCCTGCAGTTCATCAGTCATAGCTTGTTGCCAAAGAGGGTTAGAAGAAGCTTCTTGATAAGAAGTAGGTTCATGAGAGCAAAAGGTAGTGGAACCAACAATATAATCACGGAGAAAAATAGAAGGTTGCGTTACCCGTGTAGAATGATGCTCAGGTAGAGGAGGAACCTCAATGGAAATAGGTTCCGGAAGAACCTCCACTGGAGCTGGAGAAGGCGTAGGGCGATCAGTTGACACAGGATCCTCAGGATGGACGATAAGCGTAGGCGGCTGTGGAAGCATGGGGCCAGAATCTGCATCAAAGTCATCAGAAAACAGATCTATAGAAATATCAGGAAAGACCGGTGAGTGGATGGACTATGGTAGGTGAAACTTGGAAAGAGTGGAGAATATTCTATGTTCCCAGAAGACCACATGACGAGAAATACGAAGACGCTTGGAGATAGGATCCCAACAATGATACCCTTTATGTTCTATACCATACCCCAGAAAACAACAAAGACGAGAACGAGGTTCTAATTTAGTGTGTTCATGAGGCTAAAGTAGAACAAAACAAGCAGAACCAAAAACTTTAAGAGTGGTATAATCAGGAGGAGAACCATACAAGCGCTCGTAAGGAGTTGTGTTAGCTATTACAGGGGTAGGGACACAATTGATGGTGTGGATGGCAGTGAGGGCAGCTTCCCCTCAAAAATTTTCAGGGCAAGAAGAAGAAAGGAGAAGAGCCCGAGTAGTGTCTAGAATATGACGGTGCTTTCTTTCGACTCGTCCATTTTGTTAGGAAGTGCATGCACAAGATCGATGAGAAAGAGTACCATGAGCCCGAAGAAAAGAAAGAAAATTAGAATCCAAGTATTCCTTAGCATTATCAGAACGAAAAAGTTTAATAGTACGAGAAAACTAAGTGCAAACCATGGTAGAGAAATCATAGTAAATCTGTTTAAGTTCAGAGTGATTTTTGAGAAGAAAAAGCCAAGTATAGCGAGAAAAATCATCAACAAAAATCACAAAATATCTAGACCCCCCATGGTAGGTGTGGGGGAAGGTCCCCAAATATTTGAATGCACAAGATCAAAAGGAGCAGTAGAAATAGAATTACTTTTATTAAAAGGTAATGCGTGTTGTTTAGCAATTTGACAAGATAAACAATCGACATCATCAAGACGAACACGACCTAACTGACCACTAGAAACTAAATTTTTCAAACGACTAAAAGAGACATGTCCTAAGCGACAATGCAAAAGATGAAAAGAAGACATAGTAGATACAGCAGCAACAGTAGATGATTTGTGCGGACTGCAAAGATGGATAAACTCGAACAGACGTCCATGCTTACGGCCTATCTCAAGGATCTGTGTCGTCTAAGGGTTTTGCACCAAACAACCATTAGCATAAAAGGTAATAGTTAGACCAAGTTCACATAGCTGACCAATAGAGATAAGGTTCATTTTAAGAGAAGGAATATGGTAAGCATCAAAAAGAGACACAGTGGAAGTATAGATTTGGCCAATATGACTAACAGGCATATGAGAACCATCAGCAGTGTATATAGTGGAAGCAGAAGAGGATGATGACAAAGAAGAAAATATAGTGGAGTCAGAAGTCATATGATTACAGCATGCGGAATCAAAATACCATGAAGAGTTACCTGAGGTTACTGAAAGAGCAGTAGAAGGAGAAGTACCCGATTTGTTGAGCACCTGGTGGATGATAGACTCAACATCATCCATAGAGAAGGAAGGAGCAGAAGAACCCTCAGAGGCAACAGCAGCAGAGTGAGAACCGTGGTCAAATTTAGACTGAGACCTAGAACGAGAAGCCCTTTTCTTAGATGAAGTAGTGGAGGGAGCTCGAGGACAATTGCTTTGGAGATGGCCCGGAGCAGTCTTGTGACAAGACAAGCATTCGTGAACCTGGCATTGAACAAGAGAATGATTGGCTGGCAGGCCTCGGTTGTGACAATAACTGCATATGAGTGGCTGTGAAGATGAGGAACTCTGAAAAGATGGCGTAGCAAGAACAGAATCCATGTCGTGAGATCTAAGACTCCCAAAACGAGTCTCCTCTGATAGGAGCTCAGTAATGGCTTGCTCTAAAGTGGGTAAGGGCAAACGATGAAGCAAAGAAGCACGCACAGGCTCAAAAGTGCTATGAAGAGCCGTAAGAAACTATAATAGTCGCTGATGATTCCGATAATTAATAAATAGCTGTGCATCATCAGAATGAGTCCATGGAGGTTCAGAAAGAGCGAGCTGGTCCCAAACGAACGACATTTGGGATAGGAAGTCATTGAGAGACTGACCGAGTGCCTAGCACATGTGATGAAAAGTCTGCAATAGTTGATATTAATGAGCATGGCCAGTGGTCTGATAATGTTCCTTCAAAAAATTCCAAATTGCTTTGGCAGGAGAGGCAAGGGAGTCATCGTCCTGAAAGCGTCCAAATTGAAGGTTGACGGAAGGAACTGAGGTAGCCCAGAACCATGTGATAATTTGATAATTCTTACTTTCCCATTCGTCAAGATGGTCATCGAGTGCAGAGTCCGTCTCATCCTTCTTCTGGTTGGGTTTGGAAAGAGTACCAGTAATAATCTGCCAAAGGCGTTTCCCTTTAATGAAGCTAGAGAGAGCTTGGGCCTAACTAACATAATTAGATCCATCAAGTATAACAGAAACAGATTGGATGTGTCAGTATGATCCATAATTGTCAAAACGGAGGTCTCCAACAGATTCAGAAGCCCAAAAAACCTTATGAACAAGTAGGGCTGACGTCAGCACTGTGCTGTGATGATGTCAACAACCAACTAGGGGCTGAGAGAAGCTGACGTCAACGGCTAAACCAAACAAGGCACGCGGCTGAAAGAAGCCGGGCGGAAGTCGGGGAGAAATCGGCTGAGGTGGAAGCCAAAGGGAAATCGGCTGAGGCGGAAGCCGAGGACGAAGCAGCTGAGACGGAAGTCGAGGACAGAGCGGCTAAGGCAGAAGCTAATGGGCGAGCCGAGGCTGATGCGGAAGCCAAAGGGCAGAAGCCGAGGGAAGTCGGCTGAAATTACATGTATGGGAGCGTGTCGAGAGTGGAACCGAAGGAAGCCGACGCGCTGGTCTTTGGATGGCGTGTGACAGCGCGTGTGATGTCCGATGGTGGTGATTCTGGTGGCGTTTGCTTCGTCTTGAAGAGACGAAGAGTTTGGTGTAGTTCAAATGTTGAAACAGAGATGAACTAGATACGCAGAAGCCAGTAGAAACCAATCAATGGCAGAACCAGAAAAAAAATAAGGCTAGGAGAGAACCTAGGCTCTGATACCATGTTATGAAAATAGAGAAAGAAGAGAAAAGAGAAACTCTATATTGAATTGAATGAATAATACAATAGGAGAAGCCTGTATATATAGGCAGAAAGGAAACCTAGATAGGTACAGAAAAGATAGAGATAAGTATAGAAGGAGATAGAGATAGAGAGAGATACAATACAAATAGATAAGATACATCTATAATAATATACAGCTAACAGAATGCACGAAAGTTTGCACAAAACTAAGTTATTAGTGGCAACAACGATTGAATGCAAAAAAGTTTGCAGATATTGGCTAAGATGATCCCTGGCAATGCCATTACATCAATATTATCAACTTTTCTTGGATTGTTTTTGTGAGACTCCATCTAAATTAGTGATGTGAGGTACTTCAACCATGCTAGATATTTAAAAGAAATTATCTAAAAATTCACACAAAATAGTATATTTAAATGTATAAGAACACACAAAATTTGAAACACCAAATATTTTGCAGAGTTGCTAGTAGATTTAAAACCTAGGATCAACATCATCAGACAAACATGAAACAAAAGTGATGCATATATACCTTATAAAATAAAAAATATAGTACGGCTTAACAACCAAAGCCCATGAGCCTCTAGATAGACTAAAAGAAAAAAACATATATATAATGTCAAAGTGATAGTATAATTGGATAGGAGTTATGAGTTCAAAACATTCAAGGAATTTGATAATAGATTGTGATGTTTTAAGGGGGGGAAAAAATATTGACCAAGTGATAATATAATTGGATATGAGTCATGAGTCCAAAACATTCAAAGAATTTGATAGTAGATTGTGTTGTTTTAAGGGGGAAAAAAATATATTGACAAAGTGATAGTATAATTGGATATGAGTCATGAGTACAAAACATTCAATGAATTTGATAGTAGATTGTGATGTTTTAAGGTGTTTGGTTATTTTAAAGTATTTGATGTTTGAAGGTGTTTAACTTTGGAAAAATGTCTACGTTGCTTGTGGTTTTGTTGACATTTAATTTAATAAGTTACAAAGGGTATTTTTGGAATACACAAAAAGTAAAAAACATGGCAATTCTTTACACTTTGTAATTGTAGTAGATAATAGTATATATTTTCTTATTAAGTTTTTGTTTTAGTGTCCAGGCTTTTTGGGTCTTACCTTATGACATTCCTACGCCTTTTAGCGTACGTATTGAGTTTTGTATATATTTCCTTTTTGGTAATAAAATCTCACTTGCTAAAAAAAGATCATTTTATTCGTTTATTTATTTAGATTGGGAGAAAGGAGATGATACATTAAGGGCCTGTTTGGTAACCATTTCGTTTTCAGTTTTCAGTTTATATTTACAAAAAATTAAAAAATTATCATAAAAACATGTTTGATAATTTTTTTTCGTTTATAAATAGTTGTCTCAGTTTATAAATTTGAGGAAAAAACCTAAACCCAAAAAATGAGTTTACATTAGTTTTCAAACAGAAATTTAAAAATTTGACTAACAATTTTTTTTTAATTTATTTTTTTCAATTAATTTTTTTTTTCCAATTATAATGTGTATGTTCTCATTGTCATAAATAATAAAAAATAAATATAAATATTTTAAGCTTGAACAAACATATTTTTTAGTTTATGTTTATAAAAATTTTCAAATATTCTGTTCAAACCAAACGCATTTATTGTTTATGTTCTTCTAAAAATATACAAAAACTAATTTATAAAATTTTTGTAAACATAAACCAAAAACATAAACGTTACCAAACGGAAAAATTATTCAGTATTCTCGGAATATCACGTGTCCGTATTATCACCCAATCATTATTCATTATGCCCTATAATGTCCCTCAATCACCTAACACAATACCCCACCTACCCATCTTCTCCACCAATCACAATACTATAGAGTACCACGTGTCTATACTCCAAGATTGCTGAATAATTACCCTACGAAACCCTACCTAAATGAATAGATTCATAAGAACATGAGCATGGACTTCAGTGCACTAAGAGCGTATATATGATCCACATCTGACATGTTCTATATTCTCAGCACGAAGCCATCACACTACCCATGGAGTCTCTCACAATAGCCCTTACATACCATCTTTGAAAAGAGCACCACCAAAATGTACCTTATAAACACCCGTAGTAGGAGTTTTCTACCTATCATTCACTGGTGGGGCCGTTGTGATTGCAGTTCTCTCTGTGCTGATCTAGTTTTCTCTAAAAAAAATTAGAAGCAAATTCAACACTATCATTAGCAATTTCTGGCTCCCGCCAAAACCTGCATTACTCTGAGCAATCAAAGCTCTGATTGCATTCAGCTTCCTATACTTCCATTGCTTGAACATAAATCACCTTTATTATCAAATTTGGTCCAGTAATGTAAGCCACACCATTTCCAAATCAAATGTACTTATAGCAAGTGGACAGTCCCTAAGACACTGTACCACTGTCTCACACCAGAAACCACAAGAAGAACATATAGCATCATCCACCACTTTCTTGTGTTCCGGAAGTCACTACAGGAAAGTAAGGATTTAACGGCGTTTAATTAACGACGTTTAATTAAACGTCACCTTTTTTTATAATTAACGGCGTTTTTTAAACGTCGCCTTTGTTGTTAGGCAAAACGGTACTGTTTTAAAAATAGAAGACCTTTAAAAAAACGCCTCCAAAACCCTGTCTCTCTTTACACACTCTTCCCTGTCTCTCTTCACACCCTCTTCTATCTCTCTAAACTTTTATTTTGAAAACCCTACACTGCCGTCTCCTTCTCACTCATTCAAATCTCTCACTCACTCCTCGCTCTCTCTCTCTCTCTCTCTCTCTCTCTCTCTCTTTCTCTCTCTCTCTCTCACACACACACACACAAATATCTCTCGATTCTTCAGTTCAGTTCAGTGATTCTTCTTCTTCAATTCTGGTGATTCATCTCGGGATTGCGATTTCGAAGTTCGATTTTGAGCATAGATCCGTGATTCATCTCCGTGGATTTGGAACTCTTGGTCTTCTTCGATCAGAGGTTAGTTGCTCTCTCTTTCTCTCACTCAAATCTCTCTCGATTCTTCTTCAGTTCAGTGATTCTTCTTCGATTCTTCTTCCATTGATGAATAACTTTTGTTATGGTGAAGGAAAAAATGTAGGTGAAACTTTAATTTATTGGTTCAAACATTAAAATATGCCCAATCTGGTCCTCCTCCTCCTCCTCGTGTTCAAACGAACGACCTCCTAAAAAGAGGATCCTCCGACAACGTCCGTTTTCCGCTGAGAACTTCATTCGATGGTACGCACTGCCTTCCCTAAATCTTGGAGCATATTTTACAGCATCACCATTTCAGTTGCTACCTAAGAGAGAACGGGTTTTCAAAGTCATAAAATTTATTTTTCTCTTCAAGGTCAATTAATGCTCAAGAAGATGTTTAAGAGAAATAAAATGCACAAATTACAGTAATGATGCCTGGAATGTACTCCAATTTTAATACCTTTGTTGTGGTAATTTTTGAATATATATGAAATCTCATTGTTTTAGTTGTAGAATTGATTTACTGCTAAGAAACTGATCCATTAACAGGATAGGCATTAGTTGTGATCTGAGTTCTTATGATTTATTGTTTTACATATTAGAGGGAAGGACAGAGATTGGAGAGGTTGATGAAAGATGTTACTGCATGCACTACAGAGTTTTATGGCCTCATGTTAGTTGCTGGGACCACCCATTGATGGCGACCTTTCAGCCCTAGAATCGCAATTCTGCAGTTCAAAGCAAGAATTGAGTTATACCCATGTTTCTATTAAGATAGGATCACAATTCCAACTTTGATGAAACTGCTCTCAAACATTTGTATCCCAAAGAAACAAACGAAAAGTTACAAAGTAAAAATATAATATGCAGAGAATAAATGTTTATCTTAGTTTCTGACTTTTCTCTCAGGAATTAAAATATGGATATTTTTATTGTTTCAATTTGGGTTCTGTGAAGATTGATGAATAAAAAATCAGATATATGTTAAGTGACTTGGTTAAGCAAACCGATAGGAGTCGTAGTGAGAACAACTATGTTGTAACTGCTTATGGACCCGAGCCTGGGTGATCTATCCATGACGATGATGAAGTTTGGGTGAAACTAAGTGGAGGTCCAAACCAACTGATGTTGAAGAATCAATAGATGAGTTGTGGTTAAGGATGAAATGCCACTCAAACCAGAGTTAGCTAGATCTCCCCAAAATGCATTGAGGTGCAGTAGTTGACTGAACATCTGGAGGGTGAAGTATTGTTTCAAGGCAAACTCTGAATATTAGACATGATCTCAAAATAACAAGGGTCAAGGTCAACCAGTAAGACGATGGGAGATAAGCTTCATCGTTGTGAGGGAAATAACCCAAATCACTAGCTAAGGCCCTTAAATGACTGTTTAGTGATAAAGGAGGTAGGGGTGCTGAGATAGCAAGGAGTTTTGCCTAGAAGCAACCACCCTTGAAAGAGTGTGTAATAGCTCACTAATCGAGCACTTGAGTGCTAAAGATGAATGAGCTAAGCTATATGCCGAAGTTGTGCGATGTGGTGATGAATTGTTACTTTTGTAATAAAAATTTACTATAATTTTGTTTAATTGTTTTATGTGGTACTGTGGTTATGTACAATAGACAATTTCTCTTTTAAATTCCAACTAAGCAAAAAATAATAATATTTACTATATGAAATAATACATAAAATTTTCCTTGATACTCCCAAACATAAACTCTTCTAGCTCTAGATGTTGTCCTTCCTTGACCCCGCTCCTGCTCAGCCTCTATGCCACTAAGGCTCTCATAGAATGAGTAATTGAGAGGAACATGTCTTAGCCAAAAAGAATAATACCATCCTTGAGTCATTTTGCACCCTTGCTTGTCCTTCTATTCTCTTCATTGAATTTCGGCATCCTTCAATATATTTCTACTTTTTATTTCAACTTCCTTTTCATTCTGCTCTTTATTTCATTTTTCCTTTTCACTATTCTCCTTCCCTTTTTATGATATCTTCCTTTATTTGAAATTTTTTTATTTCACACTTATCTTCCTTCATGTTTCATCATATAATTGCTTGATAACATATTTAAGTTGCACAACAGGAAAAAGAAGAAGCTAGGAGTGCAGAGCAATTGAATATCTGTCACGCTGTTCTCATTTCTCTGTTTAGGTTGTTATTCCAGTTTAACTTGGTGACTTTACCACCACTATCTTACCTGGGATGATATCTGAACTGTGGCTAAGATTTCTGGCTGGTGGTGTCTGATTGGTTTTTAATGACAAGCACACAACTCCACAAAGCTTTACCCTGACTTTTTGGGCCTGCTGGGTTGCTTGAACCATGTCACCATTTTGTTTAAGCTATGGCCATAATTCTTATTGAGTCACTTCCAAATTAACATGTTCTTGCTTCATTTGTTCATGAAAAATACTCACCACTTCCACCTCCTCGTCCTCCTCTTCATATCCCCTGTTAAGTGTTCGTATGCATCTCCAGAGAAATTTATTCACTGTGTATCTTTGCTTTGAGTTCAATTATAGTGTTGAGGATGTGTTTTTTGGGGGAATCCCTGTAGATGCATATGTCCATGCTTATATATCTGTATTCTACCTTAGTGAACTATATGTGATCTAAAATCAACCAACACACCTGATTTAATACTTCTTATTCTTACAACATTCCACATTTCTTGAAACCAACTATTGGATTTCAAGTTCCTGCTATGCTTGCCATGCTTGTCAAATTTCAAAGTCTGAGTCAAAAGCTGTCATGTCCAGTTAACACTTCAATTCGTTGATATAATGTATTGAATTGCGATCCACTTACAAATGGTGCTGAGACAATTATTAGTCTGTTGAAGTTTAGTTCAATTATACTTGCTTTTAGTTCAATTATATCGTTGAGGATAGGTTCATGGGGGAATCCCTGTATATGTATTTGTCCATGCGTATGCATCTGTATTCTATCTTCAGTGGCAGACAAAAGGGGGGATACGGGGGGCGGTGGCCCCTGATAAGCTTTTTGTTTCCTCCATGTAATGCTCCTGTTTTGATACTGAGACTGTAAATAGTAAAGCAACAGCCCCCAGCCAATGTTTAGAAAACCAGAAGTATAGTGGTTTCTTCAAAGGGACATCTATATTGTATTTGTAAGATTTATATACACTAAATTATTAACAACGAGGGAAGTAATTAGTGGCAATTTCCAACACGACACATTAATACAACAGTAATTGTACACAAAGTTAGCATGTTATTAGGATTGATCATTTGTTGACATGAATCCGATTATGACATGACACAATAACATGGAAAATAAACTAGTCAAGTCAGTGTCGAACTCACATAACACAAAGTTGACACGAATAACCCATTTAAAGATGAATTAGTTACATATTTTAATGTTATTTTCATGAAAACATGTCATGTTTTGTTTAAATAGCTTATGTAAGATGAATTAGTTAAACTGTTTTTGCTTATGGACAAACTAACAGTGGAAAAACACATACAATGCGAGGCTCAACTTCTGAACCTGGAGTCATACCTCATGCCGTACGTGATTTGTTCGATAGTATACAAGAGGTAGCTGTTATTGTTCAAGCTTTTCATATTTAATAACTTTTCTTTTCATTTTTCTCATCATGTCATTTCTACATGTCCTTTGTCTTTGTGCATTACTAGGTGTTACACGAGATACTATTGTTTGGTCAATTGGGGAAATCTTTCAAATGAGAATAGATCTCAAATATCTAATAGAGTGAAATAGATAAGAAGTCTTCAGTACAGCCCATGGCATTATGTGGTGCATCAGTTAAAAAATTTAGTTTGTCTCCAGAGAAGTCAATTGTTTCTTGGGCTTTCACTTGGCTAGGCATCTACATGTCTCTTTTTCATCCTAATGTGTCTCTAGTAACTCTTTGGATACCACATTACCACTTATTATTTTAAACCTAAAATGGGTAGCTGTTGGCCTGTTCAGCACGGTGTTGCTTTACCGTACACTGCTTCAGGGATGACGGGTTATTCTTCTTGAACTGGACTTTCTTAGTTAATTTGGTATTGATTGAGGACACCAGTGAACTTGGTACTCTTTGTTTGATCAGCATATTGTAATCATTTGTACTGTAACCACTGTTAACTTTTACCATGTTCTGTTCTGGTTCTGATATCGTGTCTTCTTTCAAAGCACCACTTTTCTCTTAAAGTTGTTGATTTGGTTTCTCTTCTATAATCTTAATGCTTTAGGATATGGATCGAGAGTTTCTTTTAAGAATGTCCTATATGGAGATATATAATGAGGAAATAAATGATTTGCTAGCTCCTGAGCACTGAAAACTGCAGATTCATGAAAGTCTTGAGGTACTTATTACTTCCCTCTAGGACCTACATAACTGATATTGATATCGTTCTGATAAATAATGACTGACTGTCCATTTATTCTGATTTCCTTCATGCATGAAGCGGGGAATATTTGTTGCTAGGTTAAAAGAAGAAATCGTTGCCTCTCCTGAGCAAATCCTTGAACTTATGGAGTTCGGTAAATGTGGGTTTTTTTGAACATTTCTATCCCTTAAATTTCTTCTTTTTAAAGTAGTCTTCAAGGGCATTTCCACCTGTCCTGACACAAACACCCCCCCCACCCCCCCCCCCCCCCACACACACACACACACACACACGCAAAGAGTGCCTATGGCACACTTCTATCCCTTGTTCTTATATAAGGTTGTTTCAGTCTTTTAAATAAGGTCACCTTCAACCTTGAAAGTCACTTGCAATTTGACATTTAATTCTTAAATTCATAAGCAAATTATACAATTTAACACTTTCTTTTTCTATCTTTTGGATTTTGATTTACAGCTCATCGACATATTGGGGAGACGAATATGAATTTGTACAGTAGCAGATCACATACAATTTTTCGTATGGTAAAGTTACTAATCTTTCTGATATCCTAATTTTTATAATTGTGCAATCTTGTACGCTTATTTTCCATTTGCATAGATTATTGAGAGTAAGGAGAGAAGTGAAGATGAAGATAGTGGCAGTTCTTGTGATGCTATTCGTGTATCTGTTTTGGTATGCTTCATCAAAATTTTCTATACTTCCTATAATATTTATTTTTGGATTGCTAATAATTGTTAGATATTTGTTGCTGTGATATACAATATTTTGCTTATTTTCTCCATCCATCTCATTTTTTTTGGGGGGTCTATTTTTAGAACTTGGTGGACCTTGCTGGTTCAGAGCGTGCTGCGAAGATGGGTGCTGAAGGTGTTCGTTTGAAAGAAGGTTCTCACATTAATAAAAGCCTAATGACACTTGGAACTGTCATCAAGAAATTGAGTGAAGGTGCTGAGAGTCAAGGGTATGGAGGAGAGCCTTCAAGAACAGGACAAGATAAACACAAGTACGTCTCATAGCTTGTTTTCCAGACATCATAATTGTCTGGTTCATCTATAGCATTACATGATAATAGTGTTTATCCTTTAAAAAACATGTAATTTTTTTTTCTTTTCTCAAGTGGGGTGACATTGTGCTTAGTTTTTGTACCACCACATCGATTACTTTTGTATCATTCATTGATTGCCATTTCAGTTTAGGTTATATTTGTATAACTGAAATGTCTAGTAGTTTTCCTTCTTGTTCCTTCACTAGTATGTCAAAATATGACTCTAGTAGATAGTTGAGCAGTAATAGAAAAAATCTAGTGAGATGTTAGTGCTGGTTAGCAAACTGTTAGCTAGCATTTCAATTCAAAACAATAAAGTTCAACTACACTTCCATCTGCTTGTACTTGCTAGTATATGTACAGACATGATAAAGCGTTGATGCTACATCCTCCATACCCTAGAGTAGATAGCATTAGTAATGGTTGATGCCTTTGCAAGTTGTTACACCATTCAGTTTGTTTGCAAGTTGCATAGTCTATTTTGGCCCACCATTTGTCACTTACTGAAACTCGACATTAACTTTGATCAGGTATGGGATTACACTAATGCATCCTGGACAGCCTTTGCTACTGCTAAAGCAAAGTCACAATGCACACAACCTTCTTGTGGATTTTAGGAATGAAGGTTTGCTCACTTGCATGTTAAACTTTTGTTAGAACAAAGAAGCTTTCGTATTGTGCCATCCCTGTGTTCTGTTGTTTTACTGTCAGGATTTATATCAAATCTATGGTTCATTTCCATTGTTATAAGATTTTGTAAGTTGCTTTTAAATGTGTAATTTATTAATTTATCTTGTTCTTTCAGTGCAAAATGTGTTCTAAGACTTATGGAGACTACGTAATTAAATGTTATGAGAATCCAATAGCTCTCTCTCTCTCTCTCTCTCTCCTGATGTTTGTAAATTGGTTGAAGAGGTATTCATGATTTTAAGGCTTGGTATCTAGGCAGCATGCATTTACAAGGGTCCTTAAGGTTTGTTGATGTCTATTGTTTTTATGTTTCTGTTTGGTCAGAGCATTTTCATGTGGAAACTCCCATCTTCTGCACAAATATATTGCACCTACATGGTCTTAGCTATGTTTCTAACCATCTTTTGCCTGGCCATACCGTAACTCTTACTCCTGCATTCTTATTCCTGATTGAAGGCAGTGCGACATGGTAGAGCTCTTGTGTGAGTATCATTCAACAGTAATCTGCAGAAGTCGGACTACATTATGGTAACGACTGATCCTCTTCAAATCTTGGAAATATGTGCCTTTAAAAGCAGATATTCCTTTCTTTCATAGGATATTAGAGTGTTGAAATTGTACAAGAAAACTGCAGGAAACTGTTTACTTTTGCATGATTATGTCCTGAAAATAGCTTGCCTCTATAAACTGCAGTAATTCTAGAAATTATTCAAAACACTAGTCCAGTCATTTTTGCTTAAAAACCCTATTCTCTTTGTAGCATTTTTCTTCGCTCACCATACACATGTGCACACATGTATGCACCCATACATGCGTTTGACTTTTTTGATTGTTTGCAGACACCTGCATAGTGGTGCAAGATTAGCACCAAACACTAGATGTCTAGAACTAGGATATTGTTGAGGACAATACAGTTGAATGTGTAAGGAGAGGCTTCTGTTTGTGCTAGATGACACAAGCAGCAAACGATAGAGGTTTGGAATTCTTTAAGTGAATGCTGAAGCCAGATCTAATGGTTGATAGTTATTTGTTGCAATTATAAATTAAAACCTTATAAGAAATTTATTTTTGAATCACTCAGTTCTCTGTGTCTGAGATTGTTTTACTTTTACATGGATAATTTTAGTTTGGACTGCATGTGAGCTTATTTATGATTTTCTCTCTGTTCCAATGAGTTTATAATAATTCTAGATTATGTTTAAATAAGTCCTCAATTTATTATTTTTTTTATTCTGCTTTCAGTGCAAGCCTTTTCTGGTATTTTTTATGTAGTCCTCTTTGCAATTTAAAATCACTGTTAAATTGTGAATTTCTTCAGAATGCAGTTGGTTCTCATTTATACCCTCAGAATCCAGTCCTCCGCCTTGGAAGTCAGCTCAACTTCAGTGTAGAAGGTTGGTGTATGATAAAATTTTACATTAATTTTTAGTTGGTCACAACTAAAACTCACAAATCCATTTCGGAAATCTAGATCTAAAAGACAACATTGAATTAATGTTTAAAAAGCCATACTAATTGTATATGCAGAAAATTACAAATTATATGAAGAAGTTGGAGAAGGTGTCAGCGCCACTGTTCACCGGGCTCTCAGCATTCCTTTGTGTTGACTGGGATTTGGGAATGTATCCTGCTCAAAATTGTCTTTTGTTGTACATGAACCTATTATGATTAATTGAATACGAATCCCTATTCTGCAATGTAATGATGTGTAATATGCTTGACTATTCCATTGCATCTGCATGTGCAAGCAAATGACTTAACCTATTTTTTCTTTTTATTTTTTGATTGTGTTTGTTGTTTGATTTTGGTTCAGACACAATCATGTAATGTTTATTTAGTCAATATATTGAAGTAGCTGTAAAATTTTATTCATATTATTGTTATTTTTCAGTTTTATTACAGGTATGTTTTTTAGTTAAATATAACAGATTCAGAACAATTTTTTTTTTTAAAAAAAGAGCTATAACGGCGTTTTTTCAAAACGCCACTACAGTGCCAACGGACATTTTTTTAAAATAAAAAAATCTATCACGGCGTTTTAAAAACGTCGCTAAATATTGGATGACGTCATTTTATCATTATTTATCGCATTTAGCGGCGTTTTTAAAAACGCCGCCTATACTAATTTTACGACGTTTTTAAAGCGTCATAAACTTATAGCGACGGCCGCGTCCTCGACGTTTGGTGATAAGCGTCACTAAAGTAATTAGCGGCGTTTTTCATACATATAGCGGCGTTTTTAAAACGCCGCTAAAAGTCATTTTTCCAGCAGTGAGTTCCTGAACTGGTAGAATACCAGCACAGGCATTTTAAGCAAAAATACTGACTTTGTTAGGGACAATGAAGACTCCATATTGCCTTCCAAAATGTTTTCATGCATTCTGAGTGTGAAGTTGATGGGTCTGAATTTTCAGTATTCAAGCCTACATAATAAGTAGAACAAACAGTGAATTGTCCAATCTTTGTGAGGTGCCAAATTAATTTACCTTGTTGGCTAGGTGAACCTAAGGGCATATTACATACACCGTCAGCCTCAAACTTTTAAAAGATCTCACTAATAGTCTCTGCATCCATGAACTAGAATCCTAGTCAATAAGATCGGTAACCTTCATATTCTCTAACCCGTTAACAGGGTATCTTTTGGTAATAAAATCTCACTTTCCAGCAAAAGGCTTGTGTGCATGGATGCCTTCTTTAACCCAACAAATAAATTGTTATTTAATTTGAAAAAATTAGGTTCTTTCTATGTTGAAACTGCTTGGAATTGACTTTTTATGTAACTCAATTGGATACTAGAAGCTTTGCCTTTCTGGATTACTCAACACAGAAAACATTGAAATGGTGATGAGCAACTCCAAATAGTTCCGTCTCATAAACCCACTTTTCTTGTAGTGTACGTGATTTACTTGTTATTTTCACAGGGTATTTTGTGATTTTGACTTGGTTAGGCCTGATAATTTTTAGAATGGATAAAAAAAATTAAAAATTAAAAAGAGACCAGGTAACTTTTAGTGCATAGTAACACCACACCATGTCCTGTTTCAATTTTTACTAACAAATAGTTAATGGTGTTGCAGGTTATGGCTGGAATGCAGTGATTTGACGAGGTAATATATCTCCATTGTGTTCTTGTTGTCATTATCTTCCCAAATTGTTGTAGCTGGCTAATGTCTCAATTCAATGTTTTAGAGTGATTTGAAGTATCTCACTCTGGTTTGCACATGCTCTGTTATAAATTCAGTTACACATGCTCAGTTATTGTCCCAAAAACAAATATGATACTGTGTGGGTAATTTTCTGACCACACTGCCCGCCTAGTAATCAGCTGGAGAGCACCGGCAGAATAGATGGCTTCAGCAAACCTGTAACAGAAAGAAAAAGGCTCCGGCGGTGGCTCTTCCACCCGGGGGCACTCCAACGATCAAGTCAGTATATCTCTCAAAGATAATCAAGTGCTAAACTCACAAGCTTGAGTATAAAACTGCATACCTTAGACCCACGGGGGTGTCTCTCTTTTATAGTTTACTTAATCCAAGTCCCACTAGAAGCCTGACTTCTATGGACTCCAATTCAATACTGACTTTGGACTCTTCAAGAGATAAAGATAAACTCCCTAAGAGTTTTATCCTTATCTTGGCTAAGTCTTCTCTTTACTCTAGGACTCTTGCCCCTTATCCATTTATCCGCTTATCTCGGATTCCGATATCTTCGGAGATCACCTCGGCCTTGCCAAAGATAACCTTGGCATAACTACCACGACACGTGGCACCTCGGCTGACACGTCGGCGTCACCATGCCACGTGTTGGTATTCAGAAAACACATCCCCACAACTGCCCTCTAGGTTCTATTACCTCGGCATTCTGAGGTGATGGAACCTATTATCTGTATTTTCTTCTATTACCTCGGCATAAGAACTCTTCGGCCGAGATTGTCAAGCCGATATGTCTTGTTTTCAAGAACAAGAACTCGAATGAACTTTCCCACACACATGAGCTGTCATGCATCACTTCTCAGCCGTTTCTCTTACGTGTCTTTACCTTATTGGTCCGTGCCTGCGATGCACTTATTAGCCGTCTTAATTTGTCTGCGCCGTCTGACGCATGCGGTTTTCCAGGAGCAATAATTGCCTTATTTTGCCGCCGTTTTACGTTTTCAACAATGATACTATCTTTTGCTTTCGTCTGTTCACTTTTACATCTAAGTTCTTTTTCTTTTTTTCTCTCTCTAAAACTTTTTCTCTCGAATCCGCCATTGCTGAAGCTCCAAGCTCTGTATCTGTCTTCCTGGTGGAACTTTCGTCATTCTACCATATCTGTAACTACCGACTGACTTCGGCAGTTCTCACATCGGCTTCATTCTTTTCGGTAAGCAACTATTCCTTCTGATTTCAATTTTTGACCATTTCTGGAATCTCCTATTATTACTGCCTTGCTCAAATATTTATTCTGTGAATCATACACTTGAATGTGTTTACTCCTTGATTTGGCCCTTGCCTATATCTTGAACACACGCACCGTTGCACTACTCCACTGTATTTTTGCCACTGATCTTGGTCCTTTATTTCTCGTATACTTCATGTTCTTGATAGCGCATCCCTGTTCTTGTTTCTGAAATTTCGCCTTTGTTTTCTGTTTTTCGTGTCTTTGCCAGATCGTTGCCTTCGATTTTTTGCTTTCAATCTTTACCTTCATAGATTTAGGTTTGGGATTTGTCTATAGAACCTATCAATTCTTAGGAAAAAACTGAAACAATCCTTACCAGTATATACTTAGGGTTTCGCCGAGGTCCTGATAACCCCTTAAGAGCATCTTCTTTCTGAAACCTAGCCTTATGATTTTAGGCCGACGTTATGGGTATGTGGAGACATAAGGTAGATATCCTGACCAAACTTGAGTACTTTAGGCAAGAGTTCTCTATTCCTGTCGATGTCCATCTGAGGCTGGCTGTAGATAACGACTCCATCATGCCCACAGATGATTCAATGCCCTTTTCCATAGTAGCTTTTACTGAGTGCGAACTCCGGCTCCTATTTAACATTCTCTTTCGCAAAATTCTTCACTTTTACAAGTTGAACCCTATGCAACTTGCCATAAACTCTTATCGAGTGATCAATGGCATCATAGCTTTAGCTAGGCAGGAGAACGCTAGGATCGTCCTGGCCGACATTCAGTACTGTTATACCATGTGCCCCCTTAACCTGAAGGAAAAAAGCTTCGTTTATTATCTTAAGCCGAGGTCGACAGAATACAAAATCGTAGCCGACCTCCCAGACTCCAACAAGGGGGCTGGAGATGACTATGTTATTGCTTCGGGCAATTGGGAGTTTGGCGTAGACGAGGATGGCCATCTCTACCCTCTTCCCCGATCAGTTAAAGAGAGCAAGGGTAAGAGTCCAACGTCAATATTTTAGTTGTTTCTGTTTAAGTCTTCAATATTTTATCTGTTTCTAATGCCTGTTTCCTTTTGCAGACGTTCGTAAGCCACCAAAATACTTTCGCCAATCCTACGTCCCCAGCAAAGACTTAAAGAGGCTCCTAGATCTGCCAATCCAAAAGCGCAAGGCTTCACTGGTACTGAATTTCATTCCGACGTACAAGTCTACAATGCCCGACATCCCAAAAAGAAAGAAGAAAAGCCTTTCTCCTCCTACTGCCACAACTCAAACTGCCTCTTCATCACGAACAGATCAAGAATCAACATCTGATCCAACCAATCAACCATCTACCTTAGCCCAATACTTAATCCCAATACCGCAAAGAAAACGTCGACGAAGACTTGTCAAAACTGCTGAGATGGGTCACCCGAAGCCTGTTGCTGTAGATCTCTTAGCCAACCTTCCTACCGACATTGATGCTGTTCCGACTCAATCCATGCCCCGACCAAAGCCAAAAAGAACAAAAAGGGCTCAGCCAAAGGCCAAAGTGACTCAGGTTGAATCTGAGGATACTTTGCCTATTTCCAAACTGGCTGAGAGTAAGAAGACTTATTCTGCTCCTGCAAAAAGGTCTGCTGAAACCCCACCTTCTGAGTCCACACAGTCAAAGAAGCCAAGGTCGGCCTCAGCTACTACCTCGGGGTCCAAGAAACCAAATGTCCCTTGGGCTCCCAAAATTACTTTGGAAGATAGGCCAATTATGTCCAATGAAAGCGCTGACGACATAAATGTCGACGTTGCCCTCAGCACGGCGTTGCTTTTTCCGGGTGACCTCGAGCGAAATACTGAGTATAGTGAGTACGAGAATTACGCTCTAATGCTCCAGCACTCCGTTCAAGTAAGTGTTCCTGCTTGGAACTTTCTACTTTCTTTCTGTTTCATACTTAAAATATTTTCTAACACTTCTGTTTTCTTTCAGGCCATCCAGCATGCCCATTCGTTTTCAATGTAAGCTTTTGAAAATCGGCAAAGATTGGCCGACATGAAGAGGGAGGTTTCTGCCCTGAAAAAGGAGAACAAAACTCTCGAATCAAAGATGAAAAAACTTGAGGACCAAGCTGAGGCCGCCACCAAAGCCCAAAGTCTAGCCGAGGAAAAAGCCGAATCTGCCGAGGCCATTAAGAAGGTTGTTGAGGCCGAGAAGAGAGAGGCCCAGGTAAAAAAGGCCTAAGCCAAAAAAGAGCTTCAAGACGCTTTATCTACTAAAGATGCTGAGATTAAGGAGGCTGACGAGAAGGCTTATGCTCAAGGAATGGCCGACGTCACTGAGGAGTACAAACTGCAAGTTAGGCAGGCATGCAACAGGGGCTTCTCCCTTGGTTGGATGACCGAGTCATCCCAGATGACTCGCCATTGCGCAAGGCTAATGATATCCCTCTGTCATTCCCTCCCCCTCCTCCTCCAAGTCATCCTGAAGAAGAATCCGAATCTGAGTCTGAAGATGTGGAGGGGGGTGAGGAGGAGGGTTTAATAAGAAAATCCAAGGAGGCTGTTGGGGCTAAGTCTCCTTCTCTGAATGAGCAGGTCCTGGACCTGACTCAAGATAATGATTATGAAGTTATCAAGGAGGCTACCCCGGAGCAGGGTTCATCCGACATTCCTCAAATTGGCAAGAGTGTTGATGAAACCCTTGCCGAGATCGACGCCGAGATTGCTGCAGATGAGGAAGCCGAGGTATCTCTTCAGGAGATTTCTGAGGTTCAGATCCAGCCAGTTGCTGATGCTGAAAAGTCTTAACTTTCATGTCTTTTCTTTTGCACCCTTGTACTTTGTTTTGTTTTCTGGACAATGTAAGCTTCCTTTCATGGCCGATATGCCTATCTTTGTTATTTCGAAACAATTTACTTTTGTAATGCCTTCTTTTGTACACAACTGCAACTGTTTTTCTATGGATGCTTTAATCTTCTAATTTTTCTTGATTTGCTTCTGCATGGTTCTATACTTAGAATATTTTGTACGCCTTTCATATTTTGCCACCCTTGTGTAATCTTCTCGGGGTTACATATCTCGGGTATAATAACTATAAGTTTTACTTCGGCAAGATACTGACCTACAAACTTTTCATAAATTTCAACAAGTGTAAGACATATACTATTCAATGTCAACTTTGCGAACGTTTCTCAATGTTTCAATCAAGTGTTTAGACAGTGATCTTAGTCTAACCTACTTGTAAATTGCTACCAATTTCAACAAGTGTCATTATATACTGTAAACTTTTCTCAAGTTATAACAAGTGTTTAAGCAATGATCTACTTGTAAATTGCTACAAATTTCAACAAGTGTTTAAACAATATACTTAGCTTTTACCGCAACCTGCAAATTGCTGCAAATTTCAATAGATGATCACATGTCGGCTTAACATTATCTTGTAAATTGCTACAAATTTCAACAAGTGTTAAGCATCTTCTTTGGTTGGACCAACCTGTAGATTGCAATAAGTGTGCAAACTATAACCTCGGCTTCACTTCGACTTGTAAATTGCTACAAATTTCAACAAGTGAAGATATGGAACCATCTCAGCTTAACTTCAACTTGTAAATTGCTACAAATTTCAACAAGTGAAGATAAGGAATCTGCTTAACTCCAACTTGTAAATTGCTACAAATTTCAACAAGTGAAGATAAGGAATCAGCTTAACTCCAACTTGTAAATTGCTACAAATTTCAACAAGTGAATTAAGGAACCATCTCGGCTTAACTTCAACTTGTAAATTGCTACAAATTTCAACAAGTGAAGATAAGGAATCAGCTTAACTCCAACTTGTAAATTGCTACAAATTTCAACAAGTGAATTAAGGAACCATCTCGGCTTAACTTCAACTTATAAATTGCTACAAATTTCAACAAGTGAAGATAAGGAATCAGCTTAACTCCAACTTGTAAATTGCTACAAATTTCAACAAGTGAATTAAGGAATAATCTCGGCTTAACTTCGACTTGTAAATTGCTACAAATTTTAACAAGTGAAGATAAGGAATCAGCTTAACTCCAACTTGTAAATTGCTACAAATTTTAACAAGTGAATTAAGGAACCATCTCGGTTTAACTTTGACTTGTAAATTGCTACAAATTTCAACAAGTGAAGATAAGGAATCAGCTTAACTCCAACTTGTAAATTGCTACAAATTTCAACAAGTTAATTAAGGAATAATCTCGGCTTAACTTCGACTTGTAAATTGCTATAAATTTCAACAAGTGAAGATAAGGAATCAGCTTAACTCCAACTTGTAAATTGATACAAATTTCAACAAGTGAATTAAGTGTCTCTGTCTTCTGTCTGCCCCCAATGTGAACCTGAGTTCCACTTGGGTTCTCATTATTCATGTCAAAAACACCAATATGTAACTTTATCAATCATATGTGTTTTAAAGAAAAGGGAAAAGATTTTATTGATGACATCGGCCAAAAATAGTGCACATCTAATGATAGAAGAATTTCAAATTACAAGTGTTCCAAGGTCTTGGCAGTGTTTTGCCCTCGTTATCTTCGAGCCGATAAGCTCCATTGCCTAATACCGAAATAATCCTGTAAGATCCTTCCCAGTTTGGGCCAAGCTTGCCCTCTCTGGGATCCTTCTTGCTGCTGACGACTTTTCTCAGGACTAGGTCGCCGACTTGAAAATCTCTTGGATTGACCTTCTTGTTGTAAGCTCTAGCAAGCTGTTGTTGGTATACTGCGAGCTGAATTGCAGCTTTCTTTCTTCGTTCTTCCAAAAGATCCAGATCTCGGGCTAAGAGTATGTCATTGGTGCCATTCTCTACTCCCTGGGTTCTGATCCCTGGGATGCCGATCTCCAATGGGATGACTACTTCTGTGCCATAAGCCATGGCAAAGGGGGATTCCCCTGTTGATCTTCTCGGCGTAGTTCGATATGCCCAGAGTACGTTGGGCAACTCGTCTACCCACTTTCCTTTTGCTGCCTGCAGCCTCTTCTTTATTCCATCCAAAATTACTTTGTTAGATGCTTCTGCTTGCCCATTGCTTTGGGGAAAACTTGGTGTTGAAAAGTAATTCTTGATCTTGAATTTCGCACAAAAGTTCTTGATGAGTTTGCTGTCAAACTGTGTTCCGTTGTCGACAACTATTGCTCTTGGAATCCCAAATCTGGTGATGATGTTTCTCCATATAAAGTTCTTGACGTCCACATCTCGAATTTTGGCAAGAGGTTCTGCCTCTATCCACTTCATAAAGTAATCTGTTGCTACCAGCAGGTATTTTCTCTGCCCAGTTGCCTGGGGAAGTTGCCCAACAAGATCCATGCCCCATTGGGCAAACGGCCAAGGGCTGGATATTGGGTTCAGGTCAGCAGCTGGCTGATGTATCAAAGGTGCAAACCTTTGGCATTGTTCACACTTCTTCACGTAGGCTTTAGTATCCTTTTGCATGTAGGGCCACCAATACCCCTGGGTAATGGCCCTATGGGCTAATGATCTACCCCCAGCGTGACTTCCACAAATCCCTTCATGAATCTCGTATAGAAAATCTTCAACCTGCAAAGGGTGTACGCACCTTAAAAGGGGTCCAGTGAAGGACCTTCTGTAGAGATGGCCCTCTGCTGTCAGACTGAATCTGGCCGACTTCAATCTGATTTTATGTGCTTTCTTATGGTCTTCTAGCAGCTTTTCCTCTTTTAGGAATGCAAAGATTGCATCCATCCAGCTTGGTCCCAAGTCCACGCACATTGCTTCTTGCTCTGTGCTCTGTGGTTCTATGCTCGAGCCCGACATATAGTCGATCATAAGTGTCCTTGTTTTCCAGTCTGCATTGAACTTGCCAGGTTAGCCAACGCATCGGCGTACGTGTTGTCATCTAGGCTAACTTGGAGTAGTCGGCAGTTCTGAAATAGGGCTGCCAATCTGATGACCTCTTTTGCATATGCCGACATCCTTTCGTCCCTGGTTGCAAATTCTCCTGTTGACTGGTTAACAATAAGTTGTGAATCACAAAAAACTATTACCTCATCTGCTTCTGCTGCTGCTGCCAGTTTTAGCCCTGCAATTAATGCTTCGTATTCCGCTTCATTGTTTGAGACCTTGAACCCTAAACGGATGGATTGTTCTATTATTTCTCCATCTGGAGATATCAGTAGTACTCCTGCCCCTGCTCCTTGCCGGTTCGAACTTCCATCAACAAACAGTCTGAATGAGTCGCCGATGTAGATGCTGCAGGGTCTGAGTTTTTCCTTTCTTTGCTCTTTTGCCTTTGGCTGGGATTCTCCTTGCTTGCTGGGACAATGCTCATCCTGGCTCAACGGAGCCCGATGTTCGATGGTTTCGGGCGTGAATTCTGCCACGAAGTCGGCCAAAACTTGGCCTTTAATTGCTGTTCTCGGCCTGAACTCCAGGTCATACTGACCCAGGGCTACTGCCCATCTTGTTATCCTTCATGTTAAGTCTCCTTGTTGCAACAAGGACTTCAGTGGATGCTCTGTTAGGACCACAATCTTGTGCGCCTGAAAGTAATGGTTCAACTTCTTTGAAGCCGTTACTAAGGCTAGCATTAATTTCTCCAGTGGTAGATACCTTGTTTCTGCGCTGGCCAAGGTTTTGCTTACATAATAAACAGCCTTTTGCTCCCCTTTTTCTTCTCGGATTAGTACTGCACTGACTGCGTGTTCTGAAACTGCCAAGTACAAAAACAATTCCTCCCCTGGTTCTGGATTGGAAAGAACCGGAGTTGTGGTCAAGTACTTCTTCAGGTCGGTCAAAGCGGCTTCGCATTCTTGTGTCCACAGAAAGTCTGTGGTTTTTTTCACCAAGTTGAAGAAGGGTCTGCACTTATCTGAGCTTCTGCTGATGAATCTGTTTAGGGCTGCGGTCCTTCCAGTAAGCATCTGAACCTGTTTTGCCGACGCCGGGCTCTTTAGCTCTAGGATGGCCTTGATTTGGTCTGGGCTGGCCTCAATGCCCTTTCTTGTGACCAGATACCCTAAAAACTTACCTAATCCAACTCCAAACGCGCACTTTGATGTGTTGAGTCGGAGTCGGTATGTTTTGAGTATATCAAAGACCTTTTTTAGGTCGGCAAGATGACCCTTTGATTCATTGGTCTTCATGACCATGTCATCGATGTAGACTTCTACCATTTTGCTAATCAGGTGCTTGAACATCTTTGTTACTAACCTTTGGTAAGTTGCTCCTGCGTTTTTCAACCCGAAAGGCATTACCTTGTAACAGTACAGGCCTTTAGGGGTGATGAACGCAGTCTTCTCCTCGTCTGGAGGGTACATGGCAATCTGGTGGTACCCCCTGTATGCATCCAAAAAACTCATCATTTCATGCCCTGAAGTTGCATCTACTAGCTGGTCAATCTTGGGCAGAGGAAAACTGTCTTTGGGGCAGGCTTTGTTAAGGCTGGTAAAGTCTACACAGACCCTCCATTTGCCGTTCTTCTTCTTCACCACTACTGTGTTGGACAGCCATGTCGGGTAGTAAACTTCTCGGATGGCTCTGGCCTCTAGAAGTCTGTCTACTTCTTTTTCTACTGCTTCGACGTGCATCATCGTTGGTCTTCTGGCTCGTTGAATCACAGGTTTTGCCGACCTGTTGACATTCAGTCTGTGGCAAGTGACCTCGGGGTCAATGCCAGGCATTTCGTAAGGTGTCCAGGCAAACACCTCAATGTTGGCTCTTAGAAAAGTTTCCAACTCTTTCTCCTCTTCTTTGGCTAAGCCTGAACCGAGAAGAAAGAAGCGTTCTTCATCCCCATCCTGGAAGGGGATTTTTTTTAACGCCTCTTCGCTCTTCTCGGCTGGTTCTTTGCCGACGTCTTCTAGGACTTCTACGTCCTCATTTTCAATTCCTGCCTCTTTTGGCTCTCGTTTGTAACAGGTAGACTTCATTGCTGTCATGGAGCAATTTTTTGCCTGCAGTTGATCTCCTCTGATTTCTTCAATCCCATGCTCTGTTGGGAACCGCAGTAGTTGATGCAACGTTGAGGGAACTGCCCCCATTGCATGCAACCATGGCCTTCCCAAGATGATGTTATATGGCGAGGGTGTATCAATCACCATAAAGTTTGTCTTGATCTTCTTAGTACCAGCTTGTACTTCCACACTTGCCGCGCCCAGTGGCCATGTCGGCGTTCCATTGAAGCCGACCATAGGGTTGCTGGATTGTTCTAGGTCGTCAGGATGAAGGCCCAGCTCCTTGTAACATCTGACGTACATGATGTCACAAGAGCTGCCTTGATCTATTAGGATGCGTTTTACTTGGCACTCCCCAACCTGGAGGGATACTACTAAGGCATCATTATGCGGATGCTGGACCATCTCTAGGTCGGCTTCAGTGAAGGTTATCATCGGTCCTTGGCATTCTTCAGGCCGAGGTCTTTTGTGTCCGACCTGGTTCACGTGCTGTAGGTGTTTTACTCTTTGGGTTTCTCCCCGAATGTCATTTTTGTTCACTTTTGAGTGAATGACATTAACCACCCGTGGTCCTCCTACCTGTGGTTGTTGTGCTAGGGGAGGCGGAGCTGCAGGTGCTTGAGGCAATCTTGCATGTTCTTCTCTTGTCCTGGCCTCATCAACAAGGTCCCTCAGATGGCCTTGCCTTACTAGGTCTTCTAAGTGTGCTCTTAAGGCTGTGCAACCCTGAGTTGGGTGTCCTTCTTCATTGTGGTAAGCACAGCGCCTACCAACGTTTCTTCCCATAAATTCCCCTGGTGCTCTTGCCGGTGCCCTGAAATAGGGTTGATTTCGTATTTGATCCAGGACTTTATGGATAGGGATTCGGAACACCGTCGTCATTGCCTGTTTACCCTTCAATTTTGTTTCTTGTTTGGTCGGCCCGTTGTTACCTCGGCCTCTCTTCGGCGAGCCGTTTCCCTTCTCCTGCTTCATCTCTTTGTTTCCCGACGTATCTTCCTCGGCTCTGGCGTACTTCTCGATTCTCGCCATGAGTTCCTCCATGCTTTTTGGCAATGTTTTTGCCAAAGACTTCCGTAGTGGGCAGTCATCTTTCAGGCCGTTCTTGAAAGACACGACCGCCACTTCTTGGTTACATTCGGGTATTCGATTGAACACCTCGTAGTACCTCTTCGCATAGGCCCTAAGGCCTTCTTCCTTGGTGATTCTCAAAGCCATCAGGGCGTCGACCCTCAAGGGCTGTAGTTTGTTCGTTACAAACCTGGCCACAAACATCTCGGCCAGGCCTTCCCACGTCTTTACGCTTCCCTTCGGTAGTTTATGGAACCAATTGGATGCAATTTCCCCAAAGGATGAGGGGAATACTTTGCAGAGCAATGGCTCGTTCCCACTATATAATGCCATTGAATTCAGGTATAGTCCAACATGAAAGTTGGGATCTGACTTACCATCATAAATTTGGAACCTCGACATACTGAATCTCTTTGGTGCTTCAAATTTGTCCAGTTCCACCGAGAATGGTGTTCTCGGCTTAACTGGGGAAGTCACCTCGGCTTCAACATGCTGCTACCTCCTTTTAAGGTAATCCCTCAAGTCTTCTTTACTCCTACTTGGAGCTCGGCTATCTCTGGACTTCAATCTTTTTGGCACACTACTTTCGGCTTCGTGGTGGGCCCATTTCGATCTTTCTCCATGGGTTGTATCAAAGCAGAATGCTTGCCCTTGGACATGCCGATGCTCTTTGGGCCCTGGATCCTTCATGTGATGTGTCCTTCGGGACTCTTCTTGCCTCGGCTCCTCTCGTTCGACTTCCCTAGAAGGTCGGTGAGAGTGTCTTCCACTCCCGGTGTGCTGAGGGGCTTCGGGGATTGCTTTCCTTCCTCCCTCCTAGGTATTAATTGCTAGCATCGGCGTATCTTGCAGCGGGTATGGTGGCTACATAACATTGTTCTGCATCATGAAGTTGACGACCGACTGAAGGTCTGCCAGCTTGTTTGCTAAGTCTTTTACTTCCTCATCCTTTCGTAGGCACCTATCCCTCCATACCTGAAGGTTATCTTCGTTATAATACTTGCTTTGGTCTGTCCTCTTCGAAGCGTCGTTCTCCTGGCCGACGTCTTTCTCTCCGTAGTGTTGTGGTTGTCTCCTTCAACGTCAAGATCAATTGGTCTGCCACTCCTAGCAGGAGTGTCGCCTCCAATGTTTTCCCTCTGTCCGTCACTGGCCATCTATTCTTCTAAGTTCCCACAGACGGCGCCAAATTGTGTGGGTAATTTTCTGACCACACTGCCCGCCTAGTAATCAGCTGGAGAGCATCGGCAGAATAGATGGCTTCAGCAAACCTGTAACAGAAAGAAAAAGGCTCCGGCGGTGGCTCTTCCACCCGGGGGCACTCCGACGATCAAGTCAGTATATCTCTCAAAGATAATCAAGTGCTAAACTCACAAGCTTGAGTATAAAACTGCGTACCTTAGACCCACGGGGGTGCCTCTCTTTTATAGTTTACTTAATCCAAGTCCCACTAGAAGCCTGACTTCTATGTACTCCAATTCAATACTGACTTTGGACTCTTCAAGAGATAAAGATAAACTCCCTAAGAGTTTTATCCTTATCTTGGCTAAGTCTTCTCTTTACTCTAGGACTCTTGCCCCTTATCCATTTATCTGCTTATCTCGGATTCCGATATCTTCGGAGATCACCTCGGCCTCGCCAAAGATAACCTCGGCATAACTACCACGACACATGGCACCTCAGCTGACACGTCGGCGTCACCATGCCACGTGTTGGTATTCAGAAAATACATCCCCACAGATACTATGAATAATCCATTCAAATGTTAGTTGTCCCATAAAAAACTGCCATCTATTTTAAAAACCAAACTGTGGCATGTTGTTGCACTATACTTCCACCAAAATCTCACTCACAGCAAGTGTAACCTGCCAATTAAAAGTGTTGATGCCAAGTTGGAAAGAATATATTTCTCTTTAAATTGTAGGATCGTTCAACTATTCAAAATTATTTGCGTTGTTCACGTTGTTGAAATTCAAAGTGCTTAATTGTTGAAGTCCTGCTTAGAAGACGGTACAATCAAAAGGGAAAGCGCCTTAAGGGGCTTTAAAGCTGAAATTTGTAGGGTTATGTTGCGCTTTAGAGTTGATTTATCATGGATATTTAGGATGTTTAGATATGTATGGAAGGGAATATGATTATGGCCTAAGTAAGGAAAAAGAACGAATTTTGGGGCAGTTTTGTCTGGGTGCTGTGAACAGAGTTTTGGGGCTGTTAAGGTGCAAAAAAATATACAAGAGTGAAAGGAGGAGAATAAAAAGAGAGTTTTAGGCCTTCATTCATACATAGTGTTTTTTTTATCTATTTTTAAAATTTATTTTTTATATAAGAATTGTTGGTAAAATAGTAAATATCTCATTTTATTTTTGGCTTGTACCTACACAAAAATTTCTTGCATATATAAACATTAAAATTGTTAGTTTTTTACTCTTATATATATGGAAATCACTTGAAATATTAGATGACAAATCCAATTTTAAAATATTAGAATCAATTATAATTTGTTTTTCACAATTATTATAATATTGTATTAGTGCTAGAATCCAATTTTATAATATTGTAGTATACTATTGTTTTGTCAATTCCACGAACAAACATAGTTTATCGAGTTGTAAAGTTCCATTGTTTTTGAGTTGCTTGCTCGAGTGAAGGAGTCTTGGCTCAAGCAAAGAAGTTGTGCTCCCAAAAGTTTTCTATGTCTGCAAATATACTGGGAAGGAAGATTGTGCGCTCGAGCGAAGGAAGCTTGGCTCGAGCGAAGACACTTAAGAAATACACGCATAATTGGTTCATCGCTCAAGCGACCTTCGCGGCCTCTGTTTTCTATAAATACATGTTTCAGTCCGTTTTAGGATTACGGCTTCCAGATCTTCTTTGAGGGTTTTAGGATTTTCATCTGGGGCTATTTTGCTAGTTTCTTTGATGTTTGATTGAGGATTATACTCATGGTTACACAAGCATACATCAAAGAGTTGTTTGATTATTTAACTACAAGAGTGTTCTTCTTCGATGGAATCCAGAGATTCAAGCGTGAAGTATTCGAAGGAGTTTGATGTTGTGTGCAGTCATTAATTCGACAATGGATGTTGTGGATTCAACATCAATCTGATCAATTCTGAGACGAAGGTTGCGGTGAAAGTTATACAGATTGTTGAAGACAAATTGATAGAGTTTTGGGTAATTTGTTTGGTAAATTTATATTCTTTCTTTCTTTCATAGTGGATTGATTAGTGGCATTTCGCTCGTGGTTTTTAATCACAATTGGAGGTGTTCTAATTGTGTTTTTTTTTTTCCACGTAAAAATTGTGTGTGTCAATTTATTATTTTAGAAACGACAATCTAAATCACTTTCGTATGTGCTAGATGATTTAAATTGTTAGTTTTAAATCGTTTGGGAATTGGTACAATTAATCTTGATCTAATCACGAATCACTTAGGTTTTTCAATTCGTATCAAAGCATGTCACTCTTTATTTTTTTTTCAAAACTATAGGAGTGTGATTTTGTGTGATTGGTGATATGGATTCAATTCGCGAAGGTAACTCGACCCAGAGACCTCTGTTACTTAATGGTACAAACTATTCTTATTGGAAAGCTCGTATGAGAGCGTTTTTAAAATCTATTGGTGAGAAAGTTTGGCACTGTGTGATCTATGGGTGGAGTGAACCTGTTGTCATCATTGATGGTGTTGATATCCCCGAACCTCTTGATAAATGGGATGCATTCGACTATCAAAACTCAAGTTGGAACAATAAGGCTCCCAATTCCCTCTTTTGCTCTGTCACACCTGAAGAGTTTCGTCGTATTTGCACGTGTGAGGTAGCAAAAGAGGCTTGGGACATTCTTGAAACTATTCATGAGGGTACTACTTCTGTTAAAAGGTCAAGATTTCAACGCCTCACTTCCTCTTTTGAAACTCTTTTTATGTGTAATGATGAGACGTTTGACGATTTTTATGCTAAACTTAGTGACATCGTGAATTCCTCTTTCACATTCGGTGAAAAAATTCTTGATGCTAAAGTTGTTGGAAAAATTTTAAGGTCTTCACCCGAGAGGTTCCAATTAAAAGTTATAGCTATTAAGGAGGCTCAGGATGTTGATACCCTCAAGCTTAATAAGTTGGTTGGAAACTTGCAAACTTGTGAAGCCCACCAGATTTCTAAGAAAAAACTAAAAGATAATGAGGCTTTTTCTAGTGCTCATGAGACTGCTAAGACCCCTAAGATTGAGTTTGATCTAGAGTCCGAAATGACGGCTATGTTTACCAAACAATTCAAAAAAAATTTAAAGAAAAAGAAGCCCAATTTCAAGGACCCTAGTTCAAAAGATAAGGGTAATGAAAAACCCAAAACTTTTCCACCAAAAGTTGCTCCAAAAACTGAAAAGAATACTATGAAGGGGCAAGGTGTCAATTGTTACGAATGTCAAGGGTTTGGTTATATTGCTCTTGAATGTCCATTGAAAAGAACTGGAAGAAAGTCTACACAATGACTTGGGATGATGAAAGCGGGTCAGAGCAAGAGCCTAAAGAACCTGAATCTGGTAAAGGCAGAGATAGTACCTACATGGCATTCTGGTCTACTATCACTCAACCATCTCCAAAGCAACTTGAGTTTGCTCGTGGTCAGAATTTGCACTGTGCTCCTACCTTTGATAGGAGTAAGTACTTGTCTTGGAAGATCAAAATAAGGATGTTTCTGAGAGCTCACGACCCCGAGGGCTAGCAAGCCATTGAAGAGGATGTTGAAAGTGCTGACAATCTGAGCAATCAAAGAGCTCTAAATACCATCCGTAAAGCAATTTCTGACGAAGACCAGCACTGAATTGCTCACTGCACAAAAGCCAAAGATGCATGGGACATTCTGAGTCAATTTCATAAAAGAAGAGAGTCATCTTCACCACCATCTATCAATTTTCATGCCTTAGTTGCTCGACTGGATGAGGTCCATGAGAAAAAGGAGCAAAAAGAAAATGATGAAACCTTGGAAGACAATGATGAGATTGAGGGTGATGACCTACAACAAGCTTATGAAAAGATTTACAATTAATCTCTAAATTTGTCCAAGATCAATAACAAACTCACTCTCAAGCTCAAAGCATGTGAAAGCGAGAATTTCAAGCTAAAGGGAGAGATTGGAACTGCAAAAAGAGATGTCATCAAGATCTCAAATGACAGTCAAGACCTCGGCGGAAAGCTTCTAGCTTGTGAAACCGAAAGGAATGAACTTCTGAGCATCTATGCCACATATGAAGAAAATATTGGAATCCCTGAGATGTCACAAGCCACGTTAGAAGAGCTGATTGATCAGAAAGAGGAAGAACTCAAAGATGCAAGAGCCACAATTGCCATGTGGAACAAAGGATCAAAGACATTGGAAGACATCCTCCGGTCTCAACAAATGAGTTGTGACAAAAATGGGCTAGGCTATGGTAATGCAACAGTTCACAAGGGATAGGCCTCTACATCACGTAACATCAAGACTCAAACAAAGGGAAAGCTGAAGGTTCATCAGGATGATCCATAAAGGGGGTAAAAGCAACCAAAGGGAGGTAAAACCTAATTTTGTTTATCATCATTATGGTAGGTATGGTCAGATTCGTCCTTATTGTTATGAGTTGTTTGGTAAGATGTCTCAAAAGGGGTAGAAATTCTAATACTTTTTGGGTTAGGAGACAACCTTACATGTCTAGGCGGAACACCAAGATTCTTCAGAGTGTTCACAACGGTAAGACGTTTACCAAGATTGCCAGTCCTACTTCTGTTAAGACCAAAAAGATATGGGTTAGAAAGAGCGACATAACTTGTTTTGTTGTTCACACTGCACTGAAAGCATATGACTCGCACATGTGGTATCTCGATAGTGGGTGCTCTCGTCACATGTCTGGTGACAAATCCTACTTCACTTCTCTTGAAAAATATGAAGGAGAAATTGTTACCTTTGGAGATGGTGGCACTTTTAGAGTCATTGGTAAGGGCTCTATAAGTATGGCCAGTCTTCCCAAGCTCAAAAATGCCTTAGTTGTGGATGGCATTAAGGCTAATTTTTTTAGCATTAGTCAAATGTATGATTCCCATCATGAAGTATTATTTTCAAAAAATAAGTGTTAAATTTGAGATAAAAAGGGAAATATTGTCATGCATGGGGTTCACATATCTGGTAACTGCTATCGGATTGTTACCACTAATGATCTCACTTATCACTCGGCCATCATAAGTAACCTTGACTTATGGCATCAAAGATTAGGTCACATGAATTTCAAAGACCTAACCAAGATAGCCAACAAAGATCTTGTGAGAGGTGTACCCAAAATGGATAAGAATGTGAACCATGTATGTGGACCTTGTCAACTTAGGAAGCAAACCCGTGCCCCTCATAAGAAGGTGAACAGTTTCACAACCAAACGTCCTCTTGAACTGGTTCATATGAATCTTATGAGACCCACTCGCACTGAAAACATTGGAGGTAAAAGATACATTTTTTTAACCGTTGATGATTATACTCGTTTTTCATGGGTAAATTTTTTAAGAGAAAAATCTGATACTTTTGATGCTTTCTAGGCCTTAGTCCTTAAAATCCAAAATGAACAAGGTGTTTCTATTGGGCATATCATAAGAATTCGAACGGATCATGGTTGTGAGTTTGAAAATAGTTCGTTTTCGGATTTCTATGATGTGCATGGAATTAAGCATGAGTTTTATGCACCAATTACTCTACAACAAAATGGATTTGTTGAGAGGAAGAATAGGGTTGTTCAAGAGATGGCTAGGGTCATGCTCCTTAGTAAGAAAGTTCCTCCAAAGTTTTGGGCTGAAGCCTTAAATACCGTTGTTTATGTTGTGAATCGTGTGTATTTAAGACCCGACACTTTACAAACTCTATACGAATTGTGGAAGGGATTGAAACTTAATGTAAAATACTTCAAAACTTTTGGGAGTAAATATTACATTTTCAAATATAGAGTGCCCTTGGGCAAATTTGACTCCCGAAGTGATGAAGGTATTTTTCTAGGATATTCAACCACTAGTAGAGCTTTTCGTGTCTATAAGTTGCGTACTTTATTTTTGATGGAATCGATCAATGTAGTTATAGATGACACAGGTTCACCTACTCCAGTAATACATAAGGAAGATAATGGTGAGTCTTCAAGCTTAGATACTGAACCACAAAGTCAAGGAGAAACTGAGGGTCATGTTCAAGAGTGAGAGCTAGCACCATCTTCAATGGTAAGTCCGAGTCCAAAGAGTGCACAAAGAGACACCACTTCTGATGTTCCTATCACTACTAGTCCAGAGTTCAGACCTTTAGCAAGGGTAAAACTGAGCCATTTGGTTCAACAGGTAATTGGCAATATTTCAGACCGAATGAAAACCCAAAAACAAGTTCGGGAAGAGGTAACTCACATGTGCTATGTTTCGTTAATTGAACCTAAAAATATAAAAGAGGCCTTACTAGATGATAGTTGAGTGAATGTTATGCATGATGAATTAGGGCAATTTGAACGTAACAAAGGTTGGACTCGTCCCCAGACCTAGAGACATGAATGTGATAGGTACCAAGTGGATTTTAGAAAAACAATCTGATAAGAATGGTACTGTGGTCAGAAATAAAGCTAGGTTGGATGCTCAAGGCTATACACAAGTAGAGGGTGTTGACTATGATGAGGCGCTTGCCCCTTGTTGCTCGTCTCGAATCTATTCGTATTTTAATTGGTGTTGTATGCTTTTTAGGGTTCAAACTGTTTCAAACGGATGTAAAAAGTGTCTTTCTAAATGGGTACTTGAAAGAAGAGGCTTATGTTGAGCAACCAAAAGAGTTTGAAGACCCAAAATGTCCAAACCATGTCTACAAGTTAGACAAGGCATTGTATGGGTTGAAACAAGCCCCTCGTGCTTGGTATGATAGACTTACTACCTTTCTTCTTGATAATGATTTCCAAAGGGGTAGTGTGGACAGAACCTTATTTGTGAAACATACTAAGTCTCATATACTTGTTGCTCTAATTTATGTTGATGATAAGTGTTTGAATCCACTACTAATTTTCTTGTGAAATATTCTCATCGGATTACATAACATATGAGTTTGAAATGAACATGATGGGGGAACTGTCTTACTTCTTAGGTCTTCAAATTAAACAGTCTCCTTCAAGTTTGTTTGTTTCTCAGACCAAGTATGCCAAAAATCTTGTGTCTAAGTTCGGTCTTGAGTCGGCCAAACATGCACGCACTCCCACTATAGACACCCCATTTTTTACCGTCCTCAAGACTTGGACGTCATCGTTTGAACACTCGATGATCATCCCTGTTCATGTTCGTCTTGAGTTCTCGGAGGTTTCGGCTACGCGTCTTACCTCAAGACCTCTTGACTTGTTTGTTTTGTGTTTGGTTTTACATCAAACACTTATCGTTTTGCTTTCGAGGGTGGAAAATAGCTTGTAGGCCATCCCCACACCTCACCGGCCATGGCTTGAGGCCACCAGCCTTGTTTCCTTGCCACCGGCCACTGGTGATGGCCAGTCGGCACTATTGATGATCGGTCGGCACATTTTGTGGTCGGTCGGCCAACTTTGTTGACCGATTAGCCACTTTTGCTAGCCGAAACCTTTTCTTGAGAGGGGTTTGAACCTTTTGAACCCCCTGTTTTAGCTTCTTGAGGAAGCTTGAACCTTTTGAACTCTTGGTTTTAGCTTCTTGAGGAAGCTTGACCTTTTGAACCCTTTTTTTAGCTTCTTGAAGAAGTTTGAACCTTTTGACCCTTTTTAGCTTCTCTAAGAAGCTTGACCCTTTTTTTTAGCTTCTCCAAGAAGCTTGATCCTTTTTTAGCTTCTCCAAGAAGCTTGAACCTTTTGACCCTCTTTAGCTTCTCCAAGAAGCTTGACCCTTCTTTAGCTTCTCCAAGAAGCTTGATCCTTTTTTAGCTTCTTGAAGAAGCTTGAACCTCTTGACCCCTTTGCCTAGCTTCTCCAAGAAGCTTGGCCCTTTTGCTCCAAGCTTCTAAGGGAAGCTTGGCCTCTTTGCTCAAAGCTTCTAAGAGAAGCTTTGCCCCCTTGGTTTCTCTATAAAAAGAGGGCCTCTCCTCCCATTAGAGGGGTTAGAAAAATCTAATAAATAGGATATATATATCACTCCCTCTCTATATCTCCCTCTCTCTCTACATTTGTGTGGGTTAGAGGGTTCAAAAGGGTCTAGTTCTTGCACATTTACACTATAACAGTTGGCCTAACACCTCCATCATCAACCTAAGGAGCTTGGAGGCCATTTTCAGAGGCTAAGGGATTGTTTTTTGGACCAAGAGGCTGCTGTCCCCTTTTGGCTACAAAGGTAACTCCTTTTCCCTCTTTATTCCCCATTTTTGCACACACTTTTAGCGTATCTTTCTTGCAATTTTGAGCTTTGTGTATAACATAAAAAAGTTCTATTTTTTTGTGTTTAAGATACTTCATTAAGGTCACTTTTGTGTTTGGGGTCGTTTACCCCCTCTTAGGCCTTGTTTGGCCTCATTTTTGTGTGTTTTTGGTGAGCTTCGGGACCACTTTGTTTGGGCCTCCTCACCACTAAAATCTTGAGGGATTTCAGTGGTGAGGATGGTGGTTTGTGGTCCTAATAAGGAGAGGGTATCCCCTCTCCTTATTGTCTTGATTACTTGCATTTTTGGTCTTTCAAAGGAACACATCTTTCTTGCATGCATGGACCTTGTTTCCATGGATTTTTGGGGCTTATTTGACATACCATGTTACTGTTTTTAGCTGGTTTGATGAGCTCTCACATGCTTCATATAGGTGTAAACCATGCTTACTAGCCTATGTTACATGTTGTTTTGGCCAAGCATGCTAGCTTATTTTGGCTACATTTCATGCATGTTTTAGCATTATTTTGGGCTGCATAGGGACTATTTGGGGCTGATTTCATCATTCGAGCATCGCTTTGCATGTTTATAGTGTATTGCATTTCACTAGCTTTTGTGCTTGAGTCCTTAACAATGCATTACATGAGTGTTTGCATGCTTTTGAGTCATTTTGGAGTCATTTGGCATGCCATTTTAGATCTGGAACATGCACCATTGTATGCCATATTCCCTCATTGCCATGCTTTGGTAGAGTTGCATTTTTGTGCCTTAAGCTTGGTTAATGCATTGTGCATGCATTCCATGTATTTTGTTGCCTCACTTGCATCATTATGGCCACTGATTTTGGCATGCTTGCAAGCTATCCATGTTAGTTTAAGTCCATAATCGCATGTTGTTGCATGCCATATTTGTTTACATGTTTGGGTTGTGTGCCTATTGCATATTAAATGCATTACAAAATCATGTTGCATTAGCCTTGCTTGCATGCTTAGGTTACATTGCATTGTGCATGCATCCCTTGCCTCTTGATTAAGCATGATAGAGGTTGGAGCCTTTGATGTGTTTTGTGTGTGCATTTCATTTGATATTGAAGTTGCACACCTGGCTTTTGGGCCATCACGCATTGAAATGCGCGATTGGTGGTCCGAGAATCGAGCACCATACCCCTTTGAGTCACAAACATGATAAGGGATGTGGTGGTGCACACATTTGCTTGAAATGCATTGCCATGCCATGTTTTTCCCTCTGTTGCTGTCAAAACAGGTTTTGCAGGAAGCTTTGGCCGGCCGGCCATCTATACTGCCGACCGGCCATCCATTATTGGCCGATGGCTTTACAGATGGTCGATGACCATCCGGACATGGCCGGTGTTGTTCTGTTTTAGCCGGTGGTGTTCCACAGTGTCCATAGAGTGCTCCCTGGGACTTGTGCAATTTCCAGAGGAGCAGAGCAGGGAAAACAGAGGCAAACTTGTGCATGGAGTTGGATTTCCGAGCAAACCCGAGCACGCGCGCGTTAGATCTTCTTCCCGAGGCCTTTACTGCTTTCTTAGCATAGTTAATTTTCTTAATTAATTAGGTGGTCTGTAATAATTAATTAGCTTGTAGGTTAATTAATTTGTATTATTCTTTTGGTCCCTCCGAGCAAGGGCGAATTTGTAATAAGTGTGGGTGCGTGTGTGCATGTCTTCCAACCCCCACTTCTTTCTCCCTTTTACTTACCTGCTTTCAATGGTTAGTATTAGGGCATATTTAAATTAGCATACCTTATGCTATGCATGCGTGCATCCATACATTTGTCTTGCATGCACCGGGCTCGGCGCATCATACTAACTGCATTGTATTTCAATTCTAAGTTGAATACGTGTTAGTTGTAGCATCATCATATGTCATCTTAGAATAGCCGAGCCTATTGTAGTTGCATCTTGCATGTGTTGCATTAGCCATCTTAACATGAACTAGGATCATGCATATGATTACTAACTAATTTCTGTTTTGGCTCGGAGTACTAGGTGAGCATTTATGCTTTAGCATCTCGCATGTGTGTGAATGTTAACATAATAGCATGCTTACCATGAGACTATGTGCTTATGTGATATAACTGTCTGAATGCCTGTGGGTGAAGGTTGAGTTACTTAAATTGGAACAATGCATTGAATGCGAGTTTTAAGCCCACTTGAGAGTGGCTAGACTATGTTTTCTAAGCCCACTTGAGGGTGGCAAAATTCATGTCTTAGCCTACTTGCGGGTAGCACCATCAAACCATTTTCAAAACAAACATGCAATGTTTTGTTCCAATTTAGGCAATTTGGTCTATACTTGTATGCTGTGCGCATCACATAGTAAATCTAGGCTAATAACCGGAATAAGAACACATAATGTCTTCAAAACTTGATATCATGGTTAGTAGAGGCCGATCTTTGATCGGGCGAGCGGGGGTGCTCATAGCTGACCTTCCCCAATCGTACCCAAGTTCCCGAGCCGAGGCAACTCTGATGATGACGGACACGTGGCCTTAGGCAACAAGTCAGGGTTTTCTAAATTCCCCCAAAATAAATATTCAGGTGGCGACTTTGTATCTGGCAAAGCAGTCCATGTTTGGCACTTCTTTTTTAAAAATCTGTTTTTCTCAAAACGATTTGCCGGATTTGGACTCTTTGGTTCAGATTAAGAACCATGACAATTTGAGAGTCCGAACTGTAGTGAGCCCCAGACGAACAGAACGGGACTCATCCTCCCGGGGCGTTCGGGGACGTCTACACCCACGAGCACCAGTCTTCACCTTTCCGAAGATTCCTCTGGTACTGATGTTGATCCTACCCTTTATAGGAGTATGATAGGGAGTCTCTTGTACCTCACATCTAGTCATCCTTACATTTCATTTAGTGTAGGTGTTTGTGCCCGTTACCAAGCCTGTCCTAAAGAGTCTCATCTCCTTGCGGTCAAACGCATCAATAAGTATGTAAATGGGACATTAGGTTATGGGATTTGGTTCTCGACCGACACTACAGCTAAAATCAATGGTTTTCTGATGCCAATTGGGCAGAGTGTGCTGATGATCGTAAGAGCACATCTGGACGGTTTTGGTTGCCTAGCATAGCAAAAAGCAAAATGTCATCTCTCTCTCGACTACCGAGGCTGAGTACATTGCTGCAGAGAGTTATTGTACTCAAATGTTATGGATGAAGCAAATGCATCATGATTATGGTATAGAACAAAACACTCTCATCCTTTTCTATGATAATACAAGTGCCATTAATATTTCTAAAAATCCTGTCCAACACTCTCACACCAAACACATTGACATTCGTCATCATTTCATTTGAGAGTTAGTGGAAGAGGGCCTTGTTATTCTTGAACATGTATCCACTGAGCAACAAAAGGCTGATATTTTTACAAAATCCCTTGATCTTTTGAGGTTTGAGTTCCTTAGAAAGACCTTGGGTGTAGTGCTCAATCACTAGGGTGTGACTTGTCACTTGAGTAAGTGAGCGTGATTGGCTTTATGTGTACTTAGATGTTATAATCTCAGTGTCACTGATTCCTGTCATCTCAGCATTTAGACTCATATAAACACCTTTCACGCTACTTGCAAGATTTCATTCTTCTTTCTTCATAGCTCATTCTGAATGCCCATACTCATTGACTTCATGATCTCATTTTGTACACATCCTTGAGTTAAACTGTTGTAGGGGTTTCCGCACAAGTGATCAAAATTCTTTATGGACCACTAACAATGTCTCCTATACATTTTCAAAGGAATTGACCTATACTGGCATATCATGGGTGATGTTGAGTCTCTTAACCATCTACCGTCATTTTTCACTTTCACAGTTCCTCCCTCAGTTCATTGAAGTCTGGGCATTAGGAAAAGGCTACCTCAGAGGCGCCAACTAGGCCATCCTTATTGATTTCATGCTTCTCTAGTATGGTCTCCATACTCTTGAGCGTGCATGCCACCAGTGAGTGCCCACAAGCAAAAAAAGTCAAAAATTAAATGAAAAAAAAAAGGACTTTGTCACGCCCCAAATTTTTAATTATACGAAAACATTACCAAAGCCATTAATTTAGGTCTTTTTTCTTTTTCTTTTTTTTTTGACAAATATCTATATCTATTACCCTTGAGTAATAGAAATATAATAATACATGTTCTCTCTCTCTCTCTCTCTCTCTCTCTCTCTCTCTCTCTCTCTCAATGAACATTGTATTGACAACAATGCATGCCAATCTCCTACTGAGAAGTTACAAATAAATAAATACAAATATCAATATACAACAATTACTTCCTTCACATCCACAACGAAATTACACAAACAGACTTATGGGCTTCGTAACTCTTCAACTATGAATCCAAATTTTCTTCCTATAAAAAGATAAAACAACAAGGGGTGAGCACTAATGTCCAGTAGGAATCTCATATTTCTGAATCAATAACTAACACATAGATAGAAATGATCATGCATGCAGGGTGATACCATATAGTAGGGTGAAATTTTATAATTTCAAAATATCATAAGTAAGATACCTTTTTCTCCAAAACTTTTTAAACACTTTTTAAAAAAAAACTTTCAGCCATTAAAATTTATCCCTTAACCTTAGAAAACCATAGATCCTTGTGAAACAAACATATTTGAGAAACAATATCATTTAAAAATTGTTAACCAATTCCGAAAATATTTCTCATTTAATTTTCATTTTTTGTATTCCTCTATTTTTTTCATTCTTCCTTTCTACTCATTATATTTATTTAGAAATCCATAACTTCAAGTTCAAGTTCCCTAATTTATTTACAGAACAACACTCATAATTTACCTTTATTGCCACAACTAATGTATTAAGTTTACCATCACCAATCCATAATCCCCTTACCCATTTTTGGGTTCCATTCTTTACAAATAATGCCTATGTACATTTCCTCTTTAACCCAAATTACACATCAATTTGCAATTTCACAGATTCATCACAAGTCACAAATAACATCATCAACTCAACACACTTCTCAACACAATCCACCTTTTGCCGACTTACTACGGCAGGATAGCGAGCACCCAATCCACAACACTTTTCACCTTTCGCCGGCTATTATGCAGCGGGAAGTGAACTCCCAAAAACCATGTTAGCTTTTATTCTTGGCAATCCCATTTGGCAAAACTCCTTTGTGTTGTAATTTTATTTGCATTTTTATTTCAGTGAGGATATGAGTTGTTAGATGCGAATCCAACCCGAATTGTGCCTTGCAAAGAAGTTTGTGATGTTAATACTTTCAAGATTGCCACTTCGCTAATTATGACGGGGATCGAGCTGCCCGATCAGCTCGCGGGGGTCCAGGGGGCAACGCCCCTTGGCGGATCCGGGGCAGTGCCACAGCGGGGTCGAGGGGCAGCGCCCCCGAAGCAAAATGCAAAAATGCATTCCAAGTTTCCTGTTCGCTCGAGCGGACATTCCCCTGCTCGAGCGAAGAATCCTTGGTTCCAGAAGTTTGATCGCTTGCAAAAATACTGGATGTTATTTTTTCCCGCTTGAGCGGAACTTTCCGTGCTCGAGCGTAGGTCCGCTCGAGCGAAGATTGCGGGACAGTTTTCTATAAATACGTGTTTCAGTCCAAATCTAGGATAACTTCTCCAGATCTTCTTTTTGGGTTCTAAGGTTTATATCTGGGGATATTTTGCTAGTTTTCTTTGATGTTATGATTAAGTATTCAACTCATGGTTTAAAGAGTATACATCAATGGATTATTTGTTTGTTCTACACAAAAGAGAGAGTTGTTCTTCGGTGGATTCTGAAGAATTCGAGCCTGAAGCTTTGGTGGATTTCGGAGTGGCTCATCATTAAGACAATTCCGAGGTGAAGACGGGGTTGGAAGAGACACATAGAGGTTGGTTCAATTTGGGCGTGGATTCGCTAGGTAATTGAGAGTATACCTGTGTAATTCCTTTATATCTTCTTAGTGGATTGTTTTGTGGCTATTGCCCGTGATTTTTTTATCACAATTGGAGGTGTCCAATTGTGTTTTTTTCCCGTAAAATCGTTGTGTCGATTTGTCTTGATTGTTTGATTGGGATTGTTATATACTGCTTAAAATTGATACATAATCACAAATCAACATCTAGGGGATTTCTAGATTTTTCAAACCATTTTCGCAAAAGCCATTTTCTTCCAAAAACCATATTTCTTCAAAAACTATTTTTCAACTTTTTAAAACCATTCCCCACATTTGCCAGCTACTATACGGCGAGATGTGGGCACCCAAAATATTTTCGAAAACCATCCGTTTTTCCACTTTTGCCGGCTACAATACGGCAAGACTGTGTGGACACCCAAAAATCATTTTTCCACTTTCGCCAGCTACTATACGACAAGACTATGTGGACACCCAAAAACATTTTTTCACATTCGTCCAACAATAACCCTAGACAAGGCAATTGGGTACCTTTAATCCAAAATTTGCCGGCTACTATATGGCGGGACGTGGGACCCTAAAACCTTTTTCTTCAATTTTTTTTTTAAATTATCCCTCACATTTACCGGCTATTATACGCACAGTCGTGGGCACTGAAAAACCATTTTTCAACTCCCCTCGCAAGTACCAACACAACACCACCCAACACAACTCAACCCAAACTCAACACACCCAACACAACTCAACTCAACACAACTCACCATGATTCAACACAATTCAACATAGTCAACATACTTCAACATAATCAACAAAATTCAACATAATCAACACAATTCAACATAATTCAAGGTGAACTCTTAAATCTTCACTTCATCATTTCATCCCAAGGCTCATGTCATTCATATCAATAACAAATCTTCTTCCTCAAATTTCATTTCATAATATAGCATGATTTACAATATCCATAATAAAGGTTCATTCGCTAATTTTTAACATAATTCTCAAACACTTTCAAAATTCAATTAAACTTGTATGTATAATTCAACCTCTCAATTTCATGATTCTACTTTCAATTTAGGCAAAATCATTAATTATCATCATGAATCAACTTAGGGTTTTCAAGAAAAATTAAGCTTTTCAAGAAAAATTTAAAACTTCTCACACCACCACCTTTTATTCCAAATTTCCCATTGATTATACACCTAAGATTCATAATCCACAATCTTAACCCAACAATTGAACCCCAGCACTTCAAACCCTAAACCCCCAAATACCATGATATAGCACTATATGCTCAAAAATGTAGATTTTGTATTTATATAATCAAAATACCACAAATCTATCTATTAATGCAAGTATTGAAGAATAACTAGGACCCCTACCTCAAGAATGAAGCAAAAGATCAAAGCTGTGATGAGATTCCTTCACAAATCCAAACTTCAATCAGTTGAAAAGTGAGATTTTCAAGCATCCTTCACTTTTTGGTACGAAATCTTGGCCAAATCTTTAGGGAATGGAAGGTATTTGGGTCAAAAATCTAGGGTTTTTCGAACCTAGGGTGAGAGGAAGGAAGTGGGAAAAAGAAAGTGTAAAGAATGATCTAGAAAATCACTTTTTAAGTTGCTGAATTCACTCAGTCCGCTCGAGCGTACCTGCTTCCAGCACAGATACTAAAACTTCAAACGAGTATAACTCTCTCATCCGGACTCTGTTTTAGGTCGTTCTTGTATCCAAATAGAAGCCCCAGAAACAAGCGTTCCAATGGTTTTATCCTCACACCCAAATTCAAAATGTAGAAAAATAAAAAGACAAAAGAGTGACGGCTATTCGTAGGAAAATTATCCGAATTAAAGTTTTTGGTCCAATCATACTTTACCATCATGTTACCACTTCGATCAATGTCCCAAAATAAAACTAAGAGGCTCCAAAGACAATAATAAAAGGTCAAAAACAATCCCACTAGTCCCAAAAATTCAAACTCAACTAGGCAGACCGCTCGAGCGCCCAATCTTGCGCTCGAGCGCTCAGACCAACAAAGTCGTCCGCTCGAGCAACCACTTCTACGCTCGAGCGGAAATTCACAACTCTCAGAATCTCGGACAGACTGCAAAAGTACTGGGAGCCTCACAAGTCCGTTCGAGCATCAACTCCCCTGCTCGAGTGGAGGGAAAAACTCTGGATCATTACAGACTTATTGATTGAGGGAGAGCCTCTGCTTTTACTCAACAAATACCCCTTGATTTCTAGTGGTTTGACTTTTCTCAATGATGTTTAGTAACTCTTGTCGGAGGTCCATCCATCCGATCACTACGAGGATTAACTCCAGCTCTGTGGCCTTTCAAGGATTGCACACACACACATTCATTATGTGAGCTCTCATGTTTGTATTTGAGTTGTGCATTATCATGTAGCTTATGCTCATTGATCAATATTTATCTAATTTGCTCATGATATTGTGCTTCATATTGTCAATATTGCAAGTTTGCGGGCTTCATGGCTTGTGGATTATCTTATCTTAGTGTCACATTCTTACTATTGAGCTCACTTCCTTTTGTTTCAGGACCCCCTTGATAGTGTGAGTGTTTTTTTTTTTTTTTGCTCAGAAGGGTGTTTTTCAGGTGTTTTGGTTTTACTTATTTGCCCGAGCTAGGGAGTTTGCACTTGAGCGAGAATTACTTCATTCTAGTAATTTTGCAGTTGGCACAAATTCTGAGAGCTTGTTTTTTGGGCTCGAGCAACCCCGTGCACGTAAGTGTTTTAGCTCGAGTGACAAATGTCTCGATCGAGTGACCTGTTCACGTTTAAATAGGTTCTTCTGCCGCTTTAGTCCCATTTTCCCCATTTTTTTTCTTCGTCTAATCTCTCTCCTAGGGCGATTTCCTTCCTTGTTGCTCGTACTTTGACTGTCTCGGATTTGGTTTTGGTTTTTTTTTTTTTTTTCCCTCTTCAATCCACTTCTCCTTCTCCATGTTATGGTAAGATTCTTCTTCTTCCTTGTTTACCTTCCCCTGTTCTCTCTCTCTCACTCACATGCTGAATGTTGAGTTCTTTATTCCAACCGTAAAGTTTTGTTTGTTTTTTTTTTTAATTTGCACTTGTTTGTCCGTGTTTTTTTTTTTTTTTTTTTGTAATGTTTTTTCTCATTTTTTTTTCCTTTCCATGTGTGCTTGCTTGGGTGTGTTTATGGTCTTTCTTGTTTTTTTTTTTCCCCCTTTTTGTTCTTATTTAATTATATTCATGTTAGTTAGGGTTCCATTAACTTATAATGCTCTTCTTTGTGTCTACTGCTTTCATGCTTGTTTTGTGTGGGTTTAGCTTAGTTTATTTTGCATTTCCTAAACTACTGTTTTCTTGCTTTGAGTGCTACATTGCTATCTTCTACTAAATTTTTGTTGCGAAAATTGTTGTCCATAAATTTAATGCACAGTTTGTAATGTTTTATGGGCTTAATAATGTGATTAGAAGAAATTCAACATTTATGTACGCCCTTTTTTTGTTGAATCTAAAGACAATGCTTGAAGGAAGTTCCCAACCATTCCCATATCACTAAAGGCCTCTAGTGCTTCCAATGTATGGATTCTCTGCATTACATAAAAAATGTATCAATATTTACTTGAAACTATCATGAACATGCATACATCTACCTTCTTAAACTTTAATAGCCAAACTGCACTACAGAAAGGAAGAGACATTTTCATAATATAGCATTCAAAAATCAAATTATGGCATCACTTTTCTACTGTCTAGGACCTCCATACAAACATTACAAATCAAAACATTTTTATTGAATTACAAGTATCCAAGCCCATTCTCCTCAAAGCATTTGACGTAAGGAGCATTGTGGCAGTAGTTTCAATTGTAGACATAAAGTCCATGTGCTTCCCTTTCAGCAAAAGGAAAAAAATAAATAAATAAATTAAAGGAAATAGAGAAAATATGTATATATATATTAGTTGCCAACATGATACATGCCAAGAAATATATATTGGCCATCCTAAGAAATATTTAAGATTTTTTAACCTTTTAAGGTATGTTTCCTTTTTACATATAAGAAGTTTAGAAATTTCTTTAGAACCAATCTCAGATTATTTTCAAAAATTTACATAAAAATCAAAAGTCCATGTTGAAACCACCATATATTGTAACACATACCTTTTTTTTTGTGTTCAATTCAGTCCCTACAGTAGTGCCACCCTATGCAAGCTGCTCACAGGACACCTCTAATATTTAAGATTTTAAAAAACAACGCCCAATTAGTACACTTCAATGTGTGTTTGGAAGGGAAAAATTGAGTACTCACCTAACATTTGGCATAATGCACAAAGTGGTGGCCCCAAAACTTAAACCCATAACCTCAAGGTTATTAGGCCAAGTCTTAACCATTGATCCAATGGTCACCCCTAATATTTAAGATCTCCAAAAAAAAAAAGAAAAAAAAAAGGGAATAGAGAAAAAAATATATTATATTAGTTGCCAACCTGATACATGCTAAGAAATACATCTAGGCCATCCTAAGAAATATTTAAGATTTTTTAGCCTTTTAGGATATGTTTCCTTTTTACATATAAGAAGTTTAGAAATTTCCCAATCTCAAATTATTTTCAAAATTTTACATAAAGATCAAAAGTCCATGTTGAAGCCAAAAAAAGTTACTTCAGAGCACAAACATACTGGGGACTAAATTTTACCATCTATCTATGTGCATGCACAAATACACTGTTGCTGTTATGTTTTAGTGCTGCAATGGAATTTTTTGTGACTAAATTTATTGCTGGAACAGAGGAGAAATAGAGCTTGCTTTTATTTTGTACACTTCTATATTTGGCTGGACATGATTGAGCTAGCCCCCACCTTTCATTGATGTATTGTTGCTGTAATTATAAGCTTATGATTCATCAATAAAGATTCTTTTCTTTTGCTAATTTTTTTTTTTTAAAAAAATCTCATTTAATTTGATTAATATGTTAGTTTTTGATTAATTACATATATTGTTTGTCTAAAAGATATGGCAAAGAAACAATTTTGAACTTGCAATATTGAGAACGAGTCACAGCTCAAGCAATCAAATGGCTCATCATAACCTTTTAATCGGGGTAAGTATTTCACTTATCAAAATAGTTTATGGAATAGAAAAATCAATATTTGCCTCTTTTTTAATGTCATTTTCATGTTTCAAGTAAGTCATCATTACAAATTTTAATATAAACATCAAACTCTAATATGAAATCAAAAAATAAACCTTGGATGTTTTTGTTGGTTGGTTGATTAGTGCTGCTACAACATCTAAAGCAATCTTCAAGCTACATCTTCAACCCCTTCCCTACAGCTGCTAAGTATCAAATGATGCCCACACACCTATTATTCATATATGCTCTCTCCTATACAGAATATTGCACCCCTTTCAGATTGTATTTGCTCCAAATAGCTACCCTCACTTTGACCAATTCTTTTAATTCATCTGAATCTACTTGCTTATCATTGAATAGGTAGTCATTTCTAGCCCTCCAAATTGACCACATTACTGTTAAGGGAACTAGTTTCCAAATTTTGAGAACCAACTTTTTGAATTTGGTGCCTGCCCACCATTGAAGAAACCCCTCTACAACAATTCTTTATATATATTTTTTTATCAGGTAAAAAAAAAAACTTTATTGATGAGAAAATCATTACATATTGTTAGGTCCACGAACAAGCTTAGCCTAATTTAGTTGTAATATTTCCTCTGTTTTTGGTCTTCCCGCTCGAGTGGGGAAAGTTGCGCTCGAGCAGAGTTTCCACCTTTCCAGTACTTTGGCTCGTCTGCACAAATATTGTGAGGTGTGATTTTACACTCGAGCCTAAGTTCCTACACTCGAGCGTGAATCTTGGCTTGGAACACGTTTTATCATCCTTGCTTGAGCATCCATTCCTGCACTTGAGCGGACATCGCGGTTTCTACTGCTATAAAACTGCAGTTTGCTCCAGACTTAGGGTACAGCTTCCAGATCTTCTTTGAGGGTTTTAGGGTTTTCATCTAGGGCTATTTTGCCAGTTTTCTTTAATGTTTAATTGAGGATTGTACTCATGGTTTAACAAGAATACATCAAAGAATTGTTTGATTATTCAATTTTTGGTGGAAAAGTTTTGGATTTTTCATTACTCTTATCTTTTGAACCAGAGTCCTTGATATTAGGCTTCTTTTAAAAAAAAAAATTAAACTGTTTAGTAAACATAGTTGTCATTTCGGACTCTAGATCAAACTCAATATCAGGGGTCTTAGCAGTCTCATGAGCACTAGTAAAAGCCACACTATCTTTTTTGTTTTTTTTATTTCTCTGGTCTGGTGTATGTCTTGAATGTGGAAGTGTGTATGTCTCCTATCTAGGGTTTCCATTGATCACACACCTCCACCGTAGGTGTGAATAGTTTCTATGTTCCTCTTGGTTCTGATTGAGTTCAGTTTGGATTGTGCATTGGAATTTATTTTCTGCTGCCTTGGTAATTATTGGCCTCGCCTTGTGATCCTTATTGCTTAGTAACTCATGCCTTGAATTGCTTACTCTTGTTTTTAGTGACATTTGTTTTGGTACCTATTTTGTGGTGTCCCTGATTTCCATTTCTGCTTGGAATATGCCATCTATAGTTTTGAGATTCTAGATTTATTGTGGTTTGTATCTGGTATTATGCCTCATGCTATATTGGGATTTTGGTAACTCATAGATTTTGGGTTTGGATTTTATTATGCTCTTCATGTAAACTATGATCTCAATGGCTGTTTTATTTTTTTCTAGATCATGTTATATTGTGGTTTTCCACTTTGGTTATTTGGGGTTTGATCCTACTGGTTTGTTTACTGCTCTTGGCTCTTTGAATCTTGTCTATTTGGACTTTGCTACTAATGGTTTGTTTGTGTTTATTTTGGTTCTTGTTTTGGGTTGGGGGGTTTGTGTGTGTCTCCATTGGGTGTCCTTGGCTCAGTCATGTCCTCCTCTAAACGTAAGAAGTCAACCGCCACTCGCCCCGCTTATAACACAGACCGGTTTTCATCCGCCGAAAAAGCCAAGTCTTTTAGAGAGTCTTACACAACTAGGATTGTCCATCTTGAGCGCAATGTCTAGCCAAACACCTTTGAGCCCATACCCATTCGACCTTTGTTTGATCCTTTGGGGGGAGATTTGGTCCTTTCTTTCTTCGGTTGTCAAAACCTTGACTAGGTCCAGGAATTTTATTGTAATATTGAGGGGATTGAAGATATTGGTCCTACTTTCAAGAATCGGGTCAGCTCTAAGCCCATCACCATTACCCCTGAACTTATTTGTAAGCTATTAGGCATTGGCCAAGTCTTTCTGTGCCATTATCCTTTCCTTGTCTGACCCACCTGTGATTTCAACGAGGTGGCCACTGCATTATGTGGTATGCCTCGTTCTTGGATCCAGGGCGCCTTGATCAAACAAAATGAGCTTCTTCCCCAGTTCCATTTGCTAAATCTCATTGTCTGTGCCAACATCATTGTCACCACTCATCGCTCCGAAATTAATCAAGAGAAAGGCTTTGTTCTCTTTTGCATTGTTCACCACAGTTCTATCAATCTTGGCACCCTCATTATTCAAAAAATGGTCACCGCTTTTGAGCAAAACAACTTAGGTCTTCCTTACGGTTGCCTTATTAAATGTCTTCTCACCAAATTTGAGGTTCCTTCTTTTGACGAGGATGAATTTGCCTTTCCTACCCGCCCATTCACCAAAAAGACCGTCTTCCACAATCAATCTCATGTCAAGGGGGGTTCTCCTAGGGTGGGTATTTCTGGTACATGTGGTCACCCTCTGGCTGAGGAGGCAGAGTATGACGCTGCTACTGCAAGTGAGACTGCTGGTGAGGGGGAGCAGCTTCCTCTGGCTCATTCTCTCAGAGGCGAGCTGCATCAATTTGAGCAGGCCATGGTTTCCCATTTTGATTACTTGAAGGGCCGGATGGATATCTTTGATGCTCGGCTTATTGATCTTGAGACCACCACCGATGCCCGACTCTCTGCTTTGGAGGCCTCTTCCAGCCACATTGAGGAGTCTGTTGCTCAATCTTCCCACCATATTGCTCACATCCTGACTATGCATCAACTATAGTAGTCTCCGCTGTCACCAGCTCAGTGATACTTTTTTCTCTTTCTCCTTGGACAATGTTTTGAACAGTATATTTTCCTCTGCAAAGCTTCTTTTCTACTATTTTTCAATTGTTTTTCTTCTGTGTTTTATTTTTTGTTTTGTTGTTTTTTCTCGAACATTATTTGGAGATTATCTGGGATTATATGATTGAGCTTTGTGGGATGGGAATGTGCATGCATATTGGGATATGTTGGAATTTTTGGCATAGATAGATTTGCTTATACATATGTGGATATGGTGTTTATTCCTCTCTATTGATCTTCGCTATCTTATTTCGTTCCACAGTTTTGGTTAGTGTGGTGTTTTGATATTTTCCACAAGTGGTTTGTTCAAAGGGTTCAAAGTGTACTTCAATCAAATTGACTTATGTGGTTTTTGCAGTTGGTGTTTTGTGATTGGTCGGGGCTTTTGTTTATGTTAGTGTGTCTAGTCCGTTTGTTTTGTTAGGAAAAATTGTTAGAAAGTTTTGTTCGGGAATTGACAAAGGGAAAGATTGTTAGGTCCTTACTTGTTGCCAATTCCACGAACAAGCTTAGCTTAATTAAGTTGTAATTTTTTCTCTGCTTTTGGTCTTCCCGCTCGAGCAAGGAAAGTTGCGCTCGAGTGGAGTTTCCACTTTTCCAGTACTTTAGCTTGTCTGCACAAATACTGTGAGGTGTGATTTTACGCTCGAGTATGAATCCTAGTTTGGAACACGCATTTTATTATCCCTGCTTGAGCGTCCATTCTTGTGCTCGAGCGGACATCGCGGTTTCTTTTCTACTACTATAAAATTGTAGTTTGCTCCAAACTTAGGGTACAGCTTCTAGATCTTCTTTGAGGGTTTTAGGGTTTTCATCTAGGGCTATTTTGCTAGTTTTCTTTGATGTTTGATTGAGGATTATACTCATGGTTTGACAAGCATACATCAAAGAGTTATTTGATTGTTCAACTTCAAGAGTGTTGTTTTTCAGTGGAATCCAGAGATTCAAGCGTAGAGTATTCGAAGGAGTTTGATGATATGCTCAGTCGTTGATTCAACTATGAATGTTGTAGAATCCACAACTATGAAGAGGGAGGAGTGTAAAGAGCATCAATGTAAGTCAACATTATCCTAACTAGATTGACACCACGAGGCCTACCCAATCATTTGTTAGCACCCCTCAACGTTTGTAAGACACCAACAACAGCCACCAAAAAATAGGGAAATAAAACAGAGCTGCCACCATCAATGGAGCTTGCACAGGTGGTACTAACCTATCTACATATATATGCATTATAGCTTGTTGATTCTATCTGTTACTATATACAGTTTGGTTCTTGGTAGTGTTGAATCAATTGTTATATAGTTATGAAGGGTTATCTTTTTGGTTAATTCTATTATTGATATTGCTTTTTTAAATGTTTGAATAATCAAAATCATCTATATGTTCTAGTTCTTAGATTGAACATAAAATGTGAATCTATTGTGGCTACTTAGGTTTCTGAATCTATTTAGTCATGCCTTCAGGACCACAACTCTAAATTTACTGTAAAATAATTAATCCCCATAAGATCAATCTTAGTTCAGTACTTAAATTAGAGTGGAATTAATGTCTAGAATTGGTTTCTTCTGTTATAGTTTTCTGCATTTTTTCCATGCAATATTGTGTACAGAGTTGTGGTGAAGTCCATATTCTTCCCATGCAATCAGGATTAGGATTTTCAAAATGGTCCATGGATGTAACTAGCTTGTCGATGTGATTTAACTGAGTAATTTCTAAATTGTTAGCTCTGCATGACTTAAGTAAGTAATTGGTGAGAGTTTGGAGAACTTCATGAGTGTCAAGTAAAAAGAGATGTGGAGTAATGCTCCAAGACTAACAAATAATCACCCATCTATGTTGTATTATGTGCTTTATAGATTTTCAAATTGAAAATTATACTTATCCTCATTCAATCATTTTTATTGCAAGAAACAAGCCAATGTGAAAGCATCAAAATGGAAGTCATTTTTCATTACAGGAAATAAAACAATATGAAAGCATCAAAATGGAAGTCATTTTTCATTACAGGAAATAAAACAATATGAAAGCATCAAAATGGACGTCATTTCTCGATTTGAACATTTTTCATGGAGGTCTTTATAAAATGGCATCATGAGTAATACTTTTTAAGTACTATTGTCATGTGACAACTTCATATGTACCTTTTGGATTATGGTGTAGCTATTACTTTGCTAGAAATATTTGATCTATTTTGATATGACAAACTTATGTAATGAACCTTTTCATTAAGGTGTTTTGAATATTTTGAGATTATGAAAATACGAACTCTTTTACCTTTTAGAATTATTGAGTATTGAGCCATTAGACTAGCATAGTGCATTTATAGATATATAATGGTGATTATGTAAGCAAGGATAGATAGGAGACAATAATTAATGGTTAGCAAACCATTGAAAATTTCAAGCTATATATTATTGGTAATTGAATAGTAAAACATAGCCTATAATCGCGGTTAATAACCGTCACTACAAATAAAATTCAAAAAAAAATTCTATGGTTATAGGGATAATGTAAAATTGATGGAATAGAGTCAAAATATACTAGCGATTGACAAAATGTCGCAAAAGTGAATGTTGTAGCAACAGTCAAACCGTTGCTATAAAGATATATAAGCAATGGGTAAATTTGAGATATAGCAACGTTTACAATTGTCGCTACATCAAATGTCGCAAGAAAAATATTTATACCGGCGGTTGAGAAAAGTGTCACGATAAACCTATGCCGACGAGGCTATTGTTGCGGTTTGACCGTCGCTATTCAAACCATTGGTAAAAGTGCGCAAGTTTTTGACGACACTTTTTATTACTTTTAGTGGCGGTTTTGGCCGCTGCTGTATGTCAATTATTTTGTAGTGTCGGCAAGACTAAAACCATTCAATATCTATATGATGTTCCAAGAAGACTTGAAGATGATGAAGATTTCACAACGTTTTGTCTATTTTCTGGAAGTGATCCTATTCAATTTGAAGAAGCACAAAAGAAAGACATATGGAGACAAGCCATGAATGAGGAAATCCAAGCCATAGAAAGAAACAACACCGGGGAACTTACATCCTTACTAGAAGGACACAAAGCAATTGGTGTCAAATGGGTCTATAAGACAAAAAGAAACACTAAAGGAGATGTTGAAAAATACAAAGCAAGATTGGACGTGAAAAGCTACAAGCAACAATATGGCATCGACTATAATGAAGTTTTTGCTCCAGTAGCAGACCTAGAAATGGTACAACTTTTTATCTCTTTAGCAGCCCGAAAAAAAATGAAAGATATACCAAATGGATGTCAAATCAGTAATCTTAAACGGTTATCTTCAAGAAGAAGTGTATGTTGAACAGTTGTTAGGCTATGTGAAGCCATATCAACAGGATAAAGTATACAAGTTGAAGCGAGCGCTTTATGACTTGAAGCAAGCACCAAGGGCATGGAATTCAAGAATCGACAAGTATTTTGTTGCAAATGGGTTTGTTAAATGTCCTTTTGAACATTCCTTATACCTTACGACAAACAAGGGGGAGATTCACTATTTGTTTGTCTTTACATTGATGATCTAATATTCACAGGCAACAAGCTCAACATGATCCGAGATTTTAAAGCATCCATGATACAAGAGTTCAAGATGACAGACATCAGACTAATGGCATATTTCTTGGGTATAAAAGTCAAGCAAAGTAAAGAAGGCATTTTTGTCTCAAAAGCTAAGTATGCCAAAGAAATCGTAAAAAAGTTTGGCATGTAAAATTGTCAAGCCCATACACCGACAAATGGAAATAACAAGTTGCCCAAGTATAATGAAGGAGATAAGGTTAATCCAACATATTTCAAAAGTCTAGTTGGAAGCCTAAGATATCTCACAACCACGTGATCTAACATATTGTTCGCAGTAGGCTTAGTTAGTCGATATATGGAGGAACCTATGATGCCACATCTGAAATCAACCAAACGAATCTTACGATATGTGAAAGGTACAATAGAGTACGGGTTGTTTTATTAATCTACAGATGAATCCAAATTAGTAGGATACAACAACAGTGATTGGGCAAACAATGTGGATGATCGTAAAAGCACTACTGGGTTTGTGTTTTGTCTCGAAGATACTATATTTACGTGGTCCTCAAAGAAACACCCGATGGTAACTCTATCACATGTGAAGCAGAGTATATAGCTATTGCTACAGGAGCATGTCATGCTATCTGATTAAGAAATTTGTTGAGTGAAGTTCAAGAACCACAACGAGAAGCCACAGAGATATACGTGGATAACAAATCAGCTATTTAGTTGGGAAAGAATCCTGTCTTCCATGATAGAAGCAAGCATATCAACACAAGATTTCATTTCATACGAGAATGCATAAGAAAAAAAGAGATCCAGTTAATGCACACAAAGAGTGAAGATCAAGTTACAGACATATTTGCAAAACCTCTCAAAACAACAACATTTGTAAAGCTACGAAGAATGCTTGGAGTTACCTTATTTGGTGATTAAAGTTTAAGGGGGGATGTTGGAGAATAACCTTGAATCATCCACCCCTCCTGAAGTCTCCAGAAGATGGAAGAAGGAAATAAAGAAGCAGTTTGAAGGTTGTAGAAGACAATTTACAAGAAAGTTGAAGAAGAAGGTGAAGCTTACTATCGACTATGAGTTGGAACCAGGTAAGAAAGCTTAGCACTTAAGCTATTGAATTCAACACACGGTTTATATACAGAAACAAACCTATAAATAGATGATGATAGTTTGTTGTATAGAAATCAATCAATTATACAATCAAAACCCATAAGAGGTTTGAGAGATAAAGAGGTGGGAGATAAAACCCATAGATTGTATTTATTATTTTGTTTGAAATAAAATTCATTCAATTGTTTGTGTGTGAGACATCACAAATATTCATACAAATATATAGAAGCCCACCACCAGATGCATTAGACCAACTCCACTTTGATCATATATTCCAACATATTACTTTAATTGTGAACTGAAAAGATTGCTAAATTCAGTGAAACAGCCCACCATTTAACAAATTGAAATGATTAAACAATATGAACTAAAAACTCAAAAATTATTTTTGAAAACTCCAAAACCAAACAGAGTATAATCATATTGTTATCACATAAAAAACTGATTTCTATATATTATTGCACAATATCATTAACTACAAGAAGCAACATTTCTAAGCAAATTATTATCAATCAATCAAAAAAATAAAAATTCATGTAAGTTGCAGCAAAAAATCAATTAAACTTCAAAAAATTCCAAAAACCCAAATAAAAAATCTGTGAAATTCGATGGTCACCTTCAAACCAGGACCGTAATCCCCTCGCTTATAATATGCTAAACTCTTTACAACTCTCCATTCCACTACCCTCATTCCATCTACACCATCATTTCCAAATCAATCAAACAACACACAAAACACAAACACATTTGAAATGGATTTCTGCATCAAATCATCAAAAACTTACAATGATTGTTTTCGCAGACCAAAATCGTAAGAAGATCACAAAGTACAGCCATATTATGCGCCTCAAACAACTGTCCTCAATTTGCAACACCATCACCATACATAGCAAAGGTCACATACTCTTCCTTGGAGTACTTCTGAGCAAAAGCCAATCCACAACCTAAGGGCACTTGAGCTCCAACGATCCCATGGCCTCCATAGAAACCACTCTCCTTGTTGGAAAAATGCATAGATCCACCTTTACCCTTAGAACAACCGTCTCAGCATCTCATAAGCTTTGCGAAGGACTCCAGTAGGGTTTCGCCAAGGGCGAGAAAGATATAGTGGTCACGGTAGGCTGTGATGATGCAATCCTAGAAACCATTGAGCCAAAAAAACAGTCATAAGAATACACCAAATTTAACATGGTTCAGCTAACACATACTTTTTGCATTTTCTATCATTTGGTAAAACGAAAACATTTTTTTTATAGTCAATGGAAAGCAACCTTATTTCGTAATAAAATTTTATCATTGTCACCACTACCATCTCTACCTTATTACTACCACCACTGCCGCCCATGGTTCTAAATCACGTTATCGGGTAACGTAACGGTATCAATAGCGAAGTATCAGTAGTATCAGTCAGTATGTATCAGGTGTCGCAACAGTGAAATTTTAAAAATCATTTCATAGGTTTTTCATTTTTTTTTTTTCGTACAGGTTTGAACTAGTGAGCATAGTTCTAAATATCGGCCGATACGTATCGAAAAAATGGGGTACCGCGACGAATACAGGCCGATATACCACTGAGATTGAAAATCGCAGGAGTATTGGTCGAGTCCCGGTACGTATTGGCCTGTAAGCGTTACACAAGCCGTTACACACGCCGCGACGAGGCCGATACTCACCGGTTCAGACCGATACGGGAAAGAAAAAGTTGAAAAACCTTTGAAATGATTTTTAAAATTTCACCACCGTGACACCCAATTCTCGATACGTACCGATCGATACTACCGATACCGATACTCCGCAATCGATACCGTTACGTTACCCGATACCGCGATTTAGAACCTTGCTGGTGAGTATAGGCCTGTCATAGCTTGTGTAATGGTTACAGACCACTACATACCGAGACACAATCAATTCGTCTTCAATTTTCGATCTCAATGCTATACTGGCCTGTATCATTCGCGATGCTCCATTTTTTCAATACGAACCGACCAATACGTAGCGTATTGGCAGGTTTTTATAACTATACCGCCTCCACTACCACCATTAGTACATTAATTAAAGTTTTTTAACATGTTTTGGAGAAAATATTTTTTTCCGAAACAAATGAAAGAGAGTGCTAGCTTACCTTTTTGGTGATTACCGCTGCCATTCCGACGACGACTGGCTTTTGGCCGTTGTAGAGGTGGCAGAAGTCGTAGATGATCTTGGCTTTGTAGAGAGAGTCAGCGGCGATCTCCATATGACGCATCGTCGCCATGCCGCGGTAGAAGGTGAAGAGCTCGTTGGGAGTGGTTGTAGTGGTGCGCGATAGCGAATTGTAGTTATGGGCGGTGAAGGGGACGTCGGTCTCGGCAGTGATGGTGCTAGAGGAAAATGGATGGCCCAGAGATGGGGTATAAGAGAGGGCGGTGGAGACAGGTTTCAGGAGATTGGGAGATCAGTGAGTCAAAGCCATCTCGCTCGTTAGATTGAATGATTGATCTCTCTCATATTATCGGTTCTTTTTTCTCTCTCTGGAGTTGGAAAGTGGAAGAAGAGGTCGGAGAGAGAGAGAAATAAAAGGATTTTGTAAGGTGAGGTTAGTATCTCACAGGAAAACATAATGGGTAATTTAGCTATAAACCCTTTTTACCTTCCTTTCATTGTTAAAAGGATTAAGAAAACAATTATATTTTCTAAACCCCCTTATAATTATAAAGGCTTGCATAAAGAACAAAATTTATTATTTAAATATTTTATATAACTATTATACCCTCAGTTTCTACATATATAATCAGATTCGTCATCAACTGTATCATAATCACCATAGTCGTGTCTTCGAAACTTCAGCAGAAGGTCGGCGGCACCATAGTCGCGTCTTCCAAGCTTCAGCAGATCAAATTCATTGAAACAATAACACTAACAGATCATCAGAATCAATCAGACAAATAATATAGCAGTTTCGATTACCAGAAATAGTTCGACATTGAAGGACCTAATCCTCATCTTCCAAGCAATTGTGAGGCAACAGATCACAAGAAGTATCGTGTTTTCTTCTTCATTTGACGAACTAACTTCCTGGATCTCTTTTGGCTTCGCTACTTGATACAAATGAAATTCGTAAAAAACGTAAGAGACGTGATCCATAAGTTTTCGTTGTAATGTTATATAATATTTTACTCCATTTTCTCAGCACACAAACGGAATCGATCTATAATATTTGTGTGTATGAGTGTTGTAATGTTATATACATATTTGTGTGTATGAGTGTTATTGAACACATGTATTCTTTTCATTGAGATTTGTGATTGTTGATCGAGTTTTAGAAGTTTTTCTTCTCAATTAGATATGTTAATTAATTTGTTTTGTTTTTGTTTGTTTGTTTTTTTTTTTTTTTTTTTTTTTTGATTTATTTTTGTTGTTTTTTATCTAATTTCATTTGATAGAACCAGAGTATTGCTTTGTTTTTTGTTTCAAATAATGAGAGTAAAATTTTACTCTGGTTCTATTGCTCTGTTTTTTATTTGAGAGAATTAGAGTAAAATTTTACTCTGGTGTTAGAATGACAGTAAAATTTTACTGTCAAGAGGTGGTCATTGCCAAACACTTCAGCCGCCACAAACACTGCCTTCGCTTTTTTTTTTTGGTACAAAGTAACATTTTACTTTTAGCTTCAGAGTCTTACAGTTTACTTGTTTTTCAGAGTAAAATTTTACTTTTATACAGAGTAAAATTTTACTTTTGTGTAGAGTCTAACATTTTACTAGTTTTTCAGAGTAAAATTTTACTTTTATATAGAGTAAAATTTTACTTTTAGCGTAAGAGTCTCACAGCTTACTCATTTTTCAGAGTAAAATTTTACTTTTATACAAAGTAAAATTTTACTTTTGTGTAGAGTCTAACATTTTACTAGTTTTTCAGAGTAAAATTTTACTTTTATACAGAGTAAAATTTTACTTTTAGTTTCAGAGTCTCACAGTTTACTCGTTTTTCAGAGTAAAATTTTACTTTTATATAGAGTAAAATTTTACTTTTGTGTAGAGTCTAACATTTTACTAGTTTTTCAGAGTAAAATTTTACTTTTATACAGAGTAAAATTTTACTTTTAGTTTCAAAGTGTAACATTTTACTCTTATTCAGAGTAAAATTTTACTTTTATACAGAGTAAAATTTTACTCTGAAATACACAGTAAAGATGGCTTAATAGGAGAGCTGATAGATATGAGGGTAATATAGTAAAAGAAACAAGTTTTAAAATATTAGGGGGTTTTGAAAGTACTTATATAATTCTTATTCTTTTAAAAGACAAATTAGATAGTGAGGGGCTATCACCAAATCCCCCAAACATAATTGGAGGAACTTTCTTGGAAAACACCATGGTAATTAAAGAAAAAACAATTGGCATAAATTTCTATTTTTTTTAATCATAACTAAAAAAATAAAAATAAAACATATCATAACCAAACATAATATGAGAGACATAACTACAGAATTTAGGAGTCATAAGTAAAATAATGTCATAATTAAAGAAGAAAATTAGTCATAACTAAAGAAAAAAATAACATAATTAAGAGTGCATACGGTGCACCCCTTTCAAGGATGAGTATTCTAGAATCTCAAAAAATACTATGCATCATATGTACCTTATAACTAAAAAGAAAAATAGCATAACTTCAATTCCTGAGTCATAACTAAAAACAAGAAAAAAAAAATGTCATAACTAAACAGAATACAAGGTATAACTAAAAAACTCATGAGTCATAACTAAAATAATATCATAACTAAAAAAGAAAATTACATAACTATAGTGCATATGATACACTATTTTTAAAGAGGTGTATATTAGAATTTCCCTAGAATCCTTTAGAATAATGTTATGTTATACAAATAATGTTTAGGAAATTACAAAAATATATTTTTTACAAATTTAATCTACAAACTAATTTTAAAACTTATTTAAAATTAAGGGTAATATACAAATTACCCCTTGAGATTTGTTTACGGTATAGATTGTCTCCTGTAATTCTAAAACTTACGAATATCTCCTTTTTTAACATAATTAACAAAAAAAAAATCCCTAACTACTCGCTTATGTAACAATAAAATTATTTGAATTGTTAATTAAAATATATTTCTGACATCATTAAAAATTGTTAATTGAATTTATAATTTATTAATAATGCAATTAGAAAGTTGAATGGGTGAAATGTAATTTTTAAAATAATAGAAAATAATATGTATTTTAAACAAACTTGTACTTGTAATTTACCTTTAAATTAATAATACATATTTAAAGTAATTATAGTTGAAAAATCTAGACAAATACAATAGTGTCCCGTGCATTTCTATATACCAGAGAAAAAAAAAATGCTCATGAAATACACGGGACACTATTGTAATAAATTTACGTTTTACAAACATAATAATTTTTGTAGAAAATTTAAATTTCACAACTACAATATTTTTAGTTTTACTGAAGATAGTATTTAGTTTATTACAAAATAGATAATATCATTTCATAAAACATAAATTCTAAATTTTTTAATTTGTCAATTTAAACTCTTTTTTTTTTTTCAATACGAACCATATATCTATTTTTATTCAGTAAAATGGACCCAAAAAAATAATATTTTAGTCATTAAACTCAATGTAAGTGTATAAAAAAATATCTAAAATACTATTTTTTTTTAGTTTAGTGATTACAAAAACTATTATTTACGTTAATTTTACTTAATGAAAATAGATAAATGGTTTAGATTAAAAAAAATAAAAAGATTAAGGGTTAAATTGATAAAATTAAAAATTAATTTTATTATAGGGTTTCAAACCCTTGGATTTTTTATTTTTTTTTATAATTTTCCCTAATAATTATTATATTACATTTCACTTTCATTCCAACAAATCAAACATTACTCAATATAAGAAAAAATAAATATTTATAATGAAGTTTCAACGACATTTTTAAATTATGAAGATAATGATAGATTGTATTTTGATTGAAAATGAAACAATTAAAAGAAATTATATTATTCTATATATTAGTTAATGGAAATTATATTTTAGATATTTTCTATACATCTACATTGAGTTTAATGATTAAATATAAATTTTTTTAGTCCGCTTTATTTAACAAAAATAGGTAAATCGTTTTGATCAAAAACAAATCAAAAGTTTAGATTTTTTTTTTTTTTTGAATTTTTCTAATTCTATTTGTATATCATTACTCTTAAATAAAAATTGGAAATTATTGCACTATGCTTGATTAGAATGTAATGAAAATATTTAATTATTTTTACTATCAATTGGATAAAAAAAGAAAATAATTTGAAGTGGCATAAGAGTATTTTTGTAACACCTAAAAATATTTAATTTTATAATTATGTATAATAAAATGTAATTGAATTTAAATTAAGAGTTATTGTGTTTTATTAAAAAAAATGATAATATAAAGTTGTTTGGGTACTTTGCGTTCCCCCAAGCAATCAAACAATTTATATATATATATAGTATTATATTATTATAATAATAGAGAAAGAACGATAGAAAGAGAGAGAACGAAAGAGGAAAAGGCAAACAAAAAGATAGGTAGAAAAGAAAAGAAAGGAAAATAAAGAAAGAAGAAACAAACAAAAGAAGAAGGAAAGAAAGGAAACGTGGTGCCACGTGTTTGGGGAACGTGGTAAGCCATGTGGCAGTGTCAACAGTGAAGCCTTGAATCACCTATAAATAAATAGGTGAATTGGAATAGAATGGAAGAGAAAGGAAATATGACAAACGATGGGCTTACGAGGGGAGTGAGCTAGGAACGAAAATTAAGTTGGGGATTAATTTTGAAGCCAGTTTTATTATATTTTGAGTTATTATAAATTATTTTTTGTTAATTATATTCAGTGTGTTTAGTTTGAGTTTTCTGAATTAATTTTTTTAAAAATTGAGTTTTTTTATTTTCGTGTTTTTTTGTTTTTAGTGAATACTTTAAAAATTTTAAACATTTTTTTTACTTTTTTAGATGCACCTTACGTAGATGTATCTAAAAAGTAAAAAAATTGTGAAAAAAATATTTAAAAAAATAAAGAAATACAAAAAAAGTACTGAATTCTTGTATTTTTTTGTATTTTTGGTATTTAGTGAATTTTTAAAAGATTTTTTTTACAATTTTTTTACTTTTTAGGTGTATTTATGTTAGTTGTGTCTAAAAAGTAAAAAATTTGCATAAAATATTAAAAAAATTCAGTAAAAATAAAAAAACACGAAATATAAGAAAGTAAAATTTTCTGAAAACTGTTTTTAGAAAATAGGAACCAAGCAAGCTAATTAGTTTTTAAAATATACTACATGTTAAATGAATTTTATTTGTTTTAAAGGAGAAATTTATCGATAAAACTGTTTATTAAATATATTTTTGAATAATTATTTTGTAAGGATCACTACGAGATCCCATGTCTTTGTGAACTTCAATATCTGATTTGTTACATTATGTAACCCTCGGTCTCATGCCTGAGGACTTGTATATCTGATCCTTTGAAGTTCCCATGTCTAAGGGACTTAAATATTCATTGACACTCTGTTCCATTTTGTACTATAGTTATGGTTATTTTGCTTATATGATTTTTATATTATATGTTCAAACTAAACCATTTTCTGTTTAGCCAAATATTTATTCATGGTAGCTTTTATACCTTATGCTCTCAGTATAATATTTCACACTCTACCATATGCTTATAGTTGTTAACCACTTTCAGGTGACGTGTCAGGACCATCCCGTGGGGTAGATATAAGGCACTTTATAGTCATAGTCCAACTTTGACAATGTAATTAAAAAAAAGCTCCAATGTATATATTTTTATTATAATTAAATAAAGTTTTTTGGGCACCTTTTTATTTTATTCCGCTGCACTATTAAATTGTTATGACTTTAGTTTTTGTCTTGTTGCGACGCCAAACCTCCAGATATCGAGTTTGGATTGTGACAATCTTCAACAAATATATTACTTTGTAGGTGACTACCTAACAATATTTGATATTTTTAATCTCTAAACGCCAAGGCCTTTGTGGCCGAGTGGCATGTAGTCGAGCCTTAGGGTGCAGTGAGTAAAAGGTCTGAGGTTTGAGCTGATGGATCGGCGACAGCTCCTTTAAGTTATAACCTAATTTTACTAACATACTAACATTCTATCTTGGACACACACACCCACAAAAAAAAAAAAAAAAAAATCTCTAAACACTCCCATAAAATTCTTATGGGAGCTTTTTTGATAAATCTACTTTCTAAGGCCATGTTTGATTCACAATACTAATAGTGAGGTATTAATAATCCTATCAAATTAGTGTGGTATTAACTATCCCACCCCTACCCCATTACTAATTATCCTACAAATTTGTTGGATTAATTATCCATTGGATTAATAGTCCTAAACCAAATGTCAAAACAAATATAGGATGGTTGGGTCACGGATTAATAATCCTAATCCCATACTTTAATCCTTCCAATCAAACATGCCCTAAGAGCTTTATTCCATCCAACCCATATTCTTTTTGACTATTCCATTAGGTCTTATTTGATATAAGAATACCAAAATATCATTTTCATCTACTTATGTTCCATTTAGTTCACATTATTTTCTTATGTTTCAATAAGTCCTATGGGTGACATAATTACCAAAATACCCCTAATGTGAATGTTCACACCGCCAATGTGAATGTTCATATCGTCAATGTGTAGGGGCCCGGCCCATGTCGATCCTCGTGGGTGCCCGAAAAAATTTGAGCCCGGCCGAGGCGGGCTCGGCCCGTTGACAATATGAATATTCACATTGACATGTTAACATTCACATTAATAGGAGTGTAAATTTGGCACGCGTCCCGTGGCGGTACAAAACCCACCTGCGGCCCGGGGCGGGCCTAGTCCGGCCCGTTGACAATGTGAATATTCACATTGACATGTTAACATTCACATTGATAAGAGTACAAAATTGGCCTGCGGCACATAGGCGGGTCCGGCCCGGCCCGTTGACAATGTGAATATTTACATTGACATGTTAACATTCACATTGATAGGAGTGTAAAATTAGCCCGCGCCCCGTGGCTGCCAGAAACCCGCCCACGGCCCGTGGGCGGCCCGGGGCGGGCCCAACCCGGCCTGTTGACAATATGAATATTCACATTGACATGTTAACATTCACATTGATAAGAGTATAAAATTGGCCAACGGCCTAGGGCGAGCCCAACCCGGCCCGTTAACAATGTGAATATTCACATTGACATGTGTAACATTCACATTGATAAGAGTGTAAAATTGGCCCGCAGCCTATGGGCGGCCCGAAGCCCGACCGCAGCCCGAGGCAGGCTTGGCCCGACCCGTGACAATGTGAATATTCACATTGACATGTTAACATTAACATTGATAGGAGTGTAAAATTTGCCCGCGGCCCGGGGTAGGCCCGGCCCAGCCCATTGACAATGTGAATATTCACATTGACATGTTAACATGCACATTGATAGGAATGTAGAATTGGCCCGCGGCCCGTGGGCTGCCCGAGCATGTCCGAGACCCGAGCAAGCTCGTTTGGGTCCGGGCCCGAGCATGTCCGAGACCCTAGGCTAGGGCCTAGACCATCACTTTGAAGCCTGGCCCGGCCTATCAGCCTGCTTAAGGCCCATTCAAGGCTCGGTCTGAGTCCCAGCCCGCCCGAGGCGCAATGTCTTTTTTTGTGAAAAATAATAAAATTTTGGTAGAAAAAATTAAAAAAATTTAAAAAAAATAGCCAAGCCCAACCTAAGCTCGAGGCTAGGCCCAGGCCCACCGGCCCGACCCGAGGCTCAATCCATCGGCCCGTCCAAAGCCCGAATACCCTTGTGCCAAGGCTAGGGCCTAGGCCTAATTTTTTGGCCCGTGGGCTGGGCCGGGCAGGCCCGGATTTTTTCGGACACCCACGAGGCTCGATATGGGCCAGCCCGAGCCTCTACGCATTGATGATATGAACATTCACATTATGGGTATTTTGGTAATTATGTCTCCCATAGAACTTATTGAAACATAAGAAAATAATGTGGACTAAATAGAATATAAGTAGATGAAAATGGTATTTTGGTCTTCTTACCTTAAATAGGACTTAATGGAATAGTCAAAAAGAACGTAGGCTGCCCAAAGCCCGCCCATAGCTCGGGAAAGGCTCGTTTGGGCCCAGGCTCGAGCCTAGTCCGAGACCCTAGGCTAGGGCCTGGGCCATCAGTTTGAAGCTCGGCTCGATTAAGGCCCATTCAAGGCTCGGTTCGAGGCCCGGCCCGCGCTGAGGCCTAGTGTCTTTTTTTATAGAAAATAATAAAATTTTGGTAGAAAAAATTAAAAAAAAATTAAAAAAAAATGGACAGGCCCACCCAAGCCCGACCCAAGCCTGACGCTAGGCCTAGGCCCATCGGACCGACCCGAGGCTCGACCCACCGGCTCAGGCCCGGACCCAAACGAGCTTGCCTCAGGCCATGGGCAGGCTTCGGGCAACCCACGAGCCGCAGGCCAATTCTACATTCCTATCAATATGCATGTTAACATGTCAATGTGAATATTCACATTGTCAACGGGCCGGGCTGGGCCTACCCCGGGCCGCGGGCAAGCTTCGGGCCGCAGACAAATTTTACACTCCTATCAATGTTAATGTTAACATGTCAATGTGAATATTCACAATGTCACAGGTCGGGCTGCGGTCGGGCTTCGAGCCGCCCACGGGTTGCGGGCCAATTTTACACTATTATCAATGTGAATGTTAACATGTCAATATGAATATTCACATTGTCAACGGGCCGGGTCGGGCCCGCCTTGGGCCGCTGGCCAATTTTATACTATTATCAATGTGAATGTTAACACATGTCAATGTGAATATTTACATTGTTAACAAGCTGGGCCGGGCCCGCCGTGGGCCGCCCACGGGCCGTGGACAGGTTTCGAGCAGCCACAGGGAGCGGACTAATTTTATACTCCTATCAATGTGAATGTTAACATATCAATGTGAATATTCACATTGTCAACAGGCCGGACCGGGCCCGCCCCGGGCCGAGCCGTCCATGGGCCGCCGGCGGGTTTCGCGCCGCCATGGGATGCGGGCCAATTTTACACTCCTATTAATGTAAATGTTAACATGTCAATGTGAATATTCGCATTGTCAACGGGCCGGGCCCGCCCCGGCTCGCGGGCTGGTTTCGGCCCGCCCACGGGCCAATTTTACATTCCTACCAATGTGAATTTAAAATATGAATGTTCACATCATAAAATTGTTAACCGTTCAAAAAATATTTATAAGGGTGTCAAAATTAAATATAAAGGCATAAGTGTCCAAGAAAATAGTGTAAATCAAGAAAAATGACTTTATGGAATAAAACTATACGTACATGGGACTAAATGGGTTAAAAAACTCCTTCATGGACTTCTTGGGTTAAAACACTTCTAAATGGGATTTATCAATAAAAATCCCAATTCTTATTTCCTTTAGTAACATTTGCTATTATCCTATGCAACACTCACTTAAACTTTACCAAATGTATATGCACTTATATGTAAGAGGGAGTTGGGTTGTGCTACAATAGCATGGCTCTCTTTTTTGTCAAATACATAGGTTTTTTCTAGTAATAATAACATTATCATAAAAAGTAAAAAAAAAATTTAAAACTTTACTAAAAATATTTGTAAAACCAGCTCAAAAAAAAAATTATTTGGATATTAGTATTTGTCTTCATTGAATAACAATAAATGTTAATATGACCAATTTATGTATAATACTTTATTATTGACGTGTATAAGCCCATAAAGGCCATGAATCACTATGAACAACCTAAGCCCATCACTTGGAGCCCAATACGTAACCCAGCTGGTGAGGTCCAGAACAGCTGGAATCCAACATGGCATAAAGAGCCAATGACATTTAGACACATGGAAGGTGAAGGACGAGCCACATCAGCAGACAAAGATCTGCAAAGTTATTGCCACTGCACATCACCAGTAATGCAGCCCATCACAGCATTTATTACGACAACACCTCTCCGTCGGAACAGGACCCCCTTACCCTGAACAAGGTAACCTACAGCATAGACTTTCGGCGAGAAGGGCAGGTCAGAAGGGACAGCGAAATGATTACCAAAGGATATAAGCAAACGTTGAAGACAAGAAGAAGGTTAAGCTTTCTATCTCTAATCTCTCTCTACACCCTACTTCTCCTTCTCACTTGCTCGTCGGAGGGTTCACTGGGGGACTATCCCATTCCCCATTAGACTTGTTTGCAGGTTATCCGATAGGCTTGATCATTTGGACGTGGGCCTAAAGAGCTTGGACCTGTCCGATCCATTCACTGGAACAAACTGTATCATCAGTTGGCGCCGTCTATGGGAAAGACTTTGCTCCGGCCTCCAGTTGTGCTCATTGTCGCCGGAGACCCTATCCCAACAACCTTTTCGTCCTACCCATCAAAGTGTATGGTCACGACTAGATCCATGGCTTCTCACAATAATGCTGCCAACCATCAAGCCGACCCCCCCAATCCAAACAACCCACCACAGTATTTTATCGAGCTTACCAGCAGCATTAACTGCATGGCCGAGCAAAAATAGGCCCTGATAAATGCTTTACTCTAAAGAAACCTTCCTATGCCCCCTCCACCACCTCCCGATATTCCCCCCAACTACGAGTAAGCCCCGAGCCATACTATTCCGCAGCCTAATCCGCCCAACAGAGAAGGCTTGCAACCCCTTCCTCCAGGTATAAACCTACCACCCCGGGGCCCATAACCATAGATCCCGCCACCAATCCTTGAAAGAGAGGCTAGCAGCGTCCAGCCCCCGCTGCTCTCCGGAGGTGACCACATCCCTCTCTAGGACGCGGAACTCCGAGCCCTGAAGCTAGAACTCCAAGGGGTCGTGCAGAACATCCAGCATAAACCCTCTACCACAGCAAACTCACCATTTGTCGCCTTCATCCGCGACAAACCTCTACCCCCAAGTTCAAGATGCCCACCATCGACTCTTTTGATGGTACGACGAACCCAGTCGACCATCTGGAGACCTACAGAACCCTCATGATCCTTCATGTATTCCCTGACGAGATCATGTGTCGAGCCTTCGCCATGACACTGAAAGGGTCAGCTTGACTGTGGTTTAGCCAATTACCAGCAGACTTCGTCTCCACTTTCCAACATCTCAGTGACTCCTTTCTCAGCCATTTTATTAGAGCCCAGCGCCAGCGACGCCCGGCAACCTAACTCCTCAACATTCGGCAGACCGAGGGGGAGTCGCTACGCAGTTTTGTTGCTCGTTTCAACACCAAGGCCCTGCAAGTAACGGAAAATGATGACAAGGTCATCCTCACTGCTTTCATGGCCGGTCTACGGTCGTCTGATTTCCTGTTCTCCCTCTCTAAAAACCCCCCGACCTCCATGGCAACCCTACTCTCCAAAGCCCAGAAATACATGAATGCTGAAAATTCACTAGCCGCTCGGCAGGATCCAATAGCTAAAAACCCGACCCCCAGAGAAAAGAGAAAAGACTCAGAACCTAGAAACACCCAGTATAATAACCAAACACCCCACTATACAGATCGACCTCCTCGCGTTGACCGGTCGGCACCAGCCCGACCTCCCGGTCGGTTCGAGCGGTACACCCCCTTAATTCTCCCATGGAACAAGTCCTCAACCAGATCAAACGGGACTACCCCCTCAAATGGCCCCTACCTTCACGGACCCCTTCTAATCGAAAAGACCAGTCCAAATATTGTCATTTCCACCAGGACCATGGCCATAACACTGATGACTAATACGTCAAGGGCGTCTCAGCCAGTTCACAGACACCCGCCCTCAGCAAAGGCAAAGAACCGAGCCCCTCAGATACAACCGTCGGCGCACCCCACCCCGGCAGCCAGCCCAACCTAACCAAGGCCATGATCGCCCTCCACAACAGCCTCGGCCACCAGGTAATCCCCCTCCACCAGTTGGTGAAATCCAAGTCATTTCAGGTGGCCTTGCTTGTGGGGGACCATCCCACTCGGCTCAGAAGGCAGAACTCAGAAAGATCAGGCAAGGCTCAGACAAAGTAGTTGCCACGGTAGACAGAGCCCATCACCTTCACGGACGCCGACTGTACAGGCATCCGTTATCCTCATGATGACCCTCTCGTCATTTTCGCCCTCCTCTCCAACTATAAGGTCAGACGGGTTCTCATCGACAACGGCAGTTCTTCAGACATCATATTCCTCAACTGCTTCCACCAGCTCAAGATTAGGGAAGAAAGTCTGTCCCCCCTCCAAACCCCTTTGGTCGATTTCACTAGCAACCGGGTGACATTCATCGGCTTCATCGATCTCCCCATCACCATCGGCGAATACCCACGGCAGACTACCAAGTTGCTCACTTTCCTTGTGGTCGACTGTCCCTTTGCCTACAACATCATCCTTGGTCGCACCGCCCTCAATGCTTTCCAAGCTATCACTTCCACCTACCACCTCGCCATAAAGTTCCCTACCGACCTGGGCGTCGGGACAGTAAAGGGAGGGCAGACCGTAGCCAGGGAATGTTATGTCGCCTCACTCAAGGAAGTCAAGCTGAAGAAGGCCATGATCATTGAAGGACTTGATGTCTGAGATGAGGACGAGCTAGTCAGAGGAGAACCAGTAGAGGAGCTCGTTGAGATTCCCATCGATCCCACCAACCCAATGAAAACTGCCAAGATCGGCAGCCAACTATCCCCCCAAGCTAAGGCCAACCTTACTGCCCTTCTGACCGAGCACAATGATGTATTTTCCTGGACTCATTCAGACATGCCAGGCATTGACCCCTCTTTCATAACTCACCGCCTCAACATTGAACCCCATTTTCGACCTTACCGCCAGAAGCAGCGCATCTTTCATCCGGAGCGCAATACTCTTATAGCCGCAGAGGTTGACAAGCCCTTTGAGGCCCAATTCATCAAAAACGTGGACTACCCTAAATGGTTGTCAAACGTGGTCCTAGTCCGCAAGAACAATGGAAAATGGCGACTCTGTGTCGATTACTCTGACCTGAACCGAGCTTGCCCCAAAGACAGCTATCCTCTTCCCCGCATAGATTTGTTGGTTGACGCCACGGCCGGTCATCAAATGCTCAGCTTCATGGATGCTTTCTCTGGTTACAACCAAATCCTGATGCACCCGTCCGATCGGGAACATACATCCTTCATTACCGACCGAGGTACCTACCACTACCGTGTGATGCCATTCGGATTGAAGAACGCTGGGGCCACCTACCAATGGTTGGTCAATGCCGTTTTCCATCACCAGATAGGTCAGAATATGGAAGTATATGTCGACGACATGCTAATCAAGAGCAAACCCTCCACTGATCATCTGACCGACCTGCGAGAGACCTTCGCCACCCTACGCAAGTACCAAATGAAGCTCAACCCAGAGAAGTGCGCCTTCGGCGTAGGATCTGGGAAGTTTTTGGGTTTTATGGTCAGTCAGCGGGGCATTGAAGCTAACCCTGAAAAGATCAAGGCCTTGATCGAGATGCAGTCACCCAGAACGGTTAAGGAGGTTCAAAGACTCACTAGCCGAGTTGCAGCCCTCAACCGCTTCATTTCTCGCGCAATGGACAAGTGCCTACCATTCTTCAAAGTTCTTCAGCAAACTTTTGAATGGACGGATGAATCCGAAAAGGCTTTTCAACAGTTTAAGCAGTGCATGGCCAACCCCCTCTCCTTTCACAGGCAATCACGGGCGAGCCCCTTTCCCTCTATTTAGCCGTATCAAGCACCACTGTCAGTGCAGCTCTTATCAGGGAAGACGGCTCTGTCCAATGACCGGTCTACTACATCAGTCGGGCCCTCAGGGGAGCGGAGCAGAACTACCCACTGTTAGAAAAATTGTCCTTGGCCTTGGTCACCACCTCCAGACGACTCCGTCTTTACTTCCAAGCCCACTCCACAGTGATCCTCACCGACCAACCCTTGAAGAAGGTCATGCAGCAACCAGAACTTTCCGGCAGACTCATGCAATGGTTAGTGGAACTCAGCCAGTTTGACATCTCTTACCGGCCTCGAACAGCAATTAAGGGGCAGGCTATCGCCGATTTCATCATGGAATTCACTAATCCTACCCCAACCACTGCCTCTCCACCCCCACCAACTCCCATCGAGCCAGAAGACCCTCATTCTTGGACTCTCAACGTCGACGGATCATCCCGCAGGGAAAGTAGGGGGGCTGGCCTCATCCTCACCGCCCCTGAGGGTGGTTATTTTAAATGTGCTCTCCGTTTTTTGTTTGAGACCAGTAACAATGAGGCCGAATATGAGCCATTGATAGCAGGTCTTCGCCTAGCCAGGGATATTGGTGTCAGCGACATCCAAGTGTTCAGCGACTCCCAACTCATCGTCGGACAGATCACGGGAGAATTCGATGCCAAGAAGGACACAATGCGGGCTTACAGGGATATTGCACTTTCTCTTGTTCGCCTCTTCAATACCTTCCACATCAAGCACATTCCTCGGGCGAAAAACTCTAAGGCAGATGAGATGGCTCAGTTGGCTTCCGTAGAACAGTCCGACCTCAGCCGTGGTGTCCGCCTCGAATACCTATCCCACCTCGCCATTTCCCCCGACCAACACAAAATAGAATTCCTCCAAGATGAGCCCATCTCTTGGGCGTCGGACATCTTGCTATTTCTGACAACGAGGGAACTTCCAGACGACCAACAGCAAGCCGCCAAAGTCAGGGCCCGGTCGTCCAATTTCATCCTCGTCAACAGCATTTTGTACAAACATGGTTTCTCACACCCCTATCTGTGGTGCCTCAATCCGGCTCAAGCAACCTATGTGATGCAAGAAATTCATGAGGGTATCTGCGGCAATCACTCAGGCGGCAGGTCCCTGGCCCACAAGATACTTCACACTGGATATTTCAAGCCTACTCTCAACCAAGATACGACTGACTTCGTGCTCAAATGTGATAAGTGTCAGTATTTTGCCAACATCCTCCATGCTCCTCCTACTGAATTGATCACACTTTGCAGCCCCTACCCGTTCGCCAAATGAGGGATCGACCTAGTTGGTCCTTTACCCATCGGCCGAGTCCAGACCAAATTTTCCATTGTCGCCATTGATTATTTCACTAAGTGGGTAGAGGCAAAACCCCTTGCCACCATTACCGAGTGGAACACAACCAAGTTCATCTGGCAGTCGATCGTTTGCAGGTTTGGCATCCCCCAGGCCATCGTCTCCGACAACGGCAAACAATTCGACAACGCCAAGTACAGGAAGTTCTGTGCAGACCTCCAGATTCAACCATGTTTCTCTTCCCCCGATCATCCCCAAGCCAATGGCCAAGTTGAGGTCACCAACCGTTCTTTTCTGAAGATCGTCAAAACTAAGCTAGAAGCTGCTAAGGGGGGTCTGGACCACATCGTCATCCAGGGGGGTCTGGACCACATCGTCGTCGTCGATTTTCACACTACTCAGGTCCAAGTCTGGAAACAGCTCCTCAGCTTTACGCTTGAACATCTTCCAAAGAACTCAGCCATTTCGTGTTTATAAAAGTCTGACCGCTGGAAGCTCTCAATCACTTCCGACTCAGTCCTGCCTCCAGCGGTTGTCCTCGATGGGCCCGCCCCCCCAGACTCCTCCCTCACCAAGCTGCTAGCAACCGCGGCATCAACTGCCATCTGAAATTCAGCAGACCCCTTGAACTGATCCACTACTACAACGCACATATCGGGGTATGCCGCCCTTTCAAAGGCTGCCTTGGCCCTCTCTTCGTCCAGATCCTTCTGCAGGGTCGCCCTTTCAGAGGCCGCCTTAGCCCTCTCTTCCTCTAAATCCTTCTGCAGGGTCGCCCTTTCAGAGGCTACCTTGGCCCTCTCTTCAGCCAACTCCCTCTGCACGCTCGCCCTCTCAGAAGATGCCTTGGCCCTCTCCTCCTCCAACTCCTTTTGCAGGCCGTTCCTCTCCTTCATTGCCTTCACGCGCTTGCGCTCCAGCTCCCTCTGCAGACCGTCAATCTTCACGTCTGCCTCATCTTTCTGTTTTACCAGCTCTTCATTACTGGTCATCGCCTCTTCATGCCGTTCGAGCGCGACCGCGCAGGCTTTTTGGGCCTTCTCCAGCTTCCTCTACTCGCCAGCCAGCTGGAACTCGAGCGACACAACCTGGCGGCGTTCATTCCAGCTCCAACTTGACCGCTCGCAGTGCAGCATGGGCACTCTCCCAGTTTACACTCTCCTTCTTCAACCTTGCAAGTTGAGCCTTGGCCTCATCTACCTTGAGTTTTGCAGCCCCTGCCTTTCTCAGCAGAGCCTCTGCTAAGGTGATTACCTCCATTTGAGCGGAGCATAACCCCCTCAGCAGCTCAACCTCATTGAATCTGGCTATTGAGCGCAAGGCTGCCTCTTCCACAATCCCCACAAGGCAATCTGCTCCTTCCCTGGCTGGGCCCTCTTCTCCTTCCAGCCGCCCAGCCACTGCGCGAGCGTGGTAGATCGCAGTCGTCAGACTGACCCCCCCTCCTTGGGGCGCAAGACCGCCTTGGGACTGTTCTCTTCCCCTTAGCTCAGGGCCTGTTGCCCCACCCTCTGTTTGCACTTCGGGGGCGACCTTCGTGACCCCTGAGGCGATCTCCACCACTGTTGGGGCGACCTCCACAACCTCCAATGCTGGGGTGACCTCCACCACTTCTTGGGCAGCCACCCTTCATGGGGTCTCCTCCACTACCCCCTTCTCTGCCTCCTTGACTATAGGGGTGTCTTCCCCCCCAACCTTCGCCTTCTTCGACCCAGGCTCATCTGCTGTCCCCTCAAGGGCACTCCTCTTCTTCTTCTTCTTCTTCTTCTTCTTCAGAGCCTCCCATTCCTTGTTCGCCTGCTCCTTCACAGGATCTACTAGGGGCGGTCGTGGCACAAAACTGCCTAAGTCCTTCCCCCCCAGCGGCTTGGGGCGCGATCGGATCCTCTCTCGCGCGATCGGCTTAGGCGGTCGGTCTTCCTGCGCCTCTTTAAATTTCATGGCCTTGGCCAGCATGGCCCTATCCTCAGCCTCCTGCACTTTCCTCCTTGCCTCCAGTTCAACTCGCCCCACATCTCCCCCACTCGGCTGAGGACTCAACCCCGCTGCAAACAAGGCTGAGGGTTGAACGAGTTCATCCCACTTGACCCCCTCCTTCTCCCGCCACACCTTCGCCCTCTTTATTCTCTCCTCTGCTGCTGCTCCCAACTTTGGCTCCACAGACTTGGTGGGCACTTTCCAAACGGTGCGCACTCCAACCCCTCCACTGGCGGACACATAGAACCACCGTGGTCTCCACCCCTTGATCGACAACGGCAGCCCCGCCACCAGCCCTTTCTCTGCTGCTGCCTGCAGGGTGACCCAAGTCTCTTGCTGCCCTAAGGTCTTGTAACATGCGAAGAATTCGTCTACTGTCATGGCCGCCCCTTCGTTCTTCTTCGGCCACGCACTTACACAGGCCAGTACGATCTTCCACGCATTAGGCATTAGTTGGCCCGGCGCTACCTTCAAACAATTCAGGACATCTACCACCACTTGCGGCAGGGGCAGCCTCAGTCCTCCCTTCAATGCTTCCTCATAAAGGGAAAACTCCCCTGGCCTAGCGTCGAATGGCCTCTCCGTCGACATCAGCAACAATAACTCTATTTCAGTAGGCACCTGGTATTTTTTGCGAATAGCCTCCAAATCCGCTGCAGTAACCATTGATTTATCAGCCTTCGTGTGCCAGTGATCTGGTTCCACCTGGCTTATTAGCTTCGGAGCTGTCATTATGGTGGAGACATGAGATCGTACCACCGGCTCACACACCCTCTCCGTTTGCCTCTCCGTCCTATACTGCTCCGCTAACTCCACTGCATCGTCATCACCAAGCAGATCCACCCTGGCATTCGCAGCTTCTTCTTGGGCCATTTCTATGGTATGTCTGCGAATTGCTTCAGATGCGGGTACAAGGAAATCGAAAAAGTTTTGCAGAGATGTATCGTGAGCAACAAAGGAGTTAACACTTGGGATGTTTTGATTTTTTGCAAACAAGTAGGTGAATCGAATAATCCCAAAAGCCCAAGGCTTACCCGTATTCCAAGGGTCACAATTAATTTTCGCCAATTTGAAAACCTTTCAAAACATCTGCCAAAACTGTCTTTTTAACACCCATAATGACCTATCGTTTCATTTATGATCCAACACCTAATCTCCCCCTCGCCGGATGTTGCCACATGTACGACCATGATCCACTGTCTCCTCCCCTTACCCTGTCTTTTTCACTTCAAATCACCACGTGACACGCCACCTCTTGAGCCCCACGTCCCTCCACCTCACCCTTTGCGATCGACCCTCCTCGTGGTCGGCCCTCCCACTCAGTCACCCTTCGCGGTCAGCCCTCCTCGTGGTCGACCCTCCGACTCGGCCAACCTTCGCGTTCTGCCCCCTTCGCGGTCGGCCCTCCTCGTGGTCAACCCTCCCACTCGGCCAACCTTCACGGTCGGCCCTCCTCGTGGTCGGCCCTTCCACTCGGTCACCCTGCACAGTCGAACCACCTCCCGGTCGGTTCACCGTCTCGGTCACCCCTGCCGGTTGACCTCCATCCTGCCAATCCCTAACACCCTCATCTTCTTCATTAGTATTCCCTTCGTTGGACTAAAGCTGCACTCGAAAATGGGGGACTACTGACGTGTATAAGCCCATAAAGGCCATGAATCACTATGAACAACCCAAGCCCATCACTTGGAGCCCAATACATAACCCAGCTGGTGAGGTCCAGAACAGCTGGAATCCAACATGGCATAAAGAGCCAATGATATTCAGACACATGGCAGGTGAAGGACGAGCCACATCAGCAGACAAAGATCTGCAAAATTATTGCCACTGCACATCACCATTAACGCAGCCCATCGCAGCATTTATTACGACAACACCTCTCCGTCGGAACAGGACCCCCTTATCCTGAACAAGGTAAGCTACAACATAGACTTTCGGCGATGAGGGCAGGTCGGAAGGGACAACGAAATGATTACCAAAGGATATAAGCAAACGTTGAAGATAAGAAGAAGGTTAAGCTTTCTATCCCTAATCTCTCTCTACACCCTACTTCTCCTTCTAACTTGCTCGTCGGAGGGTTCACTGGGGGACTACCCCGTTCCTTATTGGACTTGTTTGCAGGTTATCCGATGGGCTTGATCATTTGAACGTGGGCCTAAGGAGCTTGGACTTGTCCAATCCATGCACTGGAACAAACGGTATCACCAGTCTATATGTATTACAAGTCCTAAATAAATTTCAAAAATTATATTTTACAACTTAAAAATATTTCTCATTTTTTTTATTTTTCAAATTAGTTGAAAAAATGCAATCAATTATAATCTAAAATTGCAATCAAACATAATTAGTGAATTTTTTATTACATAATTGATTTATAAGTGTTATCAGAAGAGACAAAAATTATAAACAAAATATAAAAATTACAAAATTGTCCAAGAAAAAATAAATAAATAAATAAAAGACAAATACAAAACAAAAGGCAAGGGCAAAAAGAAAAACCAAAAACGAGAGTCATGCTACTATAGCACAGTCCGACTCCCTCTTATATATGTACTAGTTTACACAGGTCTGTACATAGCACGGATTATTATTATAGTATGTTTAAATTTTATATTTTGATAATTTTTTTAAAATTAAAATATTATTATATAACATTGAATAGAATAAATTATTAGATATATGATAAAATTATGTGGTATGATATGTATATTTTTTAATTTGTTATACACCTAATGATGTCGACTCCATTACCATATCATTTTATGTTAATTTATGAGTCTTTAACATTTCTTCCGAATTTATAAATAAAAAAAAATTATGGTGTATAGTTTTTCTTAGTAGATAAATATAAAATAAATATTAAGATAATTCTCCTATCTAAAAAAATTATTAAGATAAGTCACTGAACTAATAAATAATCAGAAGAAAATACATATATATGCAAATGACTAATTTTATTAATACATAAATTATAATCGCATAACAAATTATCAATTTTATTAATAAATAAATCAATAAGTAAATTTAACAATTTTTAATGATAAGAAAAATATTTTTCAATTAACCCTTTTGTTAATAAATAAATCATTAAGTCATTTAACAATTTTTAATGATATGAGAAATATTTTTCAATAAACAATTTTGATAATTTATTATTGCATAGAAAAAAAAAATTCCTTGAGTATTGTGTTAAATTAAAATTTCTAACAAACGATAGTTGTAATTTATAATAGGGTATGGCTTCTGTAGGCCTGTGAGGGTCCACCACGGGTCCCGTTTTGATAATCTGAACCGTTAATGTGTAAAACTCGTCGAGTACTGTATGTCTATAAAAAATCACGTTGATCGGATATTAATAGCTATGTGATCAAAACAGTTTTTTCAACCGTTAATTTGTTCACCGTCCAATTTTTTTAATACGAAACTGATTTGATCATATAGCTATCGATATCCGATCAACGTGATTTTTTATAAGCATATAGTACTCGACGAGTTCTACACATTGAACGGTTCAGATTATCAAAACGGGACTCGTGATGAGCCCCACAGGCCCAACAACACAGTCCAATCCGGACTGGACAAAAGTCATACCCTTTATAATATTAAAGAACTTTCCTTTTCTCAGTTGATGATTTTGTGTTCAAGCTGAGTCAAATCAGAGGCTATTCTTAACTTTGCTACTGGGCTACTGATTTCTTTCTTTTCCTTTCCTTTCCTTTCCTTTCCCTATTCTCTCTGTTTCTTTCATTCTTTCTTTGGTTGGTTCCATACTAACCTGGGGGAGTGCTCGAGCCACTCGCCAACTGTTTTGGAGCTAGATTGATAGCTTGCTGCTCCCCTTTCCCATCTTTATTGATTGTTTCTTTGTTCCACATTGTTATAATTAATAAAGTTTTCTTTGTCGATCAAAAAAAAAAAAAAAGACTGATTCATATTTTAAACAAACTTTATGAGTGCATTTGTAATTTGTCAAAAAAATAAAATATTTATGTTTCATAATTGACCAAGAATATTTACATAATTACGAAAAAGACTTATTTCATAATTGACCAAGAATGTTTGCGTAATGACGAAAAAACCTGTTGCATTGCGTAATTACGAAAAAACCTTCACTCAACATAAAGGTCACCATTAATAAATTATTCAAAATAAAAGAGCAAAATCGAAAAGAAAAAACGAATCTCAAGTAGCTAAACGCCTCATATATATATATATATATATATATATATATATATAAGTGTATAGACATAATTATAAGGGAGATTTGGTGATAGATCCTTCTTTGTCTAATTTGTCTTTCAAAAGGATAATAATTATATAGGTACTTTCAAAATCTCTTAATATTTTAAAACTTGTTTATTTTACTATACTACCCTCATATTTATCAGCTTTCCTAGTAAGCCATCCTCACAGTGTATTTCAAAGTAAAATTTTACTTTGAAGTACAATTTTATTCTGAATCAGAGTAAAATTTACTATGATTCAAAGTAAAATTTTATATCGTTAAGCAAATCAACATGTTTCTAACCAGAGTAAAATTTTATTGTTACAAAAAATAAAATACATACTAAATGAACGAACCAGAGTCAAATTTTACTCTTAAAAAAAAAAAAAAAAAAAAAAAAAAAAAAAAAAAAAAAAAGCCAACTGGAAACAACAAGGCGACATCTACAGCTCAGATTCATGTTCTTGAAGGTATTACAACTACCTTTGCTGCTTCGTCTTCCAAGCATTCAAGTGGAAAATCTCTACGAACAGTGTTCTTCAGCCAGCGACTCAACAGCAGCAGTAGCAGTAGCACAACGTCTTGAAGAAGAGCGAGAGGAGAAGAAATTGAGGTTGTGGAGGACCAGTGAGGATAGTGGTTACGAGGCAGATCGGCGGCGATGGAGAGAAGTAGATTTGTTCAGAGACAGCTCAAAAACAACCTCAACCTCACGCGTGAGCAGCGGAGGACACGGCGACGGAGCTGAACTCGACGGAGAAAGTAGTTGAAGATAATGATGATAAGACTAAGAAAAGAGAAAGAGGGACAAGAGTTTGGAGTCTAGATCTATGATCTATGAACACAGAGAAGAAAGTTGGGAGAGAGAGAGAGAGTTGATAAAGATCTCGGTAATGAGCGGTGGAGGCAGTGATGGATCGGCCATGAGAGAGGAAGGGGAGGTGAGCAACGGCAAGAGTGGGAGAATGGGAGACTAGCGGCGGAGGTGGTGGTGGATCAGCAGTGAGAGAATGAGAGGAAAATTTAGTTGAGGATATAATAGTCTGATAAAATATTTAAATAATAAATTTTGTCTGTTATACAAAATTTTATAATTATGAGGAGATTTTAAAAGTATAATTTTTTTTTTAATTCTTTTAACAATAAAAAAATATAAGAGAGGTTTATAGTCAAATTTCTCTAATTATAATCTCTCTTTCGCTTTTTGTCATGTATCTCAAGACTTAAATTTTAGTGAAGAATTTATCTGCCAGTACTTGAAATCTATTTGAATGGTCTGGATCCTAGAATGAACGGCACACATTCACATTTAACATGATTGGTACATATAGTGATATGATGTCCACAATAAGTCCAAAAAATGCATTGCCATAAAATCATGCATACAACTCGATACATGAGGGTTTGCAAGCATGTGAGTAGGTGATTTTAGCCATAAAACATAAAATAAAATAAAGAATAACTGGAATGGGAGGGTTGAGATTTCAAATTTCAAGTGACAACCATTACAGTAACACAAAAACAGTGGTAGTTAAGGTATGAATAAAATATATCCTCTCTCTCCAAACAAGTCTCTATCTCACATAAATGTTCATAAAACTAATATACATGTAGAGGAAATGTTATAGGATGCATATCATATGCACTCTACTATAAAAATGTGTTATTTTATTATAAATTTTCGTAATATCAATCATATAATTCATAATTTTGTCACAAATTGGCATAATAAAAATGTCCAAATTTTTGTAGTTGATATTGCAAAAGTTTGTGGCAATTTTATGATTGATGCTGTAAAAGTTTGGGACTTGGTTACAATATTTTTTGTTACACCAATTTGTAGTGAAGTTACATATTTTGCAATTAATATTACAAAATTTTGTGATAAAATTAGACAATTTTGTAGTAAGGTACATATGGTATATATGCACTTCTAAAGAGGTGCACACCACTGGATTTGCCTAAATGTAGAGTGTGTATATATATTAGAAAATGAAGAATTCTATAATACACACTCTAAAAATATGTGTATCATATGCCCTAGTTATAATATTTGTGGTATTTGATTATAATCTATTGTAGTGTTAATTATGACTTGATTATGACTCTTGTAGTATTAGTTGTGACTCATTGTGATATTGGTTAGAAAATTATTTTAATTATAATCCATAAAATCTTTAATTATATCAATGTTGTGTTTGGTTATAACTGTGTCTTTTTTATTTTATTTTATTTAAATTATCACTAAAAAAGATTTAATTATAACATTTATTCATAATTTACATATGATACACATAGTATTACTCTTAGAAAACTACTTTAAAATTTTGAAGTGTCAATGTAAGTATGTGTATACACGGTATTCTAGATCAATGAAACCACACAATAAAATAGATGAGACTTTATCTTTCATTCAATTGATCAATATGGGTGAAGTTGGCTTTACTCACTCCAGTAGTAGTACTCCTATTGATTCGGAATTACCATATTAGCATACTGATTTGATACTTTAAAGTCATATTTGTTCGAATGGATTGGATTAGATGAAATTAGTATTCTTAGAATTATTAGTTCTCATACTATCAATCTTTTTAAGTTGTTTATTTTATATCATTTTTGAATTCACTTGGGACTAATAGAATGAATTGACAAAATTATATAAATTTTATAACTTAATCAATTAGCCTAAACCTCTCTTTAGTCTTTCATTTTATATTTTACTCCTCTCTTGAAATTTGATTGTCCCACCATATGAGGGATACTATGATGTTATGATGAGTTATAATTTTATGATATTAAGCGTTGTGTTAAATTATTAGTCCAACATATCCATAATATCACCTAAGAGTAAAAGTACAAAATAATTACTCATATATGTCACTTTATTTCATATAATATTCCTAATAATACTCTTTCCCAATCAAAATCTTGACCCTCTTTGGCCAAAAGCTAAAAGTCACACAAATCCTCCAAAATCAGCATCAACCTAACAATCTTCCAAGGCTCCATTCAAGGAATCACTTTCAACTAAAGGTGAGCGACGGATATTTCGATTCGTCCAAATTAATCGAATCAAATTGATCCGTTATATTTTGAACGGATGTATAATGATGAGCGGATTAATTTTTTTTAATTCGTCTAGTTTTGGATGGATGACGGATTTGAGGTTCTTTTGGCCGCAACCGAACTACCAAACTGCGAGCATCCCTAAAATTTGTAAGACTTTGTGTTTTTAATTTATTTAAATATTCTGTTTATATTTTCAATTGAAAAAAAAATTAAATATTTTATTGTATTTTCAATTTGGAAATCATTTTATCAAATAACAAATGTTGATAGTTGGTATTTTTGTGTGGAAAATATAAGGCTTTATTTTGTTTTTTTTTTTAAATCAAATTAAATAGTTTTTTAATAAAAAAAATAATGAAATAGTTTTGATAATATATGATTTTTTCATACGTATTTATTATTGGTATTTGACAATTTACTTGATAATCTTTTGGTTATGTTGAGTTGGATTGTTATCTTAAAAAAAATGCTGATAAATTGTTGTATTATATTCAAAATTTGTAAAAGTTTAAACCGCCAAACCGATTTGCATCCATCTGCCAATTCGCCAAACTGCTTAATCCGCATCCGTTAATTCGGCAGACAGATGAGGATTGATTTTTTCCAATCCACCAATCCGGCAGATAGATGATGACTTGGAGGTTTTCCGGCTTCAACCGAACCACAAACACTCTCACTTTCAACCCCTTAATTACAAAAGTTATTTGGTGATCTTAGAATATGGTCATATGATACTTCAAAAATTTTGTAATTAATGAAAGAATAAAGTTCACGATTTTATATTAAATCATAAATAAATAATAAAAGACATGATGTTTAGGAATTATAGAATGTTCCCAAAGTACCACGTGTCCGTACTCCTTAACTAATCATCATTCAATATGTTCTATCAGATTTTCCAATCACCCAATATTATACCTCACCTACCTATTTTTTTTTACCAATCATAATATTAAAAAATATCATGTATTTATATTTCAAAATTACTGAATAATTATCCGTAAAATTTAGCGTGAAATTTAGTAATTGATGAGCTGTATTATCACTATGATATCCTCGACCACAAAATGTTTTTTTCTTAACTACCCCGTACCTCTATCTCTCACTCTCTCCTGATTTTGAAGGCACATGGATTATCAAACTTGAACTAAACCACACAATATGCAAAACCAGTTCCAAACAAAACGTTTGACACGTACACTTGTCACTTACCATACAAAAAGAAACAGCTTTGACAGAGGTGACGTGTAAACTAACACCCCACCCATTTGCTGTTCTTTATTGTTCCCCACGCATAAAGCCCCCATGTAATCTATCTCCAAAACACAACAATCAAACAATCAAAGAAACAAAGAAATACAGAGAAAGGCTGAGAGAGAGAGAGATAAGAAGAAGGAGGCGGATAGACGTCTTTCATTCATGAACAAACAACCCACCACAGTGTCACCTTCACCAATGGAGGCAAAGCAAACTCACTCATTCCATGATGATGAGAAAATGGTTCTATCTTCAAAGGCCATCACCAGTGAGTCTGAGACTCATAATGATCAAACTGAGTCCCAAAACCCATCTTCAAAACCTCACTGGTCGGGCGCCGATGGCAAGGAAGCTGCATTAAGAAGGCCTTTAGCAGCAGTTACTACCACACCAGCAGCCAGTGATAATGAGGAAATGGTGGAGGTGAATGGGCGTGAGAGGCTGAAGAGGCACCGGGTCGAGGTGGCGGGTCGGATTTGGATCCCGGATATATGGGGTCAGGAGGATCTGCTCAAGGATTGGATAGACTGCACTGGCTTTGATGCTTCCAAGGTGAAGAGTAATAATATATTGTCTGCTAGGGCTGCTTTGGTTAAAGAAGGAAGAATAAGGGGTAATTCTAGGGGACTAAGGATAGAGAACAGGTGTTAAAAATTATTATGTTTTGTTTTGTTTAATAATTAGTTTGCTTTTTATTTTGTTAAGAATAAGGCCCGTCTTGCCATTGAGACTGTTAAAAATAAGTTCATTAGAATGATTTGCAGACCTTTTGATTCACAAATTGTAATAAGATGGTTGATTAGTTTGATGTGTTAATCGTGTACTGGAAACTTTAAAAATGATTTAAAATGTCAAAAAAAAAAAATTAAAAACCATTTCAAAATGATGTGTTTACTGAGTCTTTTAGCTAGTTAATATTTTTGTTTTGACATAAAATACCACAAATAACTCATTTTGTATGAATATTCTGTTCATAGAGCATAACTCTTAACACTTTTATTGATTGTGCGGTTGTGAACATGCTATAAACTATATCCTTAATATTGTATAGCTTTTATTTTGTGAAATTATTACTTTTCTAAATAATGGAAAGTAAAATTTGAGCAGTCTAAGTTGAGTTCGTAAAATTTAAAAATTTTATTAAGATCTGAATTAAAATTTGTCAATCTAAATCAAATTCGGTTAGTGTGTAGGCATATGCTTTCACAATCCAACTAACTCAAATTCTCTAGTCATTGTATAAAATTAGAAAATATATATATATACATATATACACAATTTCATACTATGTAATCCATTTGACACTGCTTGGTTCACATAGTTCAAACTAGTTTTCTTATTAGGTAATGTTGGTAATTTTTTGAGATATTTTTCTTTTTTAAAAAAGTGCAACACATTTGGTTTATGATAACTAAATGCACAATTGGAGAATTTTTTGTGTTGAATTTGAACATCGTGAGCCTAGCCTAAACTATTTGAGATAAACGCAAGCTCAAGTTTGGACAAGTTAGTTAAGACTGAAGGTCAAATTAGGGTCGGGCTTAGACAAATCCTTTTTAGTCTTCGAATTAAACTTTAACTTTCAATATGCTTGAAATTTTGGCTTAATTTTGATGATAAAAAAGAAAACATCCCAAGTTTACTCGCTTTTGTACATCATGTGATATGGAAAGAGCTTTTGCCATCATGTGAAATACATATCTTCTTGAGAAAAGTAACATATCTGAGAGGGTAATTTATAACGAAAAATTGGGCCGAGTCACGATCCTTTGATTTCTGTTGTGGGCCGAACTAAAGAGCCGGAGTGTGGACGTTGAGTAGCTCGGTTCCTTTTTATTTGAGTACCAAACTGGGCAAAGGCATTGACCGAGCTACCTAATACTAGGCCCAAGGGCTGGCCGAGGTGTTTGGTAAGATGGAGAGCCGAGCTAGGTGTAGCTCAGTCGATACTTCTATTCAATTACTTAGTTGAGCACAGAGCCGAAATAACTTGGTTGACCGCAATGTCAGCCGAGATAAAGGTGTCAGCCGAGGTAAAGGGAGTGGCCATCTCACTTGGCTTGCAGTGATGAGGGTATTCTAAGGGTGAGCATTATCCGTGGACATGAGACTCCTAGTAGGACTCTACTAAGGAGAGTTAGAGTCCTACTGGGATTGTGCAAACCATCTCACTTGGTTGGTAGTGAGTAAGAGTGTGACTCCTAGGAGGACTTTTCTAAAGAGAGTAAAGTCCTACTAGGATTGTGTAAACCATCTCACTTGATTGGTAATGGGTAAGGTGTGTGATTCCTAGAAGGACTCTTATAAGGAGAGTTGGAATCCTACTAGGATTGTGCCAAGTGAAGTCTACAAAAGCTCATGACCAGACCTATGTACAGGTATACCAATTCTTACTCTAGAATATACAAAGCTTATTGTCTATTGTCTAGTTGCTGACTTAGACATCGGAGGGGTTTTCGGCACACACCCGCCAGTTAGCTCACGTTTGTTTTTTCAGGTGGCAAAGCAACGTTGTTTGGAGGAGTGCAGACTTGATCAACAGGATTATACGAGAAGATTATTTTGCCCTCGTACAATATCCAAATGATATGTGGTGGGGTGGAGTGCTTTTAACTTTTGTTTTCTAATTATTGACTTTTAACTTGAAAAAGAAAATTGTACCAAACAGGCCCGATATGGAAAGACATGTTTACCTCTACCTTATTTTGTGTGGATAATTTAGGTGATTGGATCTTGTTTTGTGTGGATAATTTGGGTAATTGGAATCCATCCAATGCACACACTCTTGTTTTGTTTTTTTGGCTTAATTTTCTTTCAAAGGTCAATTGAATATTTGAGTGTAACAACTAAGATTGAATAATTCTTACAAAATGCTTCAAGCCTAGATTATACCAAGCAAAGTATTAAAGGTTTATTTGCCTCAATGAAAATAACTTAATAACCAAGAAGTGTCACTTGCAAAAGAACCAATTAAGGAAAAACAAAAACAAATAAAATTAAAGAATAGTGATCATGGAAGAACAAATTGCAATTGATTAGATAACTAAAATTACAAGGGGAGAAAGTACCTTACCCTATTCATACTCATGAATTACATTGAATTGCATTACTCCTATGATTACAATTACTAAAACTATTCCTACTTGATGCCATTGCTATTACCACTCCTATAAAAGAGAAAGTAACACTAGAGTTGGATTTGATAGAGTCTCGTCCCTTTCTTCTTTGTTTGATCTTCTATTTGTAGTGGTGACTTCCATTGTTCTCATAGTAACCATTGAAAGGCTTACAACTTCCATGTCCCCATGATCATTCCATGTTGGCATTTCATAATTTGAATTTGAATAAGCTTCGCTACTTCTATAACTGCTACTTTAGGTACTCTAGATTAAATTTTGAAATGTTAACAAGTGCTAACTACTTCCTCTGCTTTGACATGGTTCACAACGCACCTCTAGTTTCTTCGAAGCTTTTCCAAAAGGACACTACTCTAGTTAAATTTAATCCTTGCTTGACACTTGCCTTTGAGAAAGTATTCATTACTTTTAGAGTAATGCTCAATTGTATTAACTAATTGACACCTTTCTCATTGTCTCCTAGTACTCCAGCATAAAAGTGATGTATTCTCAAACTCAATTTGAATTAGAGAAGAATAAGCTAGAACTTCCATCACTATTCATTTGGAGGCTACGGAATCCAAATTGAAAGAATAGTAGAGAAGCTAGAAGATGAGAGAAGTTTAAAGAATATTGAAGAATGAAGAGGTAGTTTCCTTGAAGCCTCTATGGTCAAAGCTTCACCATGAAACAGTGAAGAAATTGAAATTCTCCAGCTAATGTTCACATCCTATTTTAGAGTCTATAAATAGATAGGTTGTGAGATTGTTTTAGATAGAGTATGAGAGAATGTAATCTCTAGGAGTGGGAAATATAAAACCATCTTCAGGAGTGGGAGATTGGATTCTAATAGAATTTGAGAGTTTGAGAGAGTTGCTCTGTTCAGAGAGCTAAATGAGAGATTAACTCTCTGTGGCAAAGAAGGGAGCTTTTCCGGTGTGAGAAGGGGAGCTCAGTGGGAGTAGAGTGAGAGAGAGAGAGAGTCCTCCTCCATTGTAATTTCTTTGTAATTTCTATTATATAATGAAAATGGTAACTCTCCTGTGGACCTAGCCAATGAAGCTGAACCACGTTAAATATTGTGTCTCTTTCCCCTCTTCCACTTCCAAAATGATATCAGAGTTTATAAAGAAAATTATCATAATTTCCCAACAGTGGTATGAGGACTTACCACCAACATGATCTACAAGTTAAACCAGTAACTATTGATTTGGAGCACCATCTGGACTTGCACCAAAAGTACTAAATAATTTCTTACTACCTTTATCAGTAGTGGCACCTTTCCTCTTCCCCTCATGCTCATATTGTATGTGTGTGTTGCCAATTTTATTCCCAAGATCTCTTTCTTTGTTAGTCATTTGTTGGTTTAATTTTGGGCTCCAACATATCCCTTGCACTAGCATGATTTCAAAATATATTATGTTGGTTGATGGACTATGCCATTTCATCTTTTGGGACATGGGTCTTTGGAGAACATCTTGAATTCTCTACGGTCACCCCTACTCCCTCTTTAAGTCATTTTCCCTTGAACTCCAAAAAACTAAAGCAGAAGGCTTAAGAAGTGTTGGTCACCTTCTCCTACTCCCCTCTTGAAATTCTCCAAAAAGTTTCCAAAAAGAATTTTATCCAGCTCATCACGTTTTATGTTGCTACTAAGAGCTTGATCCTCTCATTCACGCAAAAATTCAAGCTTTCTTGGAGCAACTTTCCTCTCTCCCACATTGGCATCAAATCACCCCTCAAGAGCACAAGGCTTTACCATGACTAACTTTGAAGATGTTATATACAAGATTATTTGCCTTGTGAATGAAATCGATAGTTTCAAAGCAGAAAAACTTGAACATCCATGGGACCAAGAATGTTGAGTGTGCATACAAGAGATGCATGGAACGCTACAAATAGAGTAAGAAAGACTTCCAACCTCAAGCAAAAGAAATGGTTGCCAAACTTTGATGTGCAACACAAACAAGTTTAAACTTGATGAGATTGAGGAAATGTTGAATAGAGAACAAAATTTTATAATTATTCTTGGATTAAATTTCATGAACAAAAATCTTCATCTTTCCTCGCTTAATAGGCTAATGCAAAGCTTGTAAACTATCTCCAAACTTCATCTTTATGCTTACTTGTCACGACCCGAACCCGCCCCCGTGGGTTAAGGACATAACCGGCCAATAATCATGAGATTACCTACGGCCTCAAACCAAACCAGACGAATTTTAACAGAGTTAACGGGGGCCAAACGGAAGTAATTTAAAACTTTGTCCATAAAGCCGTATTTATATGCACATCATAACATTCCATACGTACATATGTTAATAACTCACAACAGAAAGTATAGTAACATAAGGTTCTATACAGACAGGATCATCCAAAACTAAGTCAACCCATGAAAACTGTATACCGACACATACAAAGACTTCGCCAACATGACAACATAGAACGAAATGACAAAAAGGCAAAGGCGAGTCTCGTGCGTGAGACGCATGGCGGACTCTCCAAAACTCGGTTGTTCCATATAGACTTCACTGGGGCTGGGTCTGGACCTCTTTTGGCTCACCTACAAAGACATGAATGAGCGTGAGCAAAAGCCCAGTGAATGATATCAACTAAAGAAAATACATTGGAACATTATACATCAGACGGCCTTGGGCCGAATTCATTCATGTCAAGCTGGCCTTTAAGCCTTTCAAACTTTCATTTCAAACTTATCATGTAGTTGCTTTTAGAATAGCCATAGGCTCGATTTTTAATCCGAACGACTTTAACCTCTTGAACAGAGTGGCATTGAGCCCTTAAACAGAGTGGCATTGAGCCCTTATCAGAATGGCATACAGCCTTTATCAGAATGTATGAACTCAAGAGGTGTCTCGCACGGATTTTAGAGGTGACTCACATTGTAGCACTTAGTCCCGTACAGCACTTTGTTTCATACCAGAAAATACAGATTGGCCTCTGGCCTAACAGATCATACAGAATGGCCATAGGCCCAGATTGGCTTTAAACCAAGTTCATGTATGTATGGACTCAAGAGGTGCCTCGCACGGATTCTAGAGGTGACTCGCATTGCAGCACTTTGTTCCACACCAGAAATCATTAGGTCTCAAAGACCGAACAATCCATATCATGTCATAACATAGCATAATTGGAACAGATAGACAGAAACAGAATAATCTCAGTTTCCCAAGTATACCCTTATACGATAGTGCACATAAGTTTCTTATGGTTTATATCAAACTATTATTCGTGTCAGATTATCAGACTAGCATTCGTGTCAGATCATTTGTATCAAATTATTGTTCATATCAGACGGACTTTGGCCCAATACATAGCATAACAGATATTTTAAATTGAGGACAAATAACATACTTCAGATATCTTTATTAAGATATTACTCACAGTGATCGGCTTGTGGATTTGCCCTGGAGCTTGACCCTACACATCATATAGCACATATGGGTCACAAATGATTCAATCCGTTCTTTAATTCACATATTCCTCTTTAGGCTTCATTCTTATCTCTTAACTCAATTACAATGCTCAATGTATGCCTAAGAGTGCTTAGAAGTGAAAGAGAACAGAAAACAGAACACAGAATGCATTTTCAAAATTTCAGAAAATAGGGTCCCCGCTCGAGCGTGGGGTTCCCCGCTCGAGCGGACCCATTAGGTCTGCAAAAGTGCTGGTTGTATCATTTTCACACTCGAGCGCGAACTCTGACGCTCGAGCGGAGGATCTATCTACATAGCTCCCCACTCGAGCGTGAACTTCTCCGCTCGAGTGGACACCATGTCTGCAAAATATTCTGGGAGCTCGCATTTCACGCTCGAGCGGCGGTTTCCCCGCTCGAGCGGATACCATGAATTCTGGGTTTTCAAGAATTTGTTCTTGAGTTCAAATTCGACCTTCCAAGGTTCAAAACTCATGTTTTTGGTTCCAAAACATGCAAATACATTATAAAACGTGAGTATACAAGCAAGATGACGTCAATTGCTCAAAATCATGGTCCATTTCTTCAAATTAATCAACATTCCTTTGTATAAACAAGGCTCATGCATTCAAACCTCACATAAGCTCCACATCTTTAATATTCAAACATGCATGCTAATTTTGACTTCATTTCTCTTTCAAATGATGCAAATGGTGTTCATTTTCATGGAACTCAACAAAACATGCTTGTATGTATGATTCAACTCACAATCTTTCAAAATTCACATATTACATGCTAGATTATGTAATTTCATAGGAATTCTCTACATGCATGCACATATGGACTTCAAATTCATCAAAACCAACTCATTCCATGTTCTTGATCACTATTTAATCTTTAATTCACAAAATTACAACTCAAACCCATAAATTAAGGGTTGATTACTCACCTAAGAGCTTCAATCTCCCAAACTAAGATCAATTCTTGAGTGTAGCTTCAAACTTCCAAGCCTTCAAGACCAAATTTTGATTCTCCTACACTCTCTCTCTCTCTCTCTCTCTCTCTATAGTTCGGTTCTCTCTTCCCCTAGAGGGCTAAATCAACCAAAAGATGAAAACAAGAGAGGTGTTGGGTGTGCATTGCCCTTTTTATAAAAGTCCCACTAAACCAATTTAATAATAATCTAATTCATCAATTTAATTAATTTAATTTGGTTCGAATCAATTTTTCAATTAAACTTCACCATAGGCTCTAAAAATTATGCCAATCACAATGGCGCAATCAATTTTGGTTTCTGTAGCCGATAAGGCCTTCAATTTAAATTCCAAAGTAGATAATCAAACAAATATTCCTACGGTGAACAGATAGAAATTCAAAACCACATATATTCACACAATTGGCACACAAAATCATATCAGACACATAATCAAATTCATAATAAGGACCAATTAGCATAATACGGAATAGGGTTATCACATTACTATACATGTTTATGGCTCTTTTCACATTTCTGATTTGCCAGGCAACCTTCAAATCATGGTTTAATATGTTTTTGTCTTCAAACTTAATGAAGCCAATTAACTAATATCAAATTTGTTTGTTGCAAGCTTCAGAGCACACTCGAGAACCTCAACTCAATGTCCATTTCAAGATAATAATATCAACTGAAAAACAACTTTGCTTAAACTTAAAATGGTTCAATCCTCCAAGTTTTACCATAAAGACAATATTAAGTATAACTATTCAAGTGTTCTTTGAGCCAATTTGGACCTTTGAAAGGTATTGAAATGACTTTAGGAATGACTTTTTAAATGGACTAGTCGTCAAATTTGCGGCCCATGACCCAGCCCACAATTAAGGTAAAACTATTCAATGCCCGTCAAACATACCTCAAAAACACTACTACTATTACTTTCTCCTCTTTGAGAAAACACAAACCCTATTTTCTCGCATTCTCTCATTTATGTCTCAGAGGCTTCATCTTCTAATCTTTCTGCATCTTTCAGTAAGTTTTCCATTGTTTCTCACTCCAAGATCACGAGTGTGTAGCTGCTACAAATTTCATTCATCATGAACCAAAACACAAAAGAAGTTGATTTGCTTTACACAAGGTAGAAGGCCACAAGCTTCTATATGAGGAAACCTAAGAAAATCTACAGACATACAAAAAAATAAATAAATAAAAGTCATCATGGGTGCGGAGTAGAGAGTCTCCCTGTCCAGAGTTAACGCATTGCAAACACACTCCAAACATCTTTCATTAACTCGTGATTGTGCTATTGTGCGATCTAGTGATCAAGTAAAGGTGATCCACATGCATGAGCTCAGATTTACATAGCAGACGGTTCAGAGGTTCTAGTTCAAATAAGGAACATTTGATCAAAAGTAGTAAGGCTAGTGTTAATCTGAAAACCTTAAAGGATGACTAAGATACACTGATGGACAGTGACCCAATATTGGTACCACCCGCTAAATGCCTATCATTAGGGGTGGGCGCGGGTCGGTTGCGGCCACGGAACCTCCAATCCGCCATCCGTCCGCCAGATTGGCGGATTGAAGAAAATCAATCCGCATCCGTCCGCCAATCCGGCGGATGTGGATTGAGCGGATTGGCGGTTTGGCGGATGGATGCGAATCGGTTTAGCGGTTTAAAATTTTATAAATTTTCAACATAATTCAACTTGTGCACTTCCTCAAACGAAAAAAGAAAAAAAAGAAAAAGAAAGTATTACAGTCAATGACTTAAAAAAATATTACAATCACTGTATGCCTTATCCAAAGAAAAAAAGTTTGAAACTTTAGAATATCATGATCACTGCATGCCTTATCCACATATTACAATCACAGTATGATTCATCCCCATAAAGTATTACAATCTGTGATTCTTAAAATATAATAACAATTCAAATCACCAAAATCATGAACAGAGCAGTAGTAGAGATTGAATGTCTCTGTATTGTTACATCTACATATGTTTTTGAAAACAAAAACCAACCAGCATATATCATATTTTCTATTTATTATTTTTAGAGTTACATTTAAAAACTAAAAAATATATATGAATAATACGTTTATTTTTTTCAATTCAAAAAATATATTCAAGTTGAAAACTTTTTTTCAACAGAATATTTAAACTCTTTTTCAATTGAAAACACAAATATAATATTTAAACAAATTAAAAATACAAAGTCTTATAAATTACTAGGGGTGCTCGCGATTTGGCGGTTCGGTTGCGGCCAAAAAATCTCAAATCCGCCATCCGTCCGCCAAATTGGCGGATTTGAGAAAATCAATCCGCAACCGTCCGCTCGTCATCACGCATCCGTCCAAAATGCGGCGGATCGGTTCGGTTCGGTCGGTTTTGGCGGATCGGTATATCCGCTGCTCACCCCTACCTATCATGTTCTTTATATATATATATATATATATAAGAAAGAAAGAGAGAGAATGAGAAACCATCCATAAAGCTTGTAAGTTTATGAAAACAAAATTTTACCAAAGAGCTCATTTCCATTTTTAAATGATTCAGTCAGTTCTCATTCATCTAATTTTATTTACCTAAAACCAAAAAAACTAATAATAATGCATTTTATAAGTGAACACAAAATAGCAATGAGTGGTGATTCATCCCACTAATTTTTGGACCACTAATAGCTCTAATGAGCTTAAAAAACAAAAAAAAAAAACAAAAACAAAAACAAACTCAAGCCAAAACATCACATCACTTTGGTGGGGACCACTGTGCCACATCATTTGTGATGCTCTAGAGCTCCCAATTTAGTGCTCTAAAACATTATTCAATAGCAATATACTGCAATTTGTGCCACATTCATTCTCCAAAGTCAGAAAATAAAATAACATATGCAATGAGTTACAATATCCGACCATGAACGTTAACATGTCATCCTCCAGTGCCCCAAGCTAACCATAGCACAAAGCAAAAAGCAGCAAATAGAAGGATATACCCTAAGCATCATAAATAGGAGATCACAGCTTAGCAAAAACAGGAGGCCAAATAATCTACACGCAGGGAGACAAAGATGCATGTTGCCTATTTATTTTTTTTTAATAAGTAAAATATAGACGGATGCCTAATTTGGAACGTATAGTATCTTAGAATATCCTCCACAGGACAGCCAAAGGCTTCATTCTAAAAGACAACAGATCCAAAGATCAAAAATGTGAAGAAGTTAGCAAATAAGTTTTCCTAAAAAATAATGAAAAAGCATATGGTAAAAACCAGAGTGTCTGGAAAATGAATTAGGGGCCAAGATAGTGAAAGCTTTTTATCACAATGGGACATGCAAGTGCACAAGCTCACGAATGTATAGCTTGCTTGATGATGTAATCAAATTACACTCTACAGAAGACACCGTGGTAGATGCTTGTAGAAAAAAAAATATAAATGAGTAGTAAAATTTATTTAAACCACTTGACAGTTGTAATCTCCACTGCCTAGACGGTGACATAAGAATGATTGACAGAATAATAGACTTGAATATTTAATTTGCCAATTTTATTTCAAACGCAACCCCAAACTCTCAAACTCCAAGAAAAAAAACAAAAAAACAAACAAACAAACAAACAAAAAGAGAGAGAACACAAGAAAAATATTAAGATAATGATTGAACATTGTGCTGAAGATTTATGAACCAGGAACAAATACAAATGAGATGGAGGAAGGATATTGAATACTGAATTGTCCTTGTTCTCAACGAATAAACAAATGGAATTATTGGCCACCCAGTAGCAATTACTCCTTCCTTGTCAAATTCACACATGAAACATAACAAAATTAAAAATGAGAGAGAGCAAGAAACGATAACAAAGTTATCAGTCACATGAAGATTTAGAATCATAAAGATTTAATCAAGTAGAAAGAAGTAAAACTTGTATTAGGAACTGGTAGTTGCTAATATTCCCATCAAAATTATGCCCTAATACATCAAACCAAGTTCAAACAAATTGAAAGAATGAGGGATAGAACCAAATTCACCCAATCCTGGATTAAGTAGGCTACAAAGTCAATTAGGATCATCAATTTGTGTGGGTGTGTAAGTGAGAGAGAACTTTGAAATTAACAACACAAGCTTGTTAAATAGTTTGATATACATTGTTGGGCTCATTTCCTAACAACTTAGGCTTTTAGGAAAATTGATGACTTAACATGATATCAGAGCACTTGTTGAGAGAGGTCTGGGGTTCAAATATCTCCATTAGCATTTAGTATTATGACCCCGTTTGGTTTCTTCCTCTCTATTTTGTTGTTTACTTCTCCTTTTGTTTGATTCTCTGTTTGTCTCTCCACGTACAAGGCAAGGTTGCATGTGAGGGGGTGTTAGATAGCTTGATATATATTGTTGGACCCATTTCCTAACAACTTAGGCTTTTGGGAACACTGATGACTTAACAAAGTTATATAATAATTATCCAAGCACATGTAGTAATCACATGAATCCGATACAAAAATAAATTTGCAACTACATGTACTGTTTTTACCTTAACCAATGCACTGAAAAGATTGTTCGGTCATGACAACCAGAAAGAATGCAAAGATGTTTCTTGAAAAAACCCCAAAAAAACAATTAATCAGTACGTATACCAGAAAACTGCAAAGCACATAATGACATTTTCCCAAATTATTAGAAAAAATACTTATGAGACAAATAAACTTCAACAATGATAAGCTACATGTTCAAACATACAAGCCACAGTCTGAGCTACAGTGCAAGTCTCTAAAGCACAAGACACAACAGTTCAATTCACAAGTGCAGGCTCAATGTTTGACTGTGACTCCATATGCATCGCAAGCATGTATAATTAGAAAAACAGTTTGTTATTATGAGAGTTTGTTAGTTAGTTAGAGAATTAGTTCGAACCATCTCTTCATATATATATATATATATATGTAACTATTCAATTGTTCAATTATGAAAGATATGAATCTATAGATTTCTACATGGTATCAAAGCAATTAGCTCCTATGAGCATGATCCAAGGTCCTTCAATGGAAAATCAATCTTCATCTCCGTCTTCTTCAAATCTGAGTTTGCTATTGTCTAATTTCAATTCTCTAGTCATAGTCAAACTTTATTCAAGCAATTTTCTCATATGGAGAAATCAAATGCACAACATGTTACGAGCTACTGGATTTCTTGGCTATGTCACTGGATCCATTCCATGTCCTGCAATAGAGATCATCAATTCCTCTGGTAAATCATCTCCAAACCCAGAATACACAAAATGGCAAATGATTGATGCTCATCTTCTCAGCTGTTTGATAGCAACATTATCATCTACAGTATATTCTTCTGTTCTTCATCTACAAACCAGTAACCAAGTTTGGAAAATTCTTGAAAAATGATTTACATTAGTTTCAAGGTCTTATATTCATCAATTAAAGAATCAACTTCAAACAATTCACAAGAAATCATCTTCAATGAAAGCTTATCTCTTACAGATCAAGGAAATCTCAAATCAGTTGGCTTTAGCTTGTGCACCAATTGATGATGAGAACTTAGTTTTTCTAACCTTGAAAAGGTTGCCTGATGAGTACAATTTGTTAAAGACTTCCATTCAAACTAGATTTGGAGCAGTTTCCATGGAAAACCTATGTTCTTTAATGTGCTCAGAGGAGATTCATGTTGAGAACAAATTGAAGCACTCCACTGGTCCTGATCTTAACATCACTTATTCAGCAACAAAAAGTTCCAACTCTTTCTCTAATGCTAGTTTTGAATCCCAACATTCTTCTAATTTTGGTTCAAATAGAGGTTTCAACAATTCTAGAGGTAGAAACCAATACAGAGGATCTTGATGAGGAAGATTCAACAGCTTTCGTGGTAAATACACTAATAGGTATCACAGTCATCGAGGCAGAGGAAACTATTCTAGTTCTAGCCCTATTTGTCAGATTTATGGTAAATCAGGCCACAATGCTTTGGACTGTTGGTATAGATTGGATACTACTTTTCAGCCTTCTTCATCTACATCTCATCAGCAATCTTCTCAGTTCTCTTCTCGAGCTTATGCTGCCACTGTGCCTCAATTTTTAGACTCTTCTGTACCTCCTTGGTACATAGACTCAGCAACTACAAATCACTTAATCAATGCTCTGTTCAATCTTCATCAGTATCAACCTTATCAAGGCCCAAAGCAGATTCAGGTAGGGAATGGATCTGCTTTACCAATTCATCACATAGGTAAAGGTCTGTTACCTACTCCTGGTTTTTCTTTTCATCTTCATAAACTCTTGCATGTTCCTTATATTTCCTCCAATCTTTTATATGTTCATTAGTTAACCAAAGATCATAATTGTCTTGTAATCTTTGATCCTGACTCATTTGTCATTCAAGACAAACTCACAAGCAGTGTCCTGCATAGGTGATCTAATGTTCATGGTCTTTACCAGTTCACACCATCATCTTCTTCATTTTCTTATCAAGCTCTTCGGTCCACTACAACCATACCAGCTTCTAATCTCCTTTGGCATCAAAGGCTAGGCCATTCATCCTCTCTCAAATTTCAACATTTGGCTACTTAATTGCCTAATCAGCCTAGCATAAATAAACATTTGTCCTGTATTGATTGTAATGTTTCCAAAAGGCATAGACTTTCTTTCAAACTATCTAGTACTTCTATTGAGTGTCCTTTTTCACTTGTGCATGCTGATGTCTGGAGGCCTTTTTCTGTTTCTAATGCTCCTTTTTCGATTTTTTGTATTATTTGTTGATGATTGTAGTCATTTTACTTGGATATATCCTTTACACTACAAAAGTGAAGTTTATGACAAATTACTTGAATTCAAATCATATGCTGAAACTCAATTTCACACCCATCTTCAAATCCTTTGAACTGATGGAGGCACTGAATTTGTCAATAAGAAAGTTGCTTCACTTTTAACTGCCAATGGCATTATTCATCAAACTAGTTGTCTTTACACTCAAGCTCAAAATGATATAGTTGAGAAGAAGCATAGACATGTTATTGAAACAGCCATTGTTCTTCTTCATCAATCCTCTCTTCCCTTACAATATTGGTTTGATGCTGTTGCCACTACCGTTTATCTTATCAATCGAATGCCTAGTAGTGTTTTTTCTCATAAGTCTCCATTTGCAGTCTTGTTTCACTCCCATCCAGATTTTTCAATTCTCAAAGTCTTTGGGTGTTAGTGTTTTCCTTGGCTTAAGCCTTACACATCTCATAAACTTCAACCCAGGTCTTTGTCTTGTGTTTTTCTAGGCTATCATTCTACTATTAAAGGTTATAGGTGTCTCAATCCTCTTAATGGTGGAATCTATATCTCTAGGCATGTCTTGGTCAATGAGACTTGTTTTCCTTTTACTACTTCTTCTTCCTTTATTTCTTCTTCCTCTTTACCTTCTTTGTCACATCTTCATTCATTTTTCTGGCATACTTCCTCTTCTATTTCGTCTCCTCCTACTATGCTTTTTACTTCATTTGTTTCTCATAGTTCTTTCTCTTCTACCATATCTCCTAGCTCCTCTTCTATTGATCCTCCTCTTTGTTCCTCCCCACATCGTGGTTTCTTATCTCAAGGACAAGTTGTTTGTGCTTCCTTGCCCAATCAGCTTGCAAGAGGAGGATAGGCTACATGTTCAAACATACAAGCCACAGTCTGAGTTGCAACCTGAGCTACGGTGCAAGTCTCAACAGCATAAGGCACAACAGTTCAATTCACAAGCGTAGGCTCAGTGTTTGACTGTGACTCCATATGAATCACAAGCATGTATAATTAGAAAACCTGTTTGTTATAATAGTATGAGTTGTGGTGGTTAGTATGAGAGTTTGTTAGATAGTTAGAGACTTAGTTTGAACCATCTCGTCATATAAATATCTGTAACCATTCAATTGTTCAATTATGAAAGATATGGATCCATAAATTTCTACAAACAATTATGCCAAAATAGTGCAGAGAAAACAACAATGCAATTGTGACTAGCAAAAATCATTTAGCAATTTTGTAGTTGGCTAGCAAATGGAAAACTATAAATTATACTGAAATTTAAAACAATCCAAAATAGGGGTAATTGGGCAAGTCAAGTGTGCTCAGCTCGAACTGACTAAAGTGGGGTCTTGATCTACTCAAGCACTCAAAGTGCGCTCAAGTAGTGGATTTTTTGTGCTAACAAAAAATCCAAAATCTCGCACTCAAAAACCCACCCAAAGTGCGCTTCATCAAGCTGACGGAATTCTGAATCCGAACTTAACTTGGTTTTTGACAAACTATAAATTGAGACTTTGTTTTTCAACCTAAGACACTGAAACTGTGTTTGGATCTTGAATTTGTGGAACAATGAATAAAATAAAACAAAATATCTTATGTTTCATTCACATTTCCCTCTCTTTTTCCTTTTTCTCTACAAATTCTTGCACAAACCTAAGATCTAAACACAAGAAGAGGGTAATTCAATAAGAAGCCCTTGCCACCCTAGATCCTTGAGAACCTAAAAAAACCTTATTCTTTTAGAAAGAAGAAGACATGGTTTGCTTAAATTGAAACTGGTATGAGAAAAACTTCTCTAAATGTATTGAAAAACCACATAAGCTTCACAATACTTGGATCACTCTTAGGTAGCATTTGGTTCACAAGAATGATTTTGGCAATAATGGAATAGTTATTCCATAAACTCCCAATGGAATTAACATTCTCCTAAATTGGTGAATGGTGATTCCATTTATAATGTATATTTCTTTCCCTTTTACCTAACCAAACATAGGAATAGGTATTCTGACAAAATGATCATTCCATTCCAGCCTATGAAACACGTGTACAGGTACTGGTACTAATACAATACAAGTATATCGATATAATAGGATCTAAAAAAAACTTCAAGAAGGGGTACGGGTAAGTACGTTTGTAAAAAATATTTATTTTAAATTTAGAGTAATGCAAAATAATTTAGTTTGTTATAATACAACGTGCAATTTACCTTTAATGTTAAAAGTAAAGATATAAATCAAAATTAAATGTCATTATATTAAATAGTTACAAACCATATGCTTAATTTTAAAATCATGCTAAGTATAATAATAATAAATAATAAAAACTGCAATGAAACTAATTTTACCTATATATTAGAAAAGAATACTATTTTGACTGAGGTACAGCTTGGGTATATATTATGTATGTCTATAGTGCGGCAAAAAATAAGAAGAAAATTTTGGGTATGCGTTTTGTATACTTGATATGTATGTAAAAGTATCATACGAAGTACCAATACTCAGCACAGATATTACATATTTATCGAAATACTCATACTTCACAGATTCCAACCTTCATTCCGTACTATTTCTAGTTAACCAAACACTACATTAGTGCATTGGTTATTCCCTACCAACTAACCAATTGTGATTGGAGCATCAAGGAGCTGAGGGCTAGACAAGAGGAGACTAGTAGTAGTCACTTCCGAGTGGAGTTCATGTTTGCAAACTTGAAAGGAAAGATACCAAAGATGTCACATCCAAGGTTGAGTTATAAGTTGTTTACTTAAGTCTTAAATGTAGTGGATTTTGACAAACAGAGTCGTCCATAGTTTTTTACCTGAAGATGTACTAAAGGTTTTTTTATGTATAACACTACGTATTTTATCTTGCTTTTATTATTTGCTGTGGTATTATTATGTAGATGATATGCATGGTTAAAAAATTGGAATTGACAAACTGAATTAAATTTAAATAATCTACTTGGTAATGTTTAATTGGTAATTTAATAAAGAGCTTAGCCTATTAACAACTCCCACACAAAAAGCATCCATGACCGCATCCACGATTTCAATATTGAAAGAAAAAAAATATATATATATATATATATATATATAGCTCCTACAATTTCTGCTTTTGAGAACAAGATAAGTTTTAGAAAGAAAATGGAGTTTTGGGCAGGCATCATGAAAGTAAAATGTTGTTTTGCAACAAAAATCACAATATATGGTGGTCATAGTGGCTGCATATGTTTTTCTAGGTATGTTTTTGTAAAAAATTAAAAAATTATTAAAATAATTTATTTCTAAACGAGACCTAAGTACGTATTTGAGTTAACTTTAATTAATGGTAAAATGATCATTTTGTGAGGGATGGTCTTTGTAATTTATAAAAAGAGGTTGTTCCTCTAATCAAGCCTCGTCTCAAGGGAGGTTGGTGCTAATTGGCCCTTCTTTAGGGCCAAATTTCAAGAAGGTCATATGTTCAATTTTTTTAAAAAAAGTTAAATTAAGAGAGTGCAAACACTTAAAGGTGGGGAGATTTTCAAGGGAGGTTAGTGTAGTTTACCCATGTTACAAGTTGAAAAGTAAACTGGCATAAAATTAAGCTTCTGAATTAATCACAAAACTAAGCACTGTTTGACTTTAACTTATATAGGGATGGTCTTTGCAATTTTTAAAAACAGGAAGTTCCTCTAATCAAGTCTTGCCTCAAGGGAGGTTGGTGTAGTTTTACCCTTTTTTTTTTTTTTTTCTTTTTCTTTTTTATCAACAAAAGGGAAATTTTATTGATGAAAAAAGATATACAAGCAAAGAACTTATATCAATAAAACAGGAAAGTGCAACAAGCATCATAACTAAACTCAATAATTCCAACTAAGTTGACTTTCTAAATTAAAATTGAGCTTTTGAATTAATCACAGTACCTATAAAATTGAGCTTCTGAGTAAATCAAAGAACCTATAAATTTTATTTGTGGAACTTTAGTTATCATTCACTTGTAATTCATCTTTGTAAACGTAATAAGGGATTGTCCATACACATTGAGCAAGAGTTGGAACTTGGAACTCATTCTTTAAAATCATTCTCAGGCAATGGTATCCACAATTTATCTACTTATGTGCTAGTTGCTAATGAAAGTGCCTTCAACACAAATGAATCATCTAATTTGGACAACTTGCAAAATTCATTCTCGACAATCTATGGCAAACAATTTTTGGTTTTTATTTATCCAGGTTGAAGTTCAAAAACCACTTATCAAACCCTTAAAAGATAACCACAAAAAATTAAATTAAATTTTGACTCGAATTAAATCCCAAATTTCACAATTAAAAATCAAACACATATATAAGATAGCATGTTCCTGGCCAAGCTGCATTGCCATCCCCAGACTGCATGCTTATGATGTCCGTGCCCCACGCTTTTATAGTAAGATCATCACTGCAATTCAAATAATTAGTCTTATTAATTAGTACCATCTCCAAGATAAGAAAGCAAATTAGTAATAATTTGATATTGCAATTAATAGGTATGAAGATGTGAGACTAAATTTGCATAGGGTAAATTATACAAATGGTTCATGTAATGTACCTACTTTATCATTTTGGTCCCTGTTGTTTTAATTTGATCAATTTACCCCTGAATTTTATATATTGTGTCATATTAATCCAATAAATAATGACAGATAAGTTTGATGGACGAAAAATCAAATGATGTGTTAATTTGGTCCTTGTAGTTTATTGGATGTGTCAATTTGGTCCTTATAATTTATAGGAAAGTCAAAATATGAACCAAATTGACACATCTTATAAACTACAAGAATCAAATTGACACATTATTTGATTTTTCGTCCATCAAACTTAACTGCTGTTATTTATTAGACTAATATGACACAATTCGTAAAATTCAAGAACAAAATTAATCAAATTAAAATAATAAAAATCAAAATAATAAAATAAATAAATTACCGAGACTATCGCTGTGATTTGGCTTTTTACATAGCCCATGTCTTCTCTCCACTACCACTGGCATTAAACGATAGGACCAAGACTGTAGATGAGTGTCCACTGAAAAGATAAACAGTCAGGAATATATTAGCCTCCCCACTTATTCAAAAGCTGGTACAAAAGGAACAATGAGTTTATATCAAAATTTGCAAGTGCTAATCAATTGAAGAGAATAAAGTAACCATATCAAACTATCCATAGACCCCAAAAAAAAAAAAAAAAAAAAAAAAAAAAAAAAAAACAGCAACTATATCCAAACAAGTATTCCCATAAAAACAAACAAGGGTAAATTACACTGACCTCCCCAAAGGTATGAAGAAATTGCAATTAACCCAATGGCTTCATATAATTACACTGGCCTACCCTCCATTATCTGAGGGACAAACGGACAATGTCAAATTACTTGTTTACCCTAGTATGAACAAAAAAAATGAATTTTAACCGTTTATCCTTCGTCTTAAATTTTGTAATTGTTTGATTCATTAGTGAATTTGTTTTTGCTTTCATCCCATGAGAGAGTTTCTACATAAATTCTTGTGTCTCTTGCTTGATTGTAATGTGTTCAATTAAATTACTCAGTGATGGATTATATTGCTTAATTTCCTATTCAATAGCTTGATTAATTGATTAGTTAATGAATTGTGTTTTGAATTGGTTTGAAATCAATTAATTAATCACTTGGTAATTTCATAATTGGACTTAATTGGTAAAATTGGCACAATTCTCTTGGTGCTTTGTCTTTTCTATTGCTATTAGAGCTATTTCATGTTAACTAAAACAGTAGAAGGAAACAGAAAAAATAAGACTCATGAGACCCAAGACATTTCAATCAACCAATACATTATAGAAATTGATCAGTGGATTAAAATGGGAAACGTAGAAAAATCAATTAAAGAAAAGGAATGAAGAAACAAACTGATAAAACTTTAAAATTGGATAAGTCAAATGCCATACTATTATTGCAACTTTAGTGCAATAGCATTTATTAGGGACAACCTTACAGCTAGAATGACTAATGTACAATGGGAAATTGCACTCAGCTACACAAAATTGATATGAAGAGAAATAAAAGCTAACATAGTTAATATTTATGAAGTATCGACAATTTAAAATGGGTGTTTTAACCATGTTGGACACATATAGGACATGTATATGACGGGGACACATCTGTCACGTGTCATATTCATTTTTCAATAATATTTTTCATTGGACACAGTAGGATCTTTTGATTTTCAAAAACTAATTTCAGAGGTTATATTATAATATTTGGAAACATAAAGTTAAATTTTTTAATGTTGTGTTTGGTTGGGGGATTTGGAGAGGAATTTGGAAAGGGAAAGAGAAAAGGTGTGTGAAACTAGGTGAAATGTAAGTACATTTTATTTACATTTCACCTAACTTTTTCCTTTCCCTTTCTAAATCCCTCCTCAAATCCTCCGACCAAACACAGCGTAAGTGTATTTATATAACTCGTATCAAACATAGCACAATAACAACTCTTGGAGTCCTAACACAATACATATCTAGTCTATGACTTAAATTTAGTGCTTTTTTAGGTTAAGCAGTGTTGATTTTTAGTAATTTTGATTGTTTATAGATGTAATATTTATATACCTAGCAAATAAAAATATATTTTTCAGCAATTCCGAGACTGCCTGCATGATTGCAGCCCAAGCATTCCAAGGAGGCTTTTCCCAATATAAGCCTTTTTTACATTGTATTTCTAAAACTAGGCCAACTTCTGACGGAATTTCAAAACTAAGCTAAAGCGCCATTACTATTCGCGCTTTTACTGTTAGGAGGCCAAAAGTTGATGAATAGTGAAATCGCTATTTGAAATCGCGATTTTAATTAAGAAAACGCTGTTCCAAATTGCGCTTTTAACATAAAAAAAATTTTTGAAAAAAACGCTATTTAAAATAGCGCTTTTACTGTGCATATAATAATTTTTTTTTTTTTTTTTTTTTAAAAACGCCATTTGAAATGGCGTTTCTACTATTGATACACCAACCAAGCCAACACACACTGACACACACACACCAATGAAATAATATAATTTATATATATAATAATAATTTATAATAATTAATTATATAATTTTTATAATTTTCATAAATATAAATCATTTTTAGGTTATGAATGGTTTGATTTATAATACGTATGTAAGGATAAAAATAATTTATAAATTATCAAAAATAATTTATAATACGTATGTATTATTTAAATCTTTACATTTTTTATTTAAAATTTTTTACAGTAAACCGATCTTCACATTTTATAATACGTATGTATTATTCAAAAATAATTTATAAAAATTTATAATTAATACGTATGTAAATAATTTAATACGTATCTTCACATTTACATTTACAGTAAACCCATCTTCACATTTACATACGTATGGTTTAAGGGTAAATTTTTTGATAAATGACTTAAATGATAAATCAAACCATCCATAACCTAAATTTTTTTACCCTTACATACGTATGGTTTAAATAATTTATAAAAATTATTGTCATACGTATGTAAAAATCGATTATAAAAATTGCAAAAATTATTCAAAAATTATTACAGTAAATCCATCTTCACATTTAGATTATTTGTAATTTTTAAAATTGCAAAATATAATTTTCGTAAATATAAATCATTTTTTTACCCTTTATTTATAAAATAAAGGGTAAAAAAATTGTAAAAATTGTAAAAATTAAAAAAATTTTAAAAATTATAAAAATTATATAATTGATTATTATAAATTATTATTATATATAAAAAAATTTATAATCAATTTTTGCAATTTTTATAATCGATTTTTACATACGTATGGCAATAATTTTTATAAATTATTTAAACCATACGTATGTAAAGGTAAAAAATTTTAGGTTATGGATGGTTTGATTTATCATTTAAGTCATTTATCAAAAAATTTACCCTTAAACCATACGTATGTAAATGTGAAGATGGGTTTACTGTAAATGTAAATGTGAAGATACGTATTAAATTATTTACATACGTATTAATTATAAATTTTTATAAATTATTTTTGAATAATACATACGTATTATAAAATGTGAAGATCGGTTTACTGTAAAAAATTTTAAATAAAAAATGTAAAGATTTAAATAATACATACGTATTATAAATTATTTTTGATAATTTATAAATTATTTTTATCCTTACTAAGAGGGTGATTTATGATCCGGTGTTGGGCCGAGGTATAGACCGAGCAAGTTGAGGGCCCAGCAGATCATTGGGCCGAGATGATCGACTGTTCACCCGGAGATGGGCTACCAGAACTTGGGCCGGACAAAGTTTGGACTGTGTGCTGCCCCGGACCGTGCAGAAGCTGCTCGGCCAGGAAGTGACCGGTCAGACCAGGATGCTCGGTCCGAGGATGGTCGAAACCAGACAGACCGAGAGACCGGCGCTCGGAAAGGCGCGGTCAGCCGAGGTAGTTGATTGACGGGCGAGAAGGCCGACCAAAGGAGGAGCCCGGGCTAGGCTTTGCCGAGATGCCGCCTAGCCCGGTCCTTCATTTGTTTATCCGGTTAGGCGCTTAAGGTATGAAGCATGGTACGACCGAGGTAGGGCAGCTCGGCTGCCGAGCTCCAGCTGTGCTGACAGGCAGTTGAGAGCAGGTGATGAATGGCATGGTTTATGCTGACAGATGGGATAGCAGAGCCACGTGTCAGGAGATGACAGGGAGTGGATATGGGGCTCAGAAGGTATATAAGCATGTCTGCGCCCCCCATACGCGACACACGAACATCTCTGTAAGAAAATCCTTACACTCAAACACTCTCTCCCTTCTCTCTATTCCCTCTAAGGTGTGTGCTAATTTGACCGTCGGAGGGTGTGTTCCGGCCACACACCGCCGGGTAGCTCACCGTCATTTGCTCGCAGGTGATCGGATATCGACGGAGCTTGGAAGAAAGGAATACGGGCACGCCGGAATATTTGCTCCCCGTACAATTGGCGCCGTCTGTGGGAAGCTTGACAGACAAAACCTTGTCTTCCAGGTTCATCTGATCGCCGTCCATGGCGAACAACGACGAGTTCCCGTTGTCCACCATCGATGGAGCCACCCCGGAGTATACCCGAAGGAGAGAGGGACCACCTGCCGTCTATCCAATGGCTGACTTGGGGACGCCCACTGGAGGACAGTCAGGAGACGCGCGGGATAAGCGCGGAAGGAGTCATGGGCATTCACGGAGTCCAGACGGTCACCGGCGGAGAGACTCACACGCCAGGCAACTGGAAAGCAAGTTAAGGGACCATGACGCTGTCATCAGGCGGATGGCGGCGGAGATGGAGGATCTTAAGCGGCATGTCAAAGGGAAAGGTGTAGCTGGAGTGGGAGACCACAGTGAGCGCACCCCATCCCGCCGGTCAGGCGATCAGAGTCAGCGACGTACTCAGTCCATTTCCATCACCAGGAGTTACCAGGTTGGTGATTCCGACATGCGTGCAGAAAAGTCTAGCGCGCAAGACAGCACTTACAAACCCTCACGTCCGACGACGACGTCGAGGTACTCTTATTCTGCTCAGTCAGAGGACTTACGGGCAGTGTTAAGGGAGCGGGCTCGCCGGCGCGAAGCTCAGAGAATACCTGCTTTCCAGCGGCTCTCATACGGGGTTCACGGCAGCGAGGAGGTCGGAATGCCTCCACCCCGCCAAGCAATGCCGATATTCGAAGATACAGACTTGGCAAGGCTGAGTGCCACTCCTTTTTCCCTGGAAATAGAAACAACGCCGCTTCCGGCAGGTTTCCACCAGCCTAAGTTCACACTTTACGACGGAAAAACCGATCCGTACATGCATGTGAGCCACTTCCGACAGGTTATGGCCGGACATCGGCGCAATGACGGACTTATGTGCCTAATCTTCCCGTCAAGTTTAGGCGAGCTGGGCCTAAAGTGGTTCGAGAGGTTGCCAGAAGGGAGCATACAAAGGTGGCATCAGTTGGCCGAGGCGTTTGTTACGCGCTTCAAAACCAACACAAAAACACCAAAGGAAGTCGATCACTTGCTAAGTGTCAAGATGGAACCGTGCGACACACTGAAGGCGTACAATTCAAGGTATTGGGAAACCTTCAACGAGATCTTAGACTGCCCGGTCAACCTTGCTATCACACAATATAAGCGCGGTCTCCCGGTCGGACATAGACTGCGGGACTCGCTTACCATGCACCAACCGACCTCCATGGGCCAGCTCATGCAGCGCATCAATGAGCACATCCGAGTAGAGGATGATGCGTCGGCTTCCACCGTGAAGGCCACTCCGGTCGGAACAGACAAGAAGACAGCAGGCAAGGTGCACGCAGTTGGGCAAGAGTCCAACCGCTCAAATGACCGAGCAGAGGAATCAGACCGAGGTTCAAATCGAAAAAACCGGGGTAGAGGACGTCGGAATGACCGGGATGATTACCCCCGAGATGACGTCGAGGACGCAAACAGAAGAATGAAGGCAAGGACTGGCATAACCACGGTCTTCAAGATTCCAATCTATCGCATACTTAGTGAAATCCGAGACGAGGAGTATGTCCGGTTTCCTGCTAAGTTGGGCGATGGACAAAAGGGCTACAATCCGCGGTATCGTTGTACGTTTCACCGGGAGAGGGGCCACCGGACTGAGGATTGTTTGCCTCTGCGACAACACTTGGAAGAACTGGTTGCGGCCGGGCATCTGGACCTTTACATTGATGGCGGAGTGAAACCGAATCAGGCTCCGGTCGATCCCAGGGGACAGGACGACCGAGATGCACCACCACAGGGAGTTATTAATGTCATCCACGGAATCGTGGAACCGGAGCGTGTTTGCGAACTCCGGGGCATGATTAAGAAGGCAGAGCATATGAGGGAAGTTTTGTCAGTACAGCCTGCCATCAAAAGGGGGAAGACAGAAGAGAAAGACGTGATCAGTTTCACCTCAAGGGATTTAGAGCGTATCCAGACGCCGCACAACGATGCTCTTGTCGTAACACTACGCGTCAAAGAATTTGATGTTAGACGGATCTTGATCGATCAGGGAAGCTCGGTCGAGATCATGTATTATGATGCGTTCAAACAGCTCAAACTTCGTGAGACAGACTTGGCTCCGGCCACTTCGCTACTGGTTGGATTTAACTCGCAGCCGGAGTGGCCATTGGGAAAGATTATCCTGCCGGTCAAAGCGGGATCCGTGGTCAAGCAAGTGGAGTTTTGGGTGCTACAAGTGCCTTCAACGTACAACCTTATCCTTGGAAGAGGATGGCTTCACGCCATGCAAGCCGTAGCGTCGACCTACCACCAGGTGATGAGATTCCCCTCGGCTATGGGGGCAATCGAGGAGATTTGGGGTGATCAGGTCATGTCCAAGCAGTGTTTCGTGGCGGTCAACGGGAGCCGGGCTGCCAAAGGATTCGTTCAAATGATCGAGGGACCGGAGGACCGGAGTGTCTTGGATGATGTTGGCACCAAAGCAGAAGACAAGGCAGTTGAAGAATTGGTTGAGGTGCGGATTGATGCCGAGCAGCTGGACAGATTCTTCTTGCTCGGTTCAAGTCTCTCGGCCATGGAGAGAACCGAGATGATTGAGTTTTTAATGGCGAACATCGAAGTCTTTGCATGGTCGCCCTATGACATGCCTGGTCTTGACCCACGCTTTATCTGCCATCACCTCAATGTCTTCCCTGGAGCAAAGCCAGTCATCCAGCGAACAAGGAGATCGGCGCTGCATCACGCCGAGATAGTAGCAGAGGAGGTAAAGAACTTGCTTGAGGCACGAGCAATACAGGAAGTGCACTACCCTCGGTGGATTTCCAACACGGTAGTGGTGCCCAAGAAAAATGGAAAGTGGCGAGTTTGTGTCGACTACAAGACAGTCAACCGAGCTTGTCCAAAAGACAGCTTCCCTTTGCCGCGCATTGACCAGCTAGTGGATTTGACGGCTGGACACAATCGGCTCAGTTTCTTGGATGCGTACCGCGGCTATCACCAGATTGCCATGCATGGGCCTGACCAAGAGATCACCTCTTTCACGACTCCAAGGGGACTCTTCTGCTATCGAGTTATGCCCTTTGGTTTGAAAAACGCCGGGGCAACCTTTCAGAGGATGGTGACCAAAATGTTCGCTCCTTTGCTCGGCCGGACAATGGAGGCTTACATCGATGATATGGTGGTAAAGAGCCGACATGAGGCACACCATTTGTCCGACTTAGCCGAGATGTTCGCCATTCTGAAGAAGCACAAGCTGCGCTTGAACGCATCGAAGTGTGCCTTTGGCGTGGGATCCGGGAAATTTTTGGGATTCTTAGTCACGAACCGAGGCATCGAAGCAGACCCTACTCAGATCAAAGCCGTGCAAGAATTGAAACAACCCAGCTTGGCTAAGGACGTGCAGCATCTGGCCGGGATGGCCGCCGCGCTTAATCGATTTATAAGCCGGTCATCAGATCGCTGCCGCCCTTTCTTTCAAGCATTGAAGTCAAAGTTCTCATGGGATGACGAGTGTGACCGAGCTTTGGCCGAGCTCAAAGATTATTTGTCTTCTCCGCCGCTGTTGGTTACACCAGAGCCCGGTGAGGAACTCTACCTTTACCTTGCCGTCTCCCAGCACGCAGTAAGTGCGGTGTTAGTCCGGGCTGAAGGAATTAAGCACCTCCCAATTTTTTACGTAAGTAAGACCCTTCTGCCGGCTGAGACGAGGTACTTGCCGCTGGAAAAGCTTGCGTTGGCACTGATGATGGCTTCGAGGAAATTGGCACATTATTTTCACGCCCATACCATCGTCGTACTGACCGAGTTCCCCCTCAAGGCCTTGTTTGAGCGCGCAGACTTTTCAGGCCGAATTTTAAAATGGGCGGTCGAGTTGGGACAGTTCGATGTGAAGTTCCAGCCGCGCACCGCAATCAAAGCCCAAACCTTGGCCGATTTTGTTGCCGAGTTCTCACCTGGTACTCATCCGGTATGCCCGGTCGACATTGTCGAGGCAGATGATGAGACGCACACAATGCCAACCGAGGCACAACCAGCTGCAGAAGGTCGCGCCGCGGAGTTAGCGCGCACCATCGAAGTTCCCTCAGTTTGCCCGGTATTACCTCCCGGTGCTGCGATGACGGAGTTGTGTATCACCAACCCATCCACTCTGTCCGGTACCGCATCACCACGGGGGGAAGGAATGGTTCCACACAGCTCAGAACTTGATGATTCGCCTACGGACTTGGGCATTCTGAACCAACTTGCTGAGTCCGGTGCCGAATCATCAAGGGGGGAGGAATGGTTCCAGACAGCTCAGAACCTGCGGCCGGCTTCACACCGTAACCTGGTGATTCGCCTACGGACTTGGGCATTACGGACCGACTTGCTGAGTCCGGTGTCGAATCACCAAAGGGCACTGACTTTGAACCAGTCAACACCAAACTTGACACCGCACAGCCGAGCAGTTGTGATCCCATTGCCCTTCGCAACTCTCAGGACCCATCTGACTGCTGGAAGCTTTTTGTGGGGGACATGTGGAAGCTTTTTGTTGATGGAGCGTCCAACCGTCATGGTGCCGGCCTAGGTATCGTTCTTATATCCCCGGACGGCCTAACCGTTGAGCATTCTATCACACTCGGCTTCCCGGCGTCTAACAACGAGGCTGAGTACGAGGCGCTTCTTGCTGGGCTCAAGAGCGCAATTCAAATGAATGCTGCCGAGCTTCTGGTATATAGTGATTCCCAGCTTGTGGTCAACCAAGTTTCAGGGATTTATGAAGCGAAGGACGACAGGATGGCGAAGTACCAAGCTCTGGTCAGGGACCATATCAAGCAGTTTGAGGCAATCAGAGTCCAACGGATTGGCCGGGAAGAAAACAGTCAGGCTGATGAACTCGCCGGCCTCGCTTCCATGGTCAATAGTACGTCTCCAAACCCATTGTTGATTGACTTTCTTCCGCGGCCGAGCATTGAAAACGCCGGGCAGACGGATGTACTCTGCGCCGAGCTAGGCCCTTCATGGATGGACCCCTTGATCTTGTTCCTCAGAGACCGGACTCTTCCAACAGACAAGAAAGAAGCACACAAAATCCGGGTGAAGTCAGAGCGGTTTTGGCTCTCTCCATCAGGCGCGTTGTATAAGAAGTCCTTCACCGGTCCGTATCTCAAGTGCGTGCACCCAAACAGTGTGGAGGCCTTCTTGTTTGAAATTCATGAAGGCATTTGTGGCAGCCACATCGGGGGCAGGTCCTTGGCCTACCGAGCTATTTCGCAGGGGTACTGGTGGCCGTGCATGCAGGCTGACGCACAAAAATATGTCCGCAGGTGCGAGAAATGCCAGAAATTCGCCCATCAGATCCACCAGCCTGCCAGGGAACTTCTTCCCCTCACCAGTCCTTGGCCTTTCGCCATGTGGGGGCTAGATATAGTGGGACCATTGCCAACAGCACCGGGCAACCGGAAATTCTTCATCGCGGCCACAGATTACTTCACAAAGTGGGTTGAAGCTGAGCCCTTGGCAACCATCAAAGAGAAAGACGTGAAGCGATTTGTCTGGCAGAACGTTGTCACGCGGTTTGGCGTCCCCAAGATTTTGATCTCTGACAACGGCACCCAGTTTGATGGTCGCCTATTCAGAGGATTTTGTGAAGATCTGAAGATAGAATTCTACAACTCCACCCCGGCCTACCCGCAGTCCAATGGTCAAGCCGAAGCATCAAACAAGACTATACTGGATGGGTTGAAGAAACGGTTGGAAAAGGCTAAGGGCAGGTGGGCTGAAGAATTACCGAGCGTCCTTTGGGCATACCGAACAACCCCGCGACGTTCAACCGGGGAAACTCCATTTGCTTTGGCTTACGGCATGGAGGCGGTCATACCCTTGGAAGTCGAAATACCTACCATCAGAACCGAGAGTTTTGAGCCCGAGCTAAATGCCGAGGCCATTGCCTTGGAGCTGGACCTAGCGGAAGAGCGCCGGGAGAAAGCCCTCATCCATGTGGCCGCCTACCAACAAGAGCTCTCCAAGAAGTATAACAAGACAGTGCACCCCAGACCGTTCAAAGTTGGAGATTGGGTTTTGAGGAAGATTATGGGCAACACCCTGGTGCCAGGAGAAGGCAAACTAGGGGCAAATTGGGAAGGACCCTATAAGATCACTGGTCTGGCTGGCAAGGGGGCTTACCACTTGGAGGATCTAGAGGGAAGAGCCATACCCCGGCCATGGAATGCGGTCAACTTGAAATTGTATTATTTTTAAGCTTTTTACTTTCCTCTTTTTGTAAAGCAATTTTTTGGCTTGCAAAGCAGAATGTAATTCTTTTTGTCAAATTATAGAAGTCATTTTGCTTTAGCACTTGGATTATTGTTTTAATGATACGGACCGAGATGATGTACTCCGGTTGGAAGAGTTGGTGTCTTGTCCAACTTAGGATTCCCAACCGAGATGATGTACTCCGGTTGGAAGAGTTGGTGTTTTGTCCAACTTGGGATTCCCAACCGAGATGATGTACTCCGGTTGGAAGAGTTGGTATCTTGTCCAACTTAGGATTCCCAACCGAGATGATGTACTCCGGTTGGAAGAGTTGGTGTTTTGTCCAACTTGGGATTCCCAACCGAGATGATGTACTCCGGTTGGAAGAGTTGGTGTCTTGTCCAACTTAGGATTCCCAACCGAGATGATGTACTCCGGTTGGAAGAGTTGGTGTCTTGTCCAACTTGGGATTCCCAACCGAGATGATGTACTCCGGTTGGAAGAGTTGGTGTCTTGTCCAACTTAGGATTCCCAACCGAGATGATGTACTCCGGTTGGAAGAGTTGGTGTTTTGTCCAACTTGGGATTCCCAACCGAGATGGTGTGTTCCGGTTGGAAGAGTTGGTGTCTTGCCCAACTTAGGACTCCCAACCGAGATGGTGTACTCCGGTTGGAAGAGTTGGTGTTTTGTCCAACTTTGGATTCCCAACCGAGATGGTGTATTCCGGTTGGAAGAGTTGGTGTTTTGTCCAACTTAGGATTCCCAACCGAGGTGATGTACTCCGGTTGGAAGTGTTGATTTGTTCAACTTAGTTACAGCCGAAGTGGCTATTTCGGTTCATGAATTTGTCTCGTTCTGCTGAAGTACTTAGACCGTGTTATGTATTCCGGTTCGATGAGTTATACCGAGATGTTTTGCTGAAGACAGAACTGATTACAACCGTGCATACACTTGCAAAAATTCAAAATCTTTCATTGATAAAGAAATTCATTACAAAAGGTGGGGACAGAGCCCGGCTACATCAAAAGTATTAAAAGCAAAAATACAAAGAAAAGAAAACTAAACCAAGGGGGATAGATTGGTGAATTCATCCTCGGCAGCCTCAAGGTTGATGGTTGGGCTCGCTTCTTGGGCACCGGGCTCAACTTGACCGGGCTGCACTTCCACTTCGGCGTCTTCAGCCTCCGAATCTGTCTCATCACTTCCTTCTTCAAGCCCCTCCTCGGCCTCCGCTTGAAGCGCACTGAATACATCATTTGCGTAAGGCACGAGGTAGACCGGTAGCTTGGCGGGAGGAGGATTAGTAAATACATCGGTGTCGGAGCCCTGGCCGAGGTGCTCGCAGGCGGACTTCCAGCCAGCCTTGAAAAAGATGTCTTGTGTTGCAAAGACTTGCTTCTTGTAGTTTTTCTCGGCTTCGTTAAAACTGGCATTGTTGGCAGCCCGGCAAGCTTTCCTCTTCGTCTTCTTAAAAGCGTCCACCTCAGTCTGGAGCTCACTTTGTTTTTTCTCGGCCGCCTCCAGCTGGCCGAGCAGTCTGTTATTGTCAGCGTTGGCTATCTGGAGGGAAGCCTTAGCCCGGCCCAGCTCAGCTTGAAGGCTCTCAACCTGGCTGGCTGTGTCGTTTGCCTTTTGCCTAAGCCGGTGGATGCGCTCCAAAACCAGATGTTGTTTTTGAATGGCCTGCAAAAAACAAAGTTGATGAGAAACGTAACCGGGCAAACACTTCGGAAAATTTTCAGAGCTGCATTGGCTTACCCTGGCCATGGACTTTACTGATGACTTGACTAACCGAGTGTCAGGGACGTGGTCGCTGCCAACCACGTCGCTCGGTAGTAGGAATGCTTTGGACAGATCAAAGGCGAGCAGATGCTCTTTGTCAGCCTTGATCGAAGCCGTTGCCGGGATGTCCTGACCCCGGTGTTTCAGATGTGGGCGCCAGGCTGGCACTGGGGCGGGGGCGTCCGTGGGGTGCTCGGTGGCGAGCTCGGTGACTAGCTCGGCGGACGGATCTGCCCGAGCTCTTTTTCCGGCCCGCCGCGCAGAAGGTTCTCGGCTGGATTGCCCGGCGGATTGAGTGGCCAGGGCGACCACGGCGCCACTGGATTGACCGGCGGTTGGCGACCGGGTTACCACGCTCGGCAGATGTGGCGGTGAGCAGGTTCTTGATCCGACTTCTCTTGGCCATTTCTTGCTCGTCTGTTAACCGGATTAACGGGACGTCGGGAAGGGTTGGATCTGGCGGTGGCGAAGGAGCTCTGAGGAAGTCGGTTACTTTACTCCGGCGGGGAGCGGAATATCTATATGTAGGACTGTAGCCGAGTAGTTGGTTACAGTCACGATCCCGGTAGCGAAGCGCGGTCCTGATCGCCTCTACGTTGGGGAAATTGTAGTTGGCTTGCAAGGCTTGGATGGCTGCAAAAGAAACAAGAGAATGATTAAACTGCGGAAAACATAAGTGTGTAAACCGAGATTATTTGCGCAGCTTACATGTGCTCCCAAAATTTTTGCTAATCATCCAGCCCGGTGTCTCGGCTGTTTCATAGTTACTAGACACCCAGAAGAAATCATCGTCATGAAGATCCTTGTCTGGTGTGCCGGTTACGATTTTCTCTCGGCCCGGTCGAATCTTCAGGTAATAGGCGAGACCGTCGCCGGTGTGACCAAGTGTGTATTGGCGTAGGATCTCGGCTAAACCTAGGCTTATGCCTAACCGGTTATTTAACTCATGCACGCCATTTATTATCCTGTACGTGTTGGTGGACACTTGGGTTGGCGCTAGCCCAGTTCGGCGTAAGAACTCGGTAATCAGCGGGTTAAGAGGGAAACGAAGGCCCCCTTCGACAATGGACAGCACGGAGAAGGGGCATTCCTCCCTACCCCAAGGCGTGGTTTCTTCTTCGGCCAGCTCGAGATGGACGTCGGCCGGGACGCCGTACTCCTCTCTGAAAGCGGCTAGCGCGGCCGGAGTGTCCACTAGGAAGCGGAATTTCCCCATTTGAGGCCGACTTACTATAGCCCGGTTGATGGGTTGGGCACGGTGGTAATTGGCTGCAGCTCGGTCCTGAGAGGTTCAGGAATGGCAGTGGTCCCCTTGGACTCTGCAGGAAAAGGATGGCAAGTGTAAGTGAGCGCGGTTTCGCATTAGGAGCTAGACTTCAGCTCGGTCGGTAAGGGTGCCAAACCACCTCGGTTGACTAATTAAGGAGCTCGGTCGCCCAAGCAGACCTGATTTTAGCCCGGTTAAGCGATCAAGTAATTGGGTTATCTCGGTTTGTTCCGTGGTTATTACAAACATGTTGTTTGCCCGGTTTGGTTGGTTTTTTGGATCAAAAGAAGGCCCAGAGCCCGGTTCACCCCAGTTCTTCAGCGTTCTTCAGGAAGACGAAGAACGCCAAGAACAGTGGGAGGTTTGTGACGTTTTCAATGGACAATGCCCTAAAAGCTACGTTTTTGTGCCCTAATGTGTGTAAAAAAAAAGAAAATAGCAACGTAAGAGGGATTGAGTATCTTACCTGAGAAGGGCCGAAGGTGTTCTTCCAAAACTCGAAGGATGGCAGAATGGCAGAAGATTTGAGGACGAGAGTGCTGGGGCTCTGAGGTTGAATATCGTAATGGCAGTAGGAATTGAAGTTTGGGGGAGGTCTCGTATGTATAAGCAAGGGGGAGTCCGCCCAAATTCAAATTCTGACAAAAACGGCGAGTTGGCTGCCCGATGCCCAATGGCAGGCCGCCACGTGTCCCCATTTATGGCTACGTCGGGGCTGAAGCGACGGGTTGAAAAGACGAAGAGCCAACCGAGCTACTTTCGACGAGAACAGGTCAGCCGAGGAATATAACCGGTCAAATCTGCAGACAATGACATCAACTAGCTCGGTCGAGGCTTGGCGACTTGACGACCGGAGAAATGTTATCTCGGTCGAAGTGAGTAATCCCAGTCACGCTTCCGCGGACGGGATTAAGGGGCAATTGAGAGGGTGATTTATGATCCGGTGTTGGGCCGAGGTATAGACCGAGCAAGTTGAGGGCCCAGCAGATCATTGGGCCGAGATGATCGACTGTTCACCCGGAGATGGGCTACCAGAACTTGGGCCGGACAGAGTTTGGACTGTGTGCTGCCCCGGACCGTGCAGAAGCTGCTCGGCCAGGAAGTGACCGGTCAGACCAGGATGCTCGGTCCGAGGATGGTCGAAACCAGACAGACCGAGAGACCGGCGCTCGGAAAGGCGCGGTCAGCCGAGGTAGTTGATTGACGGGCGAGAAGGCCGACCAAAGGAGGAGCCCGGGCTAGGCTTTGCCGAGATGCCGCCTAGCCCGGTCCTTCATTTGTTTATCCGGTTAGGCGCTTAAGGTATGAAGCATGGTACGACCGAGGTAGGGCAGCTCGGCTGCCGAGCTCCAGCTGTGCTGACAGGCAGTTGAGAGCAAGTGATGAATGGCATGGTTTATGCTGACAGATGGGATAGCAGAGCCACGTGTCAGGAGATGACAGGGAGTGGATATGGGGCTCAGAAGGTATATAAGCATGTCTGCGCCCCCCATACGCGACACACGAACATCTCTGTAAGAAAATCCTTACACTCAAACACTCTCTCCCTTCTCTCTATTCCCTCTAAGGTGTGTGCTAATTTGATCGTCGGAGGGTGTGTTCCGGCCACACACCGCCGGGTAGCTCACCGTCATTTGCTCGCAGGTGATCGGATATCGACGGAGCTTGGAAGAAAGGAATACGGGCACGCCGGAATATTTGCTCCCCGTACACTTACATACGTATTATAAATCAAACCATTCATAACCTAAAAATGATTTATATTTACGAAAATTATAAAAATTATATAATTAATTATTATAAATTATTATTATATATATAAATTATATTATTTCATTGGTGTGTGTGTGTCAGTGTGTGTTGGCTTTGGTTGGTGTATCAATAGTAGAAACGCCATTTCAAATGGCGTTTTTTTAAAAAAAAAAAAAAAAAATTATTATATGCACAGTAAAAGCGCTATTTTAAATAGCGTTTTTTTCAAAAAAAAATTTTATGTTAAAAGCGCAATTTGGAACAGCGTTTTCTTAATTAAAATCGCGATTTCAAATAGCGATTTCACTATTCATCAACTTTTGGCCTCCTAACAGTAAAAGCGCGAATAGTAATGGCGCTTTAGCTTAGTTTTGGAATTCCGTCAGAAGTTGGCCTAGTTTTGGAAATACAATGTAAAAAAGGCTTATATTGGGAAAAGCCTCCATTCCAAGATAAAATCAATTCATCTTCAATAGATGGTGATTAATACAAAGCAAAGAGGGAAAAAAATGTAGAAGAAGTTTGGAAAACCAAACTCCTATTCATAAATTTATTCTGGTTAAATTTATCAATGTTTCTTATTTTTAAGAATATAAATAAATTTATAATGATTGTAATTAAATATATTTAGTTAAATTGGAAAGTGTTTCTAAATTTAACCAGTTTGGCTCAGTTCATATTTATTTACCTTTCTCCCTTTACTTTTAGATGAATTACAATGACCTCCCACAAGGCTTGTTACTAATACATACATATGCCTGACTTTCAGGAAATTACATCGTGTGGAGGTTTGATATTAGGTTGTGGATTCTCACAAATTGGCCTTACTTTCAGGAAATTACATCGTATGGAGGTTTGATATTAGGTTGTGGATTCTCACAAATTGGCCTTCTAACTTGAAAGAACAATTTGAATTTGGTGGACCATTTTTGCAACGACTTCGATAATTTAAACTATTTACTTCATAAGATTTATTGAGTAGAATATTTATATAAAAAATTAAAATGATCAACTACTAATAGTTATATATTTGAATAACATTTGTATTACAAAATATTGATAGCTATTTGTCGTCCATTCTTAAGACCAATAAATTCAAGCATAAAAATTAACCATATTCGATTATCTTAATTTTTTTGCATAAATATTTTACTCAATGAATTCTAAAAAATAAACGGTTTTGATGACCAAAGGCAGTTCCAAAACGGACTAACTAAGCCTAACTGCTATCTCAAGTTGAGAGAATTTACACGGTTGATATTATTTCCATTAAGCAAAGAAAGTAAAAAGGAGTAATGCTACGATGACCATGTCTATATACCATATTGGTTTTCCATCTTATTTTGTCATAAATATATTGGTTGAATATGTACACCACAATTCATGTTTGTTACCGATATAGTGATGACATATTACATGGTAAACTAAAAATATGATACAAAAACACAGTTAAATGTAGCATTACTCAATACAAAATGGAGAAATGAGTGTCAGTTGATGGTGTTTCCTTTGGTTCGTTTGACACGATTTTTAGGGGTGTAAACGGTTCATTTACTATTGAAACTTTAAAATTAAAATGACAATTCATTAGGGATCACAATCGAAATTTATAATTATTTTATTTACAATTTAAGTATTTGTTTGGAATTGGATCAATTTGACTCAAATTAAAAAATGCAGCAATAAAATTGACTAAATTAAAATTTGAATGATCAGAGTGACGCGAAATGCAAATCTATGGACTATAAGTGTATTTTATCTTTCAAAAAATGATGAAAAATATATTACAAATGAAAATTATTAATGAAAAAAATCATTCCATAAGTAGAATAATGCACAAGTGTCTGATCATCCTTCTTGGAGTTTGGAGGCCACAGTTGGGCCTTACCCTCTGGATTGTGCTTTGTATTCCTGCAAGCAACTCTGCGAGATGGTTTGTTGGCTCCAATCATCAAAATGAGCTCTACTGAAACAAGAGTGCAAGTTGGCTTTAACCCTTTCTTTTTTTTTTAATTTCTTGATTTTTATTTATTTATTAAGTAGATAGACAGTGGCAATGGCTTGAACCCTGACTAGTTTGATTGTTAAGCTCCGTTTATTTTGACGTTATTTTACTCATTTTTTATTGATTAGTTGAACAAAAGCAAGTAAAACATGTTTTTTTTTTAAAAAAAAAAAACATTATTGCATCATTTTCTCATAAATGATTTACCTTTAAAAATTCTGTAAGTTAATTTTTATAAAGTTAATTCTCACTCTACATTTTCAAATAAATATCTTATCACATTAAAAAGTCATAGATGACACTTTATTAAATCAAAATTTCTCTTTAAAGTAATAAAAAAAATTTCTTCCAAGTGTCAACCAAACACCAAAAAACAATAGCAAAAATATTTTTTCAGTGTAAAATCAATTTACAAGAAAAATATTTTTTATGTAAAATATTTTACATCAAAGCAAGCGTACCTTTAATGTTCTGTTCGATTTTTTATTTTTATTTTCACCATTGTCATATAAACAAACAAACAATGTTTTAAAAAACAATTGAAGTGAAGTGAGTTTTACCTTAGCACCTATCCTATCATTGAAGTGAAGTGAGATTCACTTCAGTTTCCAAAGCATCATTATTGTAGGACAAATGAACGAATCAGGATCCTCTCCTTGCAGCCTCCAAATGAACTAGTAAGAAAATAGTTAGTTCGCAAGGCATTTTATTTTTCTTTATTTTATTTTATTTTTTAATTATTGTGGAAAACTTGTATCTTGCCCACCTTCAATAGAGTCACAAGTTGGCTTTATATAATGGTTTGCCTAAAATGATTGTATATTTTTAATAACAACAATGCTAGAGGGTCACAATTTTTGTGGCCACGATGGCTCAAAACTGCCAAAACGACGTCGTTTTGGCATGTTTTGCACCCAAAACGACGTCGTTTTGGCAGTTTTGAGCCATTGTGGCCACAAAATTGTGGCCCTCAAACATTTCTCTTTTAATAAAAGTACAAGCGATAAAAAATATACAACCATGTTCAAAGTTGCTAATTAAAAGCATAACTACAGCAAACATGCTCTTAGGGAGGTTACCAATCTCCCAAAAAAATAATTGATTTTATACGAGTTCAGTAGAATCTATTTTAATTCAATTACAATGTTCCAAACCCTCATTTTCTGATAATAACTCTCCAAGAGGAAAAAAAAAATTACAAATAAAAAACTAACTGAAAAGTGGATATTCTTCAACCATACGACTCTCTCACCAAAAATTTTGCACAATCAACAATACAGTAGACAGCCAATTAACACAAGGGATTGTAGTCTGTACCAAGGGGAAAATTGGTTAGATGTATTATGCCACACTCAATAGCAACATCCCAAACTATCCCTAATTGAAACTAAGATCAAAATTTTTGCAATATTAACAGACTATCTAGACGCGTGCTCCATTGCAGCCAAAATGTTTGACGATATGTTCACCTTGTCGTGCTGATAAATAGAGCTGGTACTTGGTACTCATATCCCACAAAACTATTATTTTACCATGAAAGAGCTTTTACAGCTGCAACCACCCACTGCACTTGGATTCGTAGATACCTGCGCATTAAACAAAATCTTCATTAGCACTCAGAAAAGAAAGAAAACGACTTTGGTTTAAAGCCATGTAACAGTAAGGTGCATCATCTGTTTTATTTTATTTTTAAATTATTAATATTGTTATTATCACATGTCAATGACACACCCCCAACCACACCCAGGGTAAAAGAAGTCCAAAACCCAGAGACCCGAAGGGCAAACTTTGGAGGAGCAACAAGGCTACACATACCCAATGCGGGAATCAAATTTTCTAATAACTGGGAATTAAATTTTCTTGAACTGAGACTTAATTATTAGGGCAATTTCACTTTATCCCCTTGTGGTTTGGTCCATGCACATAGCCTCCTCAGGTTTGTGGACCAAAGTGCACTACTGACTTGCCTTAACAACACCTAAAAAACTGCTAAAATAGCCTTGTCTTCTTTCTTTAAACCTATATATATACATGTATGTACATATATATATGTATCTAGTATTAAATACTCAACAAATACCTTCATTAAAAATCCAAACATCTCAAATAATGCATTTGGATTTTGATTTCACTTGTAAATTAGATTAATAAGCCACTGGGTTTTTCACCAAAAGGTTTGACATATGCACTGTAATTATAATAAGCCACTGCCACTAGACATTTAACATCAAACTGGGTTTGAAACCTCTTGGATTGTCTCTGCTACAGTCGGTGAACAAAAATGGGAGGTACTAGCAATGAGCCTACACTCAATTTTTGTTTGCAAACCCAAAACCCACTTGACAAAGATTGATAAGAACAGAAAAATCAAAACAAAAAATTGTTTTCGCAAGGCATTTGTTGCCGTGAGGTCTTGGACAGTCTGGAACCTAATGTTTTCAAATATGGCAATGCAAAGCAAACAACCAGTGAAGAATTATCTTTTATTGATCTCTTATATACATACATACATACATACATACATACATACACCATATATAACAGAACAAAATTCTATCCGCAAAACCAAATTCATTCACAAGATAAAATGTGGGTTCACATTAGTCAAGACTCAAGATTGAGCAGTGGAGAGCAAAAACAACACGATGTAGGACGAGTAGGGATTACTTTCCTACAAGTAGTGAGCCCGGGTTAAGTATATTGGCGGCAGCAACAATAGACTTATAGGGCTGGATTTGGTGGGAGTTTATGGCTGCAAAAGTATTCAAGAAAAAAGGAGTTTAAGGTTTTGTAAAAGGGTAGGGTTTTGGGAACAAAAACACAAGTGTTTAGGGGCCTCTAAGCACTATGAACAGTAACGTGAACAATAACCTTGATAGGGGGAGGGAGAGAGAGAGAGAGATTCTAGACCAACTACGACTTCCAATTCTACTTCAATCATAATAACAAACTTTAACAACTTCTAATTCTACTTCAATATCAAAATAGAAAATTTTGACTTTTGACCACTAAAATTATCTTAGACATAATAAAACCCATATATAATGACCTATTTAATAACTTGACCCAAAATAAAACCCATGGGCAACCTACAACCCATGTCCAACAAAATTGAAATTACTATAATACCCTTAACTACTAGACACTACCATAGACACTTCTCGACCAAAAAGGCTTCTTGATGATCATAGGACCCTTCATGTTGGGCTTCCACAGCCTATCGTACTTGTTTAACCATGCAATAGATGTTGCATCACAACGGTCTACTAATCACAGTTGCAGAAGGGGCAACAAGAGAGAGAAGACCAGGTGAGTGACAATGGCAGGGATAGCTGGGTTGCTATTGGATGCCGGAGGGACTTGCATGGTGGGTTGAGAGGGGACTAACGAGGTATGGGGATGTTAAAGAGAAAAGCAGAAAGGAAAATAGAAGAACAATAATGGCATTCTTTGATAAATTTGAAGATATACAAGGAGTATTTATGGCTTAAATAATGGCTTACTCTCCAAATCGGTGCGTCACTGTCACAGCATAATAATTTGAATGGAAAATTTAACAATGCATTTTGGTCCACAAACCTTAGGGAACTATGAGGTTATTTCCGAATGAGAGGGAAGAGATCCGCACATGGACCAAACCACAAGGAGATAAAGTGAAATTCACACTAATCATTATAATCCTCCAAGAAAGATATAACATAAGAACAAGAATGATGGACATCTAGCTCATTAAATAAAGAACAACAAAAGTATTTTAGTCAAGAAGTACTATTTTATGCAACAATAATAAGGTTTGAGTTTTAGGCATTTATTTTATTTGAGTCCTTAGAAGGAAAAAAAAAAAAATTTAAAAATGCCATTGTAAAGTTTGAATTTGGAAAAAAAAACAAAAACCAAAGTAATTGTTTGATAATCCACCATAGGAGAGCTCACAAAGTGAAGGGCAGGTCATACTTGTTTTTTCTTTTTCTTCTTCTTTTTCTTTTTTTTTTTTTTTTTTTTTAATGACGCGGAAATAGGGGAGGGCGTTGTCCCGCCAGCCCGCCCAACCCAACCCTATTTTTTTAGGGCTTGGGAAGGGAGTTTTGGCCCATGGCCGGGTTGGGCCAATATTTTAAGACCATTTAATAAATAGATTGGGCTTGGGATTTAAGTATGCAATCCAGCTCGGCCCTGCCCAACCCCAAAAATAATACGTATAAATTTATTATATATTTATGTAATATATTAAAAATATAAATAAATACTTTTAACTTTTTGGTTTTCTTTTAAACTTCTCTAATCCCTCGTGTGATTCAATTCTACATTAGCAGTTACCGGGTTGTGCTACTTTGGGAAAATATACTATTTGTTCAACGTTTACGCCTAAATGCATAAGATAAAGAGTTCTTAGAAGTTGATTAGAGACTACCACCCTAATTTCCATTTCATTAAATAGCCTTACCAACCAACAAGATTCACTCCCATTAATTGGAGAAAAATCCAAAACCCTTATTCACTCCACCCAAAGAATAAACCTAGAATAAAATGAAAAAAGCTCATGAATTATTTGATCCTCCTTTATCTATAAACAATCCAACCCACATCATTTTCTAGTCTCTTGCTGAACTTCTTCCTTTTGCTACCTTATGAAAAAACTTCAAATTATTATCCCCTTCTTTGAACTACTTCAACTTTGGCTTTTAACTCCAAGAAACTTGATCCCTAAACATAACTTACTCGAGTTTAATCTCAAGATCAATCCTTGCTTTTCTAAGAGACTCATTAAGACCTCCATGATTTCAATGCTATCCAACTAATCAATAACGTGAGCAATTCCTCCTTTCACCTCTCTCAAATCCCCAAAAGCCTATTTGTTCCACGTCTTAATCTTGTCTTTCAACATTTTAAGTTTCTTGATAAATTTAAAACCTTCCCATATTTGAACTCTGGAACTGGCCCACCATTCATCAAAACAACTCCTAAAAATTTATGGTCAAGCCATATAATTTCAAGTCTAAAAGAAAACTGCCAATCACCAGAAGCTACTCTAGGAAGCACTTCATGTCAACACCTGAAAATTTAACCCCATCCAACATAAAATAAAAACCTATCTAATCTGTTGCAAAGCACATTAGCCTGAAGATTCGACGAAGTAAACCTAGCATTTAATAAAGGAAGATCAATTTTGTTATAATAAGTATTATAGTTTACGGGTTATTGATAAGTCGTACATGTAGTAGTAGTACATCCTGTTGTAAGACTAGCAAGGGTAATTTTTGTTATTTGATGGTTCCTGTTAAAATCCACCTACTCTCCACCTACTTTACCCACTTAAACCTACTCCACTAAACCTAACCCACTACACCACTACCACCTCACCTACTCCACTAAACCTAACCCACTACACCACTACCACCTCCACTTCACCTACTCCTTACCTACTACACACTCACCCTCTTCTATATATAGGAATCATGAATCATTGTAATTGATATAACATTACATCAATCAATAATAATACATACAATTTATTCTCTCTCTTTCTCTACACATTATTTCTTACATGGTATCAGAGCGATAAGATTTAAGCCTGTATTTCTTTCTCACCGGCGGGCAGCCGGCCGACACCTTTGCCTTTGCTGCCCGCTGGAATTTTCTACACATACCTTCCACTCTCCACAGCCGTAACTCTGCAAGAAGAGAAACTTCGCTCCATCATTTTCTTCCACGAATCTTCTTCGTGGCTTTCGAGCTCGTCTCTCACTATCTCGTGCAATCGATCTTTGCACTTCATCGCCACATGTGAGCAACCGTGGCCGTCGTAAACGCCGAAAAAGTGCAAATCCGCCGGATTCTGACTACTCCGGCGGCAAAGCAAGGGGTGAATGGCCACAGCGTCTTCCATATCTCTCCTCCTTCCACGCACAGAAGTCATGCCTAACTTAGGGCATTTCTGAGCCACCTCAGGCTCGTTTGTCACATTTGAAGTCGGAGATGCACACTGTTTCGCAGACGTCGTCTCTGATTCACCGTTCTCCACCAAACGACCTTCACTAATCACGCAATTCTCAACTGCTTTTCCGCACTCAGACAGCTTCGAATCTGCCACCAAAACATCCAATTTCTGACGTTTTCTACCGTGCTCTTCCAGATTCTTCTCAGCTTGGTGATAGATTTTTCATAATGGTTGCTACCGCCGCTACTTCTGCATTTTTTCCAGTTGCATCTCCTCCACCCGATTCTGGTGCCAAGACATCCAGCAAGCTTGGAGGACCTCCAGCAAATGTGGATGCACGAGGGATTAAATCAAAATCTGCTGCCACTGGGGGTTTGCAGGTTAAGGCCAATGCACAAGCCCCTTCCAAGGTAAACGGTACCAAAGTTGGTGTAATGGAGGGGCTCAAGAGTGAGGATGATTCGCCATCACTTCACCAAAGGACTTTTATCAACCAACTGTTCACCCACGTTGGGCAGTGTTACAGCTGCAAATTTGTCTTCTTATCACGTGAGGTGATGATGAGATTTGTGAATTATTTGAAGTGGTTTCAGCTGGAATGCATATCTTCAGAAAAGGAATGTGCCGGTAAACCTAAGATAAACTATGTTAATATGTTACAGTGTGTCTCTCTCTCACTTTACTTTTTCCACCACCCACAACACATTATCATCGCCATTCCCTAACCCACATGGACTTGTTCCCATCGTTTCATACAACTCATCATTCATCCCACTAGAATATATAGAATATATATATATATATTTAAAAAAAAAAAAAAAAAAAAAACAATACAAATTTGCACACCAAACCTTCCCTTATTTTATTCATGTTGGGGCTCACCCCGATCACCATTTTACACCAAAAAAAAAAAAAAAAAAAAAAAAAAAAAAAACCAAAAGCTTTGTTTTCTTTTCTGCAGCGGCCATACATCGACCTCACTTCTTCTCTACTCTGCCGCCGGTCTCTTCTTTTTGCCTCCGTCCTGGGCAGTCCTTGACGGTGCTGCCTCTGTGCTTCCTAATCCACCAAGCACATTTCCTCCTCCCTGCTCCTCCACTACAGCATATGGTGGACCTCCAAATCGGAACATCACGGTGGCCTTCCGCTTCAGCTCCTTATTCTCTGCCTTTAGCACACTGATCTCTGCTCGCGCATCCTTATACATGCGTTGGAGCAGAGCCAGCTGGGAATTTAAATGTTGCACCTCATTTGTCCTACTCTGCAGCCGGTTCGACAAATTTGTGACCGCCGTCATGGTTTCCACGCATGACTTCAGAGTATACTGATTAGCCTTAATATCAGTTTGCACCGCCATTTTTTGCTCCACCGACTGCATCGGAAAGTTCAATGGAGCAAAACCAGAGGTGTTTGGTTGAGGTTCACTGGCCACCGCACCAGTTATTTCTCTTGTGGGCTCGTTCAGTTCTGGAAAGAGCGTGAGCAGGTTCTGGGTAACTGGACGGGAAGAAGAGGCCATGTTTTGGGTTGCTCAGTGTTTCAGCGCAGGGTTTACAGAGTGTTTCAGACTGCCAAAATTCAGAGGTTTCCAACTGGTTTGCACAGCCTCTGCCTCAACCTTGGTTAAATAGCCAGGGCCGATCCGCGCATCACGCGCCACTTGCCGACAGACGACACACGGGCGCGCAAGCCAAGGCGCCCACGTGCCTCGCCATCATGTCCGGCACGTCTTTTGATGAAGTGGGCGCGCCTTTTGATGGCACGCCTTTTGATGGCACATCTTTTTATGAATTGGGCACGCTTTTTGATGGCACGCCTTTTTATGGATTGGGCACACCTTTTGAGGGTGCGACTTTTTAAGGGTCCGACAAGACTCTGTAAACTGTCCCGACATTGATTCCGGTTAGCTCCTTTATGGGTCCGACAAGACTCTGTAAACTGTCACAACAACTGTCACAGCATTATCTGCTACAACGGTCCGACATGACCCCATAAACTGTCTTCTACATCGGTCTGACACCGCCATCCAGTGTCCTCTACACCGTTATGACACCACCATACAGTGTCCTCTACAACGTTATGACACCCCCATACAGTGTCCTCTACAACGTTATGACACCACCATCCAGTGTCTTCACCAATGGTCTGACACGACCATACAGTGTCACCTATCCTCTTTTATTTTTATGTATTTTCTTATTTTGTTACTCTCTCCAAACTCAAGTTGGTTAGTTCCTATCCCCCTTGAGTTTGCGGGGGGCTGTTAAAATCCACCTACTCTCCACCTACTTCACCCACTTAAACCTACTCCACTAAACCTAACCCACTACACCACTACCACCTCACCTACTCCACTAAACCTAACCCACTACACCACTACCACCTCCACTTCACCTACTCCTTACCTACTACACACTCACCCTCTTCTATATATAGGAATCATGAATCATTGTAATTGATATAACATTACATCAATCAATAATAATACATACAATTTATTCTCTCTCTTTCTCTACACACCTACTCCACTAAACCTAACCCACTACACCACTACCACCTCCACTTCACCTACTCCTTACCTACTACACACTCACCCTCTTCTATATATAGGAATCATGAATCATTGTAATTGATATAACATTACATCAATCAATAATAATACATACAATTTATTCTCTCTCTTTCTCTACACATTATTTCTTACAGTTCCATAATTAAATAGAAAGACCATCAGCCACCTCTCTAGGGTTGTATTGGCTTCTCTTCAAAATCTTTGTTATACTAACAAGGTATTAGAGCAATAATAAAAGACCAAGGCAAAATGACATCAAGCTGCAACAATATTAAGCATTCGAACAACTTCAGGCTACACAAAAAGTCTGACCTACGACATCAGACTGGTCGTCCAAGCTTTGTGATAGCCTTAGGTTGTTCGCTATACAAACTGGTGTTTCATTGTGATCACCAAGGTTGTTAAAATCGGGATCCTAAGTAGGATCGGTGAGAGGGTCTAGTGGATCGGATCGTAGGATCGGATCGAGGATCGTAAGATCTTACTTTCTATTAAAAAAAAAGATAAAAATTAAAATTAAAATGATACATATTAAAAATAAGGTGAAAAATCATAAAATCTACGATCCTACTTGCGATCCTACCTACGATCCTATACGATTCTACTTGCAATCCTACCTACGATCCTATACGATCCCATACGATCCTACACGATCCCATGCGATCCTACACGATCCTACTTGCGATCCTGTTATAACATCGATCCTACAACGATCTGGATCGTTTTGGCAAAGTAGGATCGTAGGATCATACGATCCTACGATCCGGATCGCGATTTTAACAACCATGGTGATCACCAATTCTTGATAAAGAATACCAAAATATTAATGAAAAGCGTGATCATGTCCCTTCAAACATTTATGATCCAAGTCAATGGAATAATATTGATAAAACTTACAAGATTTACTAGACGAAAAGTGTCCATTTAGAGATTATGAAATAAATTTACCCAAAGATGAACTCTCTAAACATTTTTTTACTGCACATTATACTCGAAAATTATCAAATGGAGAGAAGTATGACAGAAAACGGCTAGTCTGTTCAAAAAAGTTGTATGAAGTATTTGATTTTGTTGTAAATTGTTTAGTTTTAGTCCTAGTACAAGTAACTAGCTAATGAACAAAAGATTGGAGAAATCTTGGTGTTAAGCTTAAAAGTCATGAAACAACTAATGAACATATTACTAACATGAATGTTTGGGTTGATCTAAAAATAAAATTGTTAGAAAAATAGAACACTTGATATAATGTCCAAGAAAAAATTTATAGGGAGAAACATCATTAGAAAAAGTAATATTACGAATTATCGTTGTCGTAAAAAATCTTGGTAAAAATAATTTGGCATTTCAAAGGGAAAATGAAAAAATATATCAAGACCATAGTTGTCAAATCACGAATTGAATCGTGAATCGAAACGGCCTTGTACCGAATTGTGAATTGTAAAGATACGGTCACTTTTATCTACACACTTGGATGTAAATATATCTTATAAATATAAAATATTTAGACTTAAACCAATAAAAATATTATTTTTAACGATGATCACGTGATCTAATAGGTAAGAAGTTAACACAAATTCTCATGTAAGATCACTATCAATCTTACCTTCTCATTTTTAGATATTGTTTATGTTAAAATCCACCTACTCTCCACCTACTTCACCCACTTAAACCTACTCCACTAAACCTAACCCACTACACCACTACCACCTCACCTACTCCACTAAACCTACTCTCCACCTACTTCACCCACTTAAACCTACTCCACTAAACCTAACCCACTACACCACTACCACCTCACCTACTCCACTAAACCTAACCCAGTACACCACTACCACCTCCACTTCACCTACTCCTTACCTACTACACACTCACCATCTTCTATATATAGGAATCATGAATCATTGTAATAGATATCAACATTATATCAATCAATAATACAATTCTCTATTTCTCTTTATACATTAAATCTCTACATGGTATCAGAGCAGGTTTAGAACCTAATATTTTTCGCTTCACCGGCGGGCGGCAACCTCACCTTAGCCGTCCGCCGGACCTTAATCTATTCCGTTTCTTTTCTACACATTCTGAACATTGACAAAGGTGACGACACGGCAACACTTGTTTTTCTTTGTGAATGTTCCCGCCATGTGCTTGCTTTTCATTTTAGCTACCACCTGCCAATTTGAATTTATGTTGATAGAAACTTGCTTCCAGTGGAGAGCTCCTTTCCTGGTGCGTTTAAGAAGCTCGCCCCCTTTAGAAACAAAGTTCAATGCTATTGAGACATTTGCTTCTTCAACCTGTTCGTCAGTCAGGGATATACTTGTAGCTCCATACCCCTTTTCCAGCCTTGCCTTCAGTGTGGCAGCCCCTCTCAGTGATTGGGAACGCAGCATGCGCTGGTTTGGCAGTGATGATAGTGATTCTGTCTACTGGTTGCAACCATGAAACAAGAAGAGAATATTCCAAATGGATCTGGAAGCTAAGCCTGACCATTAGCATCAACATCTTGTGTCTAAAGTACACAAACTGATTTTCTCTCTTCTCTCTCTCAGCAAACCCAGCACAAATGGAGAGGGGCTACGAACCTCTCTCTCTCTCTATGCACTGACTCTCTCTTTTTTTTTTCGGAAGCTTTGAGTTTTAAAAGGTAAAGACACACTAGACCCACTCACTTCCTTTTCTTATGAGGAGAACATTTTTAATATCTTTACTCACCCAACATGGATACCACTCACTTTCTTTTCTTATTTCTTTATCATCACACCAGACAACAACTTTTGTCCCCCTCTTTTCATTTCTTTTTATTTTTATATTATTCACCCACCTCTGCTTTTTTCAACTCTTTATTTTATTTTATTTCATTTCCCACACTGATGTTTTTCATATAATCCATCTACCAATTTTTTTTATCTATTTTCTTTATCTCTTGTTTTCTTTCCTTTTATTTTTATTTTTACACAAAAAAAAAAAAACCCGGAAGAAGACGAAACTGCACACCAAACTCATTTTATTCATATCAAGGGATCAACCCCGATCACAATTTTACACCAAAAAAAAAACAAAAAAAACAAAAAAAAAAAAACAGAACAACCACATCCACAGGCAGGATTTTCTTCTCTACTCTGCTGCAGGTCTTTTCTTCTTGCCTCCGTCCTGGGCGGCCCTTGACGGTGTTGCCTCCGTGTTTCCCACTCCACTAGGCACGATCACTCCACCCTGCTCCTCCACTGCAGCATATGGCGGCCCTCCAAATCGGAACATCACGGTGGCCTTCCGCTTCAGCTCCTTATTTTCTGCTTTCAGCACACTTATCTCTGCTCGCGCATCCTTATACATGCGTTGGAGCAGAGCTAGTTGGGCGTTTAAACGCTGCACCTCATTTGTCCTACTCTGCAGCCGGTTCGACAAATTTGTAACCGCAGTCATGGTTTCCACACATGACTTCAATGTATACTGATTGGCCTCCACATCCGACTGCACTGCCATTCTTTGCTCCACAGACCGCATAGGAAAGTTCAACGGAGCAAACTCCGGGGCACTTGGTTGAGGTTCCAGTGCCACCGCACCAGTTATCTCTCTTGTTGACTCGTTGAGGTCGGGAAAGAGAGTGAGCAGACCACGGGAAGATGAGGCCATGTTCTGGGTAGCTGAACGGGAAGAAGAGGCCATGTTTTTTGGGTTGCTGAGTGTTTCCGAGAAGGGTTAGATACAGAGTATTTACAGATTGTTTCAGAATGACAAGTTCAGAGGTTTCAGTCTGGTTTGGTTTCCACCGCCTCCGCATTGGTTTATATTGACACTGACGACGCGGCCGACACGCCGCTCTGTCGCTCACGTGCCTCGCCGCGTCTCCGGCTCACCTTTTGATGGCTCGACACTTTCTGTCGGGCACGACTTTTGATGAAGTGGGCGCGCCTTTTGAGGGCGCAACTTTTGATGGCACGCCTTTTTATGGATTGGGCACGCCTTTTGATGGCACGCCTTTTGACAGATTGGGCACACCTTTTGAGGGTGCGACTTTTTAAGGGTCCGACAAGACTCTGTAAACTGTCCCGACATAGATTCCGGTTAGTTTCTACAAGGGTCCGATAAGACTCTGTAAACTGTCCCGACATAGATTCCGATTAGTTTCTACAAGGGTCCGACAAGACTCTGTAAACTGTCCCGACATTGTTTCCGGTTAATTTCTACAAGGGTCCGACAAGACTCTGTAAACTGTCCCGACATTGATTCCGGTTAGCTCCTTCATGGGTCCGACAAGACTCTGTAAACTGTCCCGACATTGATTCCGGTTAGTTTCTACAAGGGTCCAGCAAGACTCCGTAAACTGTCACCACAACTGTCACAACATTGTCTGCTACAACGGTCCGACATGACCCCATAAACTGTCTTCTACATCGGTCTGACACCGCCATCCAGTGTCCCCTACACCGTTATGACACCACCATACAGTGTCCTCTACATGGTTATGACACCCCCATACAGTGTCCTCTACAACGTTATGACACCACCATCCAGTGTCTTCACCAATGCTCTGACACGACCATACAGTGTCTCTTATCCTCTTTTATTTTTATGTATTTTCTTGTTTTGTTACTCTCTCCAAACTCAAGTTGGTTAGTTCCTATCCCCCTTGAGTTTGCGGGGGGCTGTTAAAATCCACCTACTCTCCACCTACTTCACCCACTTAAACCTACTCCACTAAACCTAACCCACTACACCACTACCACCTCACCTACTCCACTAAACCTACTCTCCACCTACTTCACCCACTTAAACCTACTCCACTAAACCTAACCCACTACACCACTACCACCTCACCTACTCCACTAAACCTAACCCAGTACACCACTACCACCTCCACTTCACCTACTCCTTACCTACTACACACTCACCATCTTCTATATATAGGAATCATGAATCATTGTAATAGATATCAACATTATATCAATCAATAATACAATTCTCTATTTCTCTTTATACATTAAATTTCTACAGTTTATCAACCATTCTTAATAAAGAAAGTAAACAAAGATAAATTCTCAATTTCGAAGTAACAATAACTTAACACCAATATTGATATTTCATAAGTATACAAACCTATACAAGTAGCAATGACCCAATAATAAGAAATAATTAATTGAAATCTTTTATTTTAAAACCTAAAACATTTTAAAAGGTATATATGCTTACTGTTCAAAAGAACGCTTTTAAAAAGCGCTTTTTAAAATTTTAAAAATAAAAAACTTGCAAACCTAACCCATGTAATATTGAAGTATATTTATTTCAATAGAATAGCAATAGATAATTCATATTGCAAGTTACTTTAACCTTGAACATCTTTAGAAGATATATTATGATTTTTTTTAAGAAAAAAAAATGAGAAGAAAAGGTTAAAAATATATTGAATCTGACTGAATCTGATTGGATCCTATTAAAAATTCTCTGATGTCCAAAATAACAATAAATCATACAAAACACTTTTCGAAGTTGTATTATATCATTTTAACTATAAAAATTAAAAATTAAAAAAAATTCATCGATTGTAAATCGTGCAATTCACTTCTAAAATAGATTCATCCATAGATTCATATCGATTTTGCAAAAAATACAAATCAAATCATGAATCAAATCGCCAATTGTAAGATTCTGATAACAGAGATCAAGACAATAATGAAAAAATGATAGCAGAATTTGATCCGGTAATGCAAGAACACATTCGATGTATTTAACATGATGGACTTCATAATCATTATCTTGCACAAAATATCCAAAATGAATTGATAAATTTGTTAGCAAATGAAATAAGAAACAAAATTATTTTAAAAAAAAGTAAAGAAGTGAAATATTATTCCATTATGTTTGATTGTACACAAATGCAAGTCATCAAGAACAAATGACACTCATATTGCAATGTGTCAATGTTTCAAAAAAATCCACCAAAAATAGAATAATATTTTTTGAATTTCCAAAATTACACAATACCACATGTAAATGTCTTTTTAACACAATTACAGATGCAATAAAAAATCTTGAACTTGATATTAATGATGTATGAAGGCAAGGATATGACAATTGAATTACTTGAAAGGAAAACACCAAAGGAGTACCAAAAAAACTTCTAGATGAAAATCCTATAGCATTTTGTACACCATGTGGTTGTCATAAATAGTCTAAATCTAAACCTAATACTCGGCGATATGGTTCACTCTTGTCCTAAACCTTTTCTTTTTCTTTTTTTTTTGGAGTGGTACAATTTATATATTCATTATTTTCTTCTTCTACAAAACGATAATGTACCAAATTTAAACTCATAAATCATTGGATAAGTTTGGAATTGGCTTTTTTAGTGGCTTTTTGGATTTTTAAAACGTAGATGTGTTTTGGAAGTTGCTAAAAATATATATATATATTTTTATTTTTTTTGTGAGTGAAAAAAGCTGATGTCACCTTTGATTTTTCTAGCTGATGACAAACAATTTGTTATTTTTTGACTTTTTTTAGTCAAAAGTTGACCTTTTTAGCCAAACCCCAAACACCCAGTGTCACAAACACGGTAAAGTCACATTGAAAGTGTTAAGGTAATAAAATTTTAAGCTCCACAAATAAGAGATGTTTGGTTGTAATTAACAAAAACTAATGAAGATCCTAAAAAGAGAAGTGAAGCTAATTGTTTAGCGACATATGAGACTAAAAATTTTGAGTTTTGTTTGGTACGACTATTTGGTATGATATATTATTTGATGCAAATTTAATTAGTAAACATTTATAATCAAAAGACATGTGCATTGATATTGGGCCTGTTTGGTGCAATTTTTCTCAAGTTGAAAGTTGATAATTAGAAAGTGAAACCTAAAAGTACCCCTCCCCCAACTTCCAAATAATCAGCTTATTTAAGCTATTTCTGCCGCACAAGTTGTAAGCATAAGCTACATCAAACAAACTAGCACAGACTCCTAAAGTAAAATAAAAAATTATTGGCAGATTAATAAGTTGCACCATTGCTATAGATCAACTAAGGTTTCATTGCATTTTTTCAAACATTATAAAGAAAACAGATTTATATCTGCTATGGTTTCATCTAAACAGATTGCAATTGAAATGAAAATTGAGTCTATTTTTCATGAAAAATGTGTAATTCGCAAAGGAAACAATTTGATGAAAATGTTGATGACGAGACAACAAACTCCTAAAGAATAATTGCTTTTTTTCAAACAATATAAAAAAATGGATTTATATCTGCTATGATTTCATCTAAACAGGTTGCAACTGAAATGAAAATTGAGTCTATTTTTCGCAAAAAATATGTAATTCGTAAAAGAAACAATTTAATGAAAATGTTGATGATGAGACAACAAACTATCCCAAAGAATCTTTTAGAATTAATTATTTTATATAAATAGTAGATCAATTAATTTCTTCTCTCAAAGTAGGTTTGAACAATTTCAAATGTCTGCAAACGGTTTGGGTTTTCTATTTAATTTCAAATAACTAAAATCATTAGATGATGATAGTTTAAAACTGTCTTAATCTCGAAAACAAGGCATGAAATTTTTTTTTTAATATTGGTGACTTAGATTTGTTTTTGGAATTCAAAGTTTTTTTTTTTTTTTTGTGTAAAAAACAAAAATTCCAAACAGATCAGGAAAGCAGCCCAATTAATGTACTAAATTATATAAAATTATTATATTCTTTTATAAATGCATGCATTAACTCCTAGTGAGGTGCCAGGGTTCTAGCCAATTCAGTCAGCCCCAGTTTGTTACGCTTACACAGATTTGATATAACAAAAAAGTGAGCCTACAGGCTTTTCGATTGGGGAAGCTCTATTACGGTTTAGGGTTCCTTTATGTGTATATCTTTCTATAGCGGAAAGGGTAAAAGAGACTTTTGGAGGTAGCTCCCCTGACCGCCACTTTCCCTCTTCAATACATGGAGGAAGCCAAGGGGATTTTCAGTTAGAAAAGCAATTGATTTTGTGTTCACCCATGTTCTTTCATCTCAATCGATACGTGGGATTTCCTCTTTCGTTATCTTTCTCTTCAAAGACTCTGTTACGCTTCACATGTGAAGGGTACCATTGACCCTATATAAAGAATATCCTATAAGTCTGCAACCTAATAACCTGTGATGTCTAATATTATATATTGCTTTATTCCTCAAAATATCCAACAAATTACTATTTTACCACATACTCAAGTCTCAAAACTTAGGTCTTTGTTCACTAAATAGGGGTAAGACCAACATACATGTGGCCCCCTTAATACATATCATTTACAACCCATGGATAAGTTGTTAACGATGAAAACATCCCATGTCTACAATGAAGCTACTGCACTGGATGATGAACTGAAACTAGGGTTTCTAAGAGCTAGCCTCATGTCTATGCTATGTTCTCCTGGATGACAATCAGTTCAAGAACGGTTCTCAAATGATCAAACCACAGTTAAATAAGTATCCACATCAATGGGAAACCAAGCTGGGATCAAGTGACAACATGCAATGCTGACAATAATTTATGATATCCATAAATAATAAAGCATGCACACCTAACAAGTTAAAATGACATACCTGGAAAGCCGAGCGGATCAACTCCTCAACATAATCAACAGTTGCACCTTTTACAAAGTCAAAGGAAATTTCATCGACAACCAATTTAACTCCATCCCTCTCGAAAATTCTACATAGTAGATATGATTGTAAGGGAGAAAACAACAGAATAAAAATTGCAAGATACACTCACTATGTTACATCAAAATAGAAATTAGCACTACAGACGGGCAGAAGCTTGGCTCATCTGGCTCATTAACATAATATGATAGCAATAATGTAATTCAAGGTTTATGGCCCTGGATTTCATGTTCAGTAATAGAAATATCTATCTCATACTCTGTTCAGCCATTTGGGTGGCATCCCCTTGGTGTGTTGTCTAACGCCGCATGCGAGAGGGATAATTTTTTGTGTCTCTAGCCTTGTTGCTTAATAATATGCAAGTTCCAGAAGAAAAAAGAGTTGAACTGGCATCATACAAAGTTACAAGAGTGTCATGGTATTGGTGGTTTGGCTTATAAGAACCTTGAGTAAGACAAGGTAAAGTCATTTTTGTTCATGGCCAATAATGATGAAGAGAACAGTGGATAGATTTTTTTTGCCTTGAGTTATTTAGAAGTTTTGGAAAAGAAGTATAGGCCAATATATGAAGCAATTGAAGGTCATGGTAAAAGAGATTTATCATAACAACACAAAAGAAGATATGCATAGAGATTTTACAGACATTGATTTAAATTCACATTCTAACACTAAAACGGATGCTAAACATTTTGTCTTAGAAGAATTCAATATGTTGAGAGTGTAATTGTATGAACGGATGCTAAACATTTTGTCTTAGAAGAATTCAATATGTTGAGAGAGTAATTGTATCTGGACTAAGTGAAAGATATTTAGAGCCTATTATGTTTTGTATTTTGCTTTTATTTATCGAAAAACACAAAAAAACTTGGCGAAGTGTTTTCAAAAACAGTTTTTGGAAAAACAACTCGCTCTTTTAAGAAACACAACAGTTTTTCCGAATTTTCGAAAAAAATGTTTTTGCACAAAAATGAAAATGATGGATGCATTTTTCAAACTTTTTATTGTTTTTATTTATGAAAACATGAAAAAAGTAATTGAAAAAAACTACAATTTATTTGCCTTTACTTTCTTGTTTTAGTGATAGTCACTGTCATGCATTAGACTTTGAGAATGAATCTCAAGAATTAGATATTCAAGAGGACATTCAAAGTAAAAGAACCGAGATGTGCTAGTCTGCCAATTGATATTTCAGTTGAAGAAGAGGTAAAACCTTGCGGCCTTGCTAATCAATTGAAGAATAACATAAAGCAAAATTACTTGTTGATCAACTGAAAACTAATCGAAGCAATTACATATTCAAATATCTATTTCTATGGTGAGGAAGATCCAACATCAACATGTAAACTCGAGGATAAGTTTTTCCCAAGTGGAGGGGCGTGATGTAGGACAAGTGGCAAGGGTTAAAAATTATAATTTGCGATTTTTTTTTATTTTTTTTTTTCAAGAATACGATTTTGTTTTCTTGTTTTTAGCAATATTTAGCTTTCCAATAGTGAACATGATGTCTTTATAGGTTAATATACGGGTTAGAAGAGCTTTACAAAGGTTTTAAGTTGGAAAATTTGGCCAAAACCCCTCCATTGGATCCCTTTTTGGTGAAAAGGATAGCCCAATTTGTTTCACTTCATAAACCCCCTAGAGAGGAAGCGTATACTTCAACAACGACAGAGTAATAATTTTTTTTTCCTGGACAATCTTACCCTCAGATATATATATCTCACAGATTTGAATCAAATCTGTGTAGAACTACCAACAAAATTACTCATCCTTTTCATCCTCAACACCCCTTTCCTCTCCTTTCAAACCCACCTTCCAATTTCCAAGATTACTTTTGTGATGTCTGCTTAGAAAATTGCAACAGAATCATTTACCATTGCATCCCATGCAATTTCGGTGTTGACATGAAGTGTGCTTCAATAGTGCATAGTATTCAACAAAGGATTGAGCACAAAAGTCACAAACATTAGTTGATCTCTCTTCAAAAGCCAGCTATTTTCTTATGTGATGCTTGCAGTACAAAACATGAAGGCACCTCCAGTTTGCAGAGTTTCATTCAACTGTATCAGATTTTCAGAGTTTGACTTGTTTGATGATTGTTTGAATTTGATTAGCTATGTTGAATTTGTTGTGTTTGTTGGTTGTTGATTGTTGTTTGTAGAGCTTCCTTCAGGTATGTTAAATTGTTGTTGATTTGTTATTGAATTGTTGTTTGTTGATTGTTGTTGATTTATTTGTAAATTTGTAGTGAAAGAAATCGTAAAACTTCCTTCAATTCATACTCTGTTTTTTTGTTACTGATACCCTATTCAAGACGACAGTAAAGTCTTACTCTGGTAATCATTAACAATTTACTATGAAATAGAGTAAATTATTACTATCAAACTAAGTGAAATGTTACTTTTTACGTCAATTTCAACCGATTTTTTTTTTTTTTTTTAAGAATTTCATAGTCAACCTAGATCTTGATGAGAGGATTATAAACATACTAATTTTGCTAAAAAACGACATCTAGATCAAAAGTTATATTATTTTAAAAGTTAAAATATTAAATTACTAAGAATATTTTGGTAATAGTGGTGTGTGCTGGACTTTTTAAAGAAATTTTTTTATGCTTGTTCTTGATGCATTAAAGTTTTATTATGGGGGCTTTGACCAAATTCCCCTTTTAAGTTTTAACTTATTTTTTAAGTTTATAGATCTTATAAATAGCCTATCAAAGGAAATGACGAATTGCATGTAGTATTATTCCTATTTACTAAAATTGAGAATTTCAAGTGGTGTCGTGCTGGACTTTTTAAAGAAAATTTTTTGTGCTTGTTGTTGATGCATTAAAGTTTTATTATGGGGGGGGGGGGGGCTTTGACCAAATTCCCCTTTTAAGTTTTGACTTATTTTTTAAGTTTATAGATCTTACAAATAGCCTATCAAAGGAAATGACGAATTGTATGTAGCATTATTCCTATTTACTAAAATTGAGAATTTCCTCTATTTCTTAGCCTTGTAAAACCAAGGTTCCTTGTGGACTCAAAAGCCCCTAGTAGATTCTAGGTTTCCCATATTGAAGAGGGTGATCTTCTATCTGTTTTCGCTTCCACTACGTTAACTGCTTTGCTTTCACTTTTTGTGCCTCAATTGATAATTTAAGTTGCATCAACTAGAAACTGACAAGAAGCAGAATATAAGAAGATCATTGGCAGATTTTACATTAATCAAACAAAGCTCACAAGCCTGCCAGTAAAGGCCAAGCACAGCTCAAACAAACATTCTATGGCTTGCTTTGAGCCCAAGCCTAATAGAAGCACCTCTTAACAGACAAGCACAAGAACCCAATGAGAAAATTTAAGGAAAACCTGTCATCCGCATTGGTTTTGTCATCAAGAGAGAAGGTATATTGGAACCCTGAACATCCACCAGCTTCTATGCTCAACCGTAGCAATTTTCCCTTTCCTGAGGCTTCATCAGCTTGCAGCTCTTTCATTTTCTGCAAGGTATTTCTAAAGTAAGCTCTATGGGAAGCAATCATAATGGTTTTATATAAAGAATACAAGCTCCATCATTTCAATTCAATTAATCTATAAGTTCACAATATGCCCTCTATGTTGCTGATCAAAGGACATGAATAGAAATCACAAAAAGCCAAAAAGAAAAAAGAAATAAAAAATGGAGCACGAGGACAGATTTTCATCATCAACTTGTAATGCAAAACCATATCTAGAAACAAAATGAGTAAATTACACAAATACCCCCTAAGAATTGCTCTTAATACAAATTCCCCCCCACGTTTTGAAAACTACATTGACACCCCTTGATGGGGTTAACATAAATGTTTAAATTACCTTTTTACCCTTTTATCATTTATCTTTTTTTTCACTAGACCTTAATTCTATCTCTTCATCTTTCCCATCATTCCTTCCCACCAAGTCCACTACCTTCCACCTCCCACCATCCACTGCCACCTCCTACTACCATTGTCACACACTCCCACATCCACCACTACCACAGCCAACCTTCCACCTCCACTATACCCACAGCCACCTTCCACTACACGACAACGACCACCACTTTCCACTTCCCATCCCTGACAACCACTTTCACCGACCTTCACCTCCCACAACCACCTCCCCCCTTCCCACAACCACCTTCCCCCTTCAACCCCTACTGTCATTTTCCCTAGTGATGGTCTTCCTTTCTCTATGTACTCCAGTGCTCCATGCCAAACAAGCCCAGTTGCAGACTCTACATATGCAACAAAAATGATAATGCAAGGAAGGGAGGGAGGAGGCGGTCTAGCGAGGTGGTTGAGGTGTTGTGATGAAGGGCCGGGAGCTCAATGTTTTGAACATGTATGGCAATGGTTTTAGTGGAGCTTGTGATTTGGGAGCTTAGGGTTTTAAGAAGGTTCTAACGAGAGTTATTGAGAAAGGAAATAGAGCAAAAGAGATGGTCATCATGGTTGTGGACTTGTGGTTCAGCCTATGGTGGATTTATAGAGTGACAAAAGGATATGAACTAAAGGGAGTGACATAGAACAACGGGGTAACAATAATATTTGAACAAATAATGATATTAACTACTGACGTTTGTATTTCTAGTAGTTGATTAACAGAGGGACATTTTGTAATGCACTTATGAAGCCCAGAACATTACTAGTCATCTTTTGCTAGCTAAAAGAAACAAGAAAAAAAAATAAAATCATTATCTTAGCCAGTCACTTTACCTAGTAGGAGCAACTCCAATGCTACTATTCATTTTTCACTAGCTAAAGTACAAAAAAGGTACACATTTTATTTTACCTCACCATTTTTCCATCTATGTGCTTTAACACTACTTTTTATTTTTTTCTATCTATCCACAAAAATTGTATAAAGAGCTTCCCAAAGTGAGCATCGCCAAGGGGCTCTTTAAAAGAGGCTTGTTAGCTATAATAACTAGTTTCATGCTATTTTACTCACTCCAACGGCTAGCTAGTACAATAGCTATTTTAACAAGATTCTTGCAGGCTAGCTACATTTGCCGAGCATTGGAAGGCTCTTTAAACTAGTTTGTGTGAATAAATATGTAAAATAAAGAGTAACGTTGGAGAACATAGATGAAAAATTAGTTAGGTAAAATAAAGAGCATGCCGTTTTCATAGTTAGCTAGTGAAAATAAAAAGTAGCATTGGAGTTGCTCTAACAACAAGCCTTTTGTTGTGTGGGTTGCTACGTGCTTTAGAGGTGGTCTTAGAGTTCTTATTTTGATTACAAGCAACCCATTTCTCTGCTCCATCACACAACCAATTTATTTGAAAACATCCATCACACCACCACTGACTTTTGCTAACAACCTTGTTGCCATAGATTGTAAGTGGGATTTCCTTAAACACCTTATAGGCATCCCCTCAAAGCAAACACCACCCCATCTTTTCTCCTTCGGCTGCCACCACAACCATCAACTTTTTTCAACATCAGGGAGACCATGACCATTGCATTTTCTTCAAACTTACCAAACCCCAAGTACACCATGGTCATGGCATCATTCTTGTCATTGTCCATTAGTCATTGCTTGTGGCCTGTCACACTCTCTGTAGTTGCCACTGTTTCTCCGCCTTCAACTAGGGTTAGGGTTTCAAATTAACGTAAGTTTTCAATGGAACCAACTGTAATTTGGATAATTATCAAGAGAGGACAATATAAATTGTCCTTTTTGTTTTTGGGAAAGAGTCCTTATGCTATTTTTTTTGTTTGGGTAAATTACATTGGCACCCTTTGAGGTTTGTCTTTTACACAGATTCTTTTTGACCTTATGGAAATTACATTCCCCTTCCTTAGAACAACTCTAACTGGAACGTTGAAGTACCATACCATAAAATACTATCAATCATAAATGAGTTTGGATAGAGAGCTAGATAGAGAGCAGTGTTGAGCATCTCCAATAGGATCTTTAGCTAGTCTGCAAGAGTTTTGTTTAAATAGCTAGTGTAGTAGCTAGCTCACTGGAGGGAGTAAAATATGATGATGCCAGTTACAATTAGCCAATAGGCCTCTTATACCACATAGGCAAAATAGCACTCCAACGGACACAACAAATTTGAAACCAAATTTTCTATCTGCTTGCAAACGCAGCAGCGGCTTTTACATGTTCTATCTTGCATGACAAATTTATTATTTTTATTACAAGAATGCTATTAGGGCCCATTACACTGTTCACAGCACAAACATAAATTGGCAAAATAGGCAAAAAAAAATTATATATATATATAAAAATTAAAATAATGAATTTTGTTATTTCCATTGGAATGCCATATCTCAAACGTGGAGGTCGCAAATATGCATAAAAATGAGCAAAGGTACCTCTCTCTTTGGAGATGAGTAAGAACATCTGGTATATACACATTTGATTTTGTCAGTCAATCATTTTTTTGAAATTCCCAAATAAAATAGAGATCCACGAAAAACACAATAGAACTGAAATAGATAAACAAATATGCACTAAATGAACTCTCCCAGAGCCAAACACATATTCACATATATTTCGATGTGTGTATGAGAATTGTTGTATATATGTAGATATAGAGAGAACCTGGACACAATTGTCGGTAATGTGAACGACATCAAGAGATGGAGACGAGGATTGAGGTTCGGGCATGTCAGCAGCAGCAGAAGAAGAAGGAGAAGAAGAAGAAAAGCTGAGGAGCCTCTGGTTCTGTCGAATCCCAGCAGCGAAGAACGGAGAGATTCGACGCATCAACGATCTCGAAGACATGGCTCTCCCTTCAATTACCTTGTGTTCAGGTCATCTTATGCACACACGGCCTTGGAGTCGATGGACTCAAAGGCGTTGGTTTTACGTCTTCAGGGTCGATGTTTTGAAAATCAGACCGGCGACCGAATAAGGGTGGACGGCTCACCTGTTTAACTTTCGGTCAAAACGGTCAAATTATGACGTCATAATTAATATTATAAAATTAAAAAATATAATTAAAATTTATTAATAAATAAATATATATATAAATACACAAATAAAATTAAAACTTGTTGTATAATATTTATTAATAATATTTAATAAAGTTATAATTGATAAAAAAAAATTACTTGTTTTAAAGAAATTAAATTTTTTGAACATTCTTTCCAAACAAATTGATTGAATGTTAGGTTTAATTTTGGAGAGAAATGAAATTTTCAACTCTCCCTCTAATCAATATGTTTCAAATAATTTGATTGAACCCCACATAGAATTTTGTAGATTCTTTTTGAAAATCATTTCCTATAAATAGGAATAGACTTTCATAATTTTTTCTAACTTCCAATGAAACTCTTCCTTATGAGAAGAGACTCTTGAAGTAAGAATTTTTAGTCAAATTTTTAAAATATATTTATAATATATATAAGAAAGAAAGAAAAGAAGGAAAGAAAATTAAAAAAAAAATAAAAAAAAATCACCGGTCTAACCTGCCAAAACCCGGTTCTGGTCACCGATTATCCCAGTTCGACCGCCGGGTCCGGCGATTTTTCATTTCCAGGCCAGTTTTGCTCCTAGTCCGGTTCTAAGAGGTTGATCGAATGAAAAGAAGACCTGATTCGCGGTCTAACCGGTCCGGTCCGAGTTTCACAACATTGGTACCAATTATTACGTGGGCCTCTTGTGTCTAGTCAACGTAGCTAGATAAGGGGACAACTCTTTATTCTATTTTTTGTCCATTCCATAAATTTAAGAGATTTTTTTTTAAAAAAAAATCATATTTTAGACTAAGCTTTTTTAATAACAGATTATTTTAATAATTTTTTAATTTTTTAGCTAAAATATGAGATAGAAAAATTTATATATTTAGAATGACTTTTTAATTTTTTACGAAAAGATAGGCAAAGAATAGAAAGAAAATAAAATCTTTAACTTTTTGATATAAGTTATAGAATTTTTGATTTTTTTTAATAACTTTTACTTTTTAAACAAAACTATTCAGTATGTTTGATTTGAGTTTTTTGAATTAAATTTTTTGAAAATTGAGTTTTTTAGTTTTTGTGTTTTTTTGTTTTTAGTGAATATTTTTAAAATTTTAAATATTTTTTTATTTTTTTAGATGCACCTTACTTAGATGTATCTAAAAAGTAAAAAAATTATGAGAAAATATTTTTAAAAAATTAATAAATACATAAAAATACAAAAAATGTACTGAATTTCTGTATTTTTTTTGTATTTTTGGTATTTAGTGAATTTTTAAAAGATTTTTTCACAATTTTTTTACTTTTTAGGTATATTTATGTTAGGTATGTCTAAAAAGTAAAAAAAAAAAAAATTGTTTAAAATATTAAAAAAAATCAGTAAAAATAAAAAAATACAAAAAACAAGAAAGCAAAATTTTTTTAAAAATATTTTTGAAAAAATAGAATCAAGCAGAGTGATTACTTTCCAAACGAAACCTAATTAGACCAATAATTATGAACCATAAATATGAGTTTAAATGGCGTCTGGAGCATATACAGTCTAAATTAACAAAAATGCTATAACTTGTTAAACAGCAATTCCTATATTCACTGTTAATGGTGTAGGAGGGAATTAGGTCTTGATTAATTTTTAAAACAACCAATAGCTAATATGAAATAATATAGGTTTCGTTTGGAAAGTGAGTTGACTTTTTGACGTTTTGACTTTTTTGATTATTTTAGCTTGGGCTAAAAAGCTTAATTTGAGAAGAGTTTTTTGACTTTTTGACTTTTTTGACTTTTTTTGTGAGAGAAGAATGTAATGATTATGGGTTATATGTGATGTTTTATTTTTTTAACTAAAACAGCTAATTTTGTCTTTTGTGATTAAAATAGCCAAAAAAGTCCCAGATCCATCTTCGCAAAAGGAGATGAATTTATAATTCATGTTTTAAGGGTCTCCAAAAAACAGAAAAAAATTCCAAAATTTAAACATGGAAGTTGGTTTATTTTTAAAATTTCACATGAAAGTTCTACAAAATCAAAAGCATCCAGATATTATCACATAGTTTGGTGTGTACTATGTAATCAAGTGTCCGTTAAATAAATTTTTTTGATTTGTTCATCATGTTTCCTATTTTTCGTATTGGGTAACATTTAGTACCTTATAATTAAATAAACATATTCTTGAATACTAAATAATTACTCCAAAAGCATTTTATGCACAAATGATTCTCAAAGTATACATTTTAATCTCCCAGGTATGCGCTTTATTGCATTTGATTCTCAATTTGTTGCATTTTACTTGTAAATTTTAGAATATATAAGCTTGCGTTTGGTTGTGTTTTGTAAATGTGATTTGAGAGTATGAATTGTATTTTGAGTTTATGCGTTGTAGAATTATGATTTGAGTGTAGAAAATTTGTTTGGTTATGATTTTTAAATAGAGTTTTGAATTGTGTTTTGAAGATGTATTTTGAATTATGTTTTGGAAGTTTGATGTGACATGTGAAAGGTGAAAATTTGTTTAGTGATGTGTTTTGAAAGTAATTTTCAAAACTTAATTCAATCAATAATTTATCATCAAACACACAACTCATATATCGATATCGATATCTATATTTTTTATCAACAATAATAACCAAACTATTTTTAAAATACTGAAATTAAACATTGATTTTTTTTGTCAATTATTTTTTTTTAGTAATTTTTTTGAATAATTGTGATTTTGAAATAATTTTTTCATTTTAAAATAAATCGATGTCAATTTTTTCTGCCAATTAATTTTTCTATCAATTCATTTATAAAATACGTTTTTAATTTTTTTCTAACATTTTGTTAAAGTCAACAACTTTTGAAAATACATATTAATAAAGAAGGGATAAATATACTAACTTTCATATTTTAAAATACAAATCATAATATAAATCTTACAAAATATTATCAATTTATTTTTCATTTATTACATTTTTTGTAATTTAGTACAGATGTGTAACAGAAATGCACTCTATTATTGTCCACAAAGAGCTCATATAATTGTAGGAATTGACATGTGAAATGACCATTATGCCCCTCTGAACTTAAATGAGAAGTGATGATATAAAACAAAATACAAAGGGTAAGATCGTAATTTCACTTACTTAATATATACTCCCTATTATATAATAGCTGTGTTCTAGCTGTGTTCTAACAGTGATGGAAAGAAAAAGCAGAGGACGCATGTGATGTTGATTTGAAAAAAGTAATAATATTATATTTAACAAATAAAAAGTAAAAAAAAAAAAAATTCCTACAATTATATGAACCTGACCCTTCTGAACCTCACCCTTCCTATTAAATCTGAATCTCCTTCTATTTACCGCACCAACTTCACCTTCTCGGAAGCACCTTCTCCAGTTACATCACAGAATTAAATTAGACAAATAGAAGATATCCACCATCTGGTTAGGTCCTCCTTCTCCACTTCCATAATTTACAGGTAAGATTTTGATGCCAGTTCATCTTCATATTTGGTTCAAACATGAGCTTCAGAAATTAGCTTCACTGAAGGGGAAGGGGAGGAAGACTGGCCGGTCATCCCGTGGGACTTCCGCCCGGTCATCCCGGCCCAGTCACTTTTCATTTCTGTTCCATTTTCATAAATCTGTTCCATTTTCATTTGTTATATTTTCTGATATCTGTTTTAATTTTTTCGCACTATCATTTATTTTTCTAATTATCAGTTTCTAAGTTCTAATAAACTCTATGAATCAAACCCCAATGACAAATATTATTCCCTATGATTTTTTTTTTATACAAATCTGTTTCTTTGGAATCTGTCTAATTAAATTTTGTCACCAAATTTTTTTATATTTATTTTTTTCATAAAAATAAGTTTGTATGCATAAAAAGATACTAATGTTTGATATATTTTTCATTCATTTTTCTTACCTCTCGTATATTTTAATATACATTTTTCTTTCACTTTTACAGTCATCATGCCAAGAACAATCATGCCAAGAACAAAACGAACCAGACCCGAAGTTGGTGAATCGTCAAACCCTGTACCACCACCACAGCAACAAGATGATGGCTATCCAACTAATGATTTTGCAACATATCATTATGAACAAGCCTATGAACATTTCATTCGTCGACCAATTGTTACGGGGAGAAACGTAAAACTACCTTCTCAATATGATTCACTCTTAATTGGCAAATTAGATACAATGGGATGGTTACCATTAAATAATTTACCAAGTAAGATATATCCCCATCTTGTACAATTATTTTATGTTCACTTGACAGCGGGTGACCAACAAAATGAACCGTGGAGTCTTACCTCTTATGTTAAGGGGAAAAGAATCACACTCTCTCTGCGTCGTTTTGCACAAATTATTGGAGTCGAAACAGGAGATTTACAATGTTATTTTGAAAATGAGTCTGCCTTAGAAAAAATTGTTGATGATGTCACTCAGATTTATACCACAATTTGTGACAATCGATTTAGCGGCACTAATTTAAAAGTCAGTCATTTAAAACCTCACCTTCGTATTCTCCATCGATGGATAGTTGAAAATGTCACCCCCAAAAAAGGACATTATAATACTGTTTCATGTTTTCAAGTTTACTTGTTATATTGTTTTGAAATTGGACAAAAATTAGATTTATGCTTTATATTACTAAAAGAAATGATGGTTGCAAAATTGGATACTCTGAGTGGCCGGTCCCTACCTTTTGAAGCTTTACTAACCATAATTTTCAAAGCCCATGATGTGAACCTTGAAGATGAAGTATGGATCAAAATCACTTCACCAATTTCTGAATATACACTGACCCGAGCTGGTGGTTCTGACACGTTGATGGGCTCTCTTAATCTTCAAAATGAACCAATACCTGATGAGGAAGAACCCAATGACAATGCCATGCCACCAAATGAACAACCCCGTTACTGGACAGATTATTTAGCCTTGGAACAAGAACGGTACAATCAGCGCCTACAATGGGAACAACAAATGGCTAATCAGCTCAATACACTGGATACTCGGTTTGATGAATTTGGTACTCGATTCGATGAAATTGCCACCGCTCAGAACTCACTAATTCATCAATTTGGTGAGTTCCGCGTAGACTCCGAGAGACGTGCTGAACTGACAAGGAACCGCATTGATCTGATTGACCATCGAGTCACTCAGCTGTACCATCAGCATTTCCCTCCACCTCCAACACCACCTGATAAGGATGCTTAACTTGTTTAAAAATCATACGGTTGTTATATTTTTTTCCCTTATTTTTGTTTTGCTTATTTATTTGGTGAGTTTTGTTGTGATTGTTTTACTTTTGTTATTTTGTTATAAACTTTTCTATTCACGTAATGAATAAGAACGAGGGGTTTTTTTTGGAAGCATTTAATTACACAGTTATAATGTTAATAAATAGTACGTCATACATGTCTATGAAAACCTTCATTTCAATAAAAATAAAAATAAAAATTACACAATTATTAAATAATTTGTGTGCATCAATTAATAGAAAAAATGAAATTAATGTTCTGAAATTAAATACAACAACTTATAATTTAATAATAAACATGTTTATTAAAAAAACAAATATTTAATAATAAACATTCTTTTTTTTAATGAAAAGGGAAAAAAAATTCATAAAAGCAAAAAAATATATATTTAATAATAAACAATCGGGGGATATAAAAAAGTAAAATATAATAATTATTTTATGTTATTTAATTTATTTTTATTATTATTCTTATTATTATTCGTTATTTGTTACACTTTTAAATGGTGAACTTATCACCACCACCACCTACCACCACCAACCATTCACCTGCCACCACCACCCATCACCACCCGCTACCCACCTACCACCACCACCCACCACCCACCTGTCACCACCACCCACCTACCACCACCACCCACCACCCACCTGCCACCTGCCACCACCACCACCCACCACCCACCTACCACCACCACCCACCACCACCCATCACCCACTTGCCACCACCACCCACCTGCCACCACCACCACCCACCACCCACCTACCACCACCACCCACCACCCACCACCCACCTGCCACCACCACCCACCACCCACCTACCACCACCACCACCTACCACCCACCACCCACCTACCACCACCACCCACCTGCCACCACCACCCACCGCCACCAACCACCCACCTGCCACCACCACCCACCACCCACCTGCCACCACCACCCACCACCACCCACCTACCACCACTACCCACCACCCACCTACCACCACCACCCACCACCCACCTGCCACCACCACCCACCTGCCACCCACCACCCACCGCCACCCACCACCCACCTAACACCTGCCACCTGCCACCCACCTGCCCACCACCCACCACCCACCACCCACCTGCCACCACCACCCACCACCCACCTACCACCACCACCCACCACCCACCTGCCACCGTCACCCACCACCAACCTACCACCACCACCCACCTACCACCACCGCCCACCACCCATCTACCACCACCACCCACCACCCACCTGCCACCCACCACCCACCGCCACCCACCACCCACCGCCACCCACCACCCACCTACCACCACCACCCACCTGCCACCCACCACCCACCGCCACCCACCACCCACCTGCCACCACCACCCACCTACTACCACCACCTACCACCCACTTGCCACCACCACCCACCTACCACCACCACCCACCACCCACCTACCACCACCACCCACCACCACCCACCACCCACCTACCACCACCACCCACCTGCCACCCACCACCCACCTGCCACCACCACCCATCACCACCCACCACCCATCTGCCACCACCACCCACCACCCATCACCACATTTAATTTAATGACAACATATTTATTTCTAAAAGTTATTAAGAAACACATTGCATATTAATAACAACATATTTAATTGTCTTTGGTAGACTATACATAAATTTGCATATTACACATTGTATGAACAGCATATTTAACTACACATGTACTAAGAAAACCATTATCTTCAGTGCCCATGGTGAACATGATTTTGCCACATAGCAGTAGCAATTGCATCCCTAACATTCAATTGGGACGTTAACCCATGTTGTGACATGTCAACGTAGTCAGGTTGGTCTCCAGGAAGCCCGTCTGCTTCTGCTTCTGCGGCCATTTCATTATCAGCTTCCATAAAGAATGGATCCATAACTGCATGGAAACGGATCCAATTGTGCACTACACACTATGCAATCACGAGAGGCCCTCGTCGTGTAGACTTGTAATTTGGCATGGACCGCAATATTGGGAAGCGCTTCTTCAAAACACCAAATGTTCTTTCTATGACGTTGCGTAATGACGAATGTCGATGGTTAAACAATTCCTTAGGTCCTGCATAACGATGGCCACGAAACTCTTGCAAGTGATATCGTTGAGACCGAAATGGAGCAAGAAATCCAGGCATGTTCGTGAAACCAGCATCAACTAAATAGTACTTGCCTACATGTAAATAATGAATACACAGTTCTGTCAATTGATATGTATAAAAACAGCCAAGGAAAAAAGTATACAGTGTGTTGTTCAGGGACAGTCACCATTGGGTGGGTGTGGGAACTGTAGATCAGCTCGTGTAATAGAGTCAACCAGAATAGCGTTGTCGTGAGCGCTACCTTCCCATCCAGAATTAATAAATGTGAACAACATATTGAAGTTGCAAGCTGTGAGTACATTTTGCGATACCGTTGCTTTTCGACCGCGGAATGTATGTTGTCTTGAAGCAGGGACCCATGCATCCACCAATGTGCCATCGATAGCACCGACACAATCCTAATTGACAGATATCAGCCTTTGATATTAAAAGCGAAACAAACTGATTGATTTTACTTTCATAATTAAAAAATAATAATATTTATTAACCCTTATGGATATGAACAAATTTACAGGACAGTCACACTGTTCGTACCTTGAACCAGGGAAAAAACCGCCTGTCATTTAAAATTTTTCCTGGGATGTCCTCTAGGTTACGTGGTTTGATAACCGATGATGAAAGCTTACACAATGCCCGCATAACAATTTTTATGTGCCGACAAATTGTTTCCGTTGAGTGTTGAAATCTATCTGCCATTATTCGATGGCGATCATTTTGTGCAAAAGTGTATAAAAAAATTCCAAGCGATTCCTCCACACTTATATGCATATGTTCAGTATTGATAAAGCCATTATGGAGTAAAGTGTCTTTCAATAAAATGAATGTTTGTGCATCTATTCGCATAACGTTCATCATTGTTTCTGGATGGCCATTTAATAGGACGAAGATGTAATCATCACCTCTGAATGGACACGTTCGCTGCGGTCGGCGACTACTTGACGCGTTGATATGGTCATGCATTACAGCAATCATCAAGAAATCCATAAAATCACCAACAAGCTCATCCTCCTCTGATGAGAGCTCCATTGTATTGTTTTCTCTGTCGGATGACATATGCCTTTGTCTACATCACAGTAAAAACATACTTATAAAATATGTTATTCATGCAGTAACAGTTAGCGTTATTGGTGAAACAGTAAAATTCAGAGGATAACAAAATTTATTTAACACATGGTCATATTATAATAACTTCCATAGTTTTAATATAACAGAAAACACTTAAAAGTTAAAAAAAAAAAAAAACATACGAACATAGAAAAGGAAAGAGGATATGATGGAATGAAAAAAATAAGAATTAAAACCAAATCAGGGATAATGAAATGATCAAACAGTTCAGCCAAGAAGATTTGCTAACACAAGCAAAACAGGGATAATCTCAGTTCACTGCAAAGCGAGGATCATGGCTAGGCGCAAATGGGTAGGAGTGCGCATGAAAAACCTTCGCCATTCCTTATCCCTGAACAGTGTCAGTGCCCTAACGTACTGCAACGATGGTATGTCCCCAAGCTCAAGCAATGCATCTTGACATGCATCAAGGGAATAATCATCACCACCTGCACTTACAGCCTCAGTCTTATTTTCTCGTGCACGTGAATATCCTGTTTTGGCTTGTACATAGGATGTGAAAGCAGCACACACATCATCAAACCCACTTGACCGTGACTTTTTGGATCGACCACTGTCAGTCTAGCTGGTTGCAGGGCCTCTCTTGTGACTTTTGCCCTTTGCTGGATCTATATACTCATCCCCGAATAAGTCAACAGGAATGGCCTCAGCAGCATTACTCCCACCAGCGTTACTCCCACCAGCATCAGCGTTCCAAAATTTATTTAACATGTCGTCTTCTTCTTCTGAGTCAAGGGGTCCTTGTGTGGATGCACGAGATAGGGCCCCTGTAGCACAACAATTTTCAACAATTTCTGCCATTTCCTGAAAATATTCAAACCCTTTTGTTCTAAACTTCTTCACATTTCTGCTAGCCTACAACAAGTACAAAACAAGAATTAAGCATTGTGTATATCATGAAACGTTTAAAATAAAATTAGAAAATAGTACAGATTAATGGAAAACCTTATCCCAAAATTCATCGGGTGCAACAACAGTGTCTATAATAGGATTCCATCCCAGACCAGTCTGTGCCTGGAGTCTCTTGAATGTCTAGTAATCAGCTTTCAAGCGCTGATATTTTTGGCGCACCTTAACACCTGTATACCGAAATCCACATATGTTGTGCAACTGATTTGCATAATGATTCCAATGCCTAATTGTCCACGAAGTAGTACGGCCCGTTGTTTGATTGTTTCTAACCTCATCTCTCAACATATTTATTAATTTCATTTGGGCGTCCACATTTTGGTGTTCTCATTGTCATCGGAATTATTTCCATCCATCTATAAATATACAAATTATATTTAAACTAGTTTGGGATGAATATACAAGCAGAACAAAGTATTTTAAAGAACACTGCGATGGATATACAACAATAACAGTGCAAAATGATTTGAAGGAGAACACAGATAAAGGAAAAAGAACAGATTATTTTATTTCAAGGAAAAAAGTACGTAGCAGATTAATTGAATTTAAATAGCAGAAATATAATCACAAAAAAAAAAACATTCAGATAGCAGAAATATAACCACAAATTAAAAAAAAAAATCGACTTTTATAAACCCAAAACCAACTTTTTTTCCTGTGTCCCAAACGACCCCTTGCAAGTAGTCATGGAAAAAACATTTTTTTGTTTTATCAAAAAAAGTTTTGCATAAAAAAAATTTCGCTAAACTTTTTTTTTTTAATTCTACAAAATGTAATTTCAGCCAATAGAAAGAAAAGGAGGGTAAAGTATGGTATGAACTCGATCAAAACAAAAGTATGGTTTGAACATTTTATTTATTTATTTCTATAAATTAAAATATGACTCAAAATAATAAAAAATTAAAATACATACATAAATATTCTAATATGTTGAAAAATTATGAAAAAATATAATTAATTTTAACATAAGTATATTGACTTATCTTTTAATAAGATCAAAATAAAAAATATTTTAATGTAAAAAAGATAACATTATTATATTTTCGTTTTTAATTCATATTCATATGAATGATAAATTATTAATAAAAAATGAAATGCTATAAAAATTAAAAACTTTACTATATTTTGTATAAATCTTATTTACCATATAAATAAATAAATATAGACATATATATGTCTAAATGGTAATGTAACAGTAGCTATCCCTGGTTTTAACCGTGTGTGCCAGCGCTAGGGGTGTCTTTGCTCTCAAAGCCTCAAAATTTAGTTAACATTGGGGTGTCTTTGCACTCAAAGCCTCAAAATTCAGTTAACATTGTGTTTAAATAGTAGGAAAGAAATCAGAATTTTTTCTTTTAATTAATAATCAGATAAAAAAAAATTAATATTGGTTGTTAACAATGTAAAAAAAAAAATCTGAATTAAAAAAAAACACAATGTTAACATTCAGTTAACAATATTTTACAAAAAAAATTCAGTTAACATTCAATGTTTAACAATGTGTTTAACATTGTGTTATATTGATTTGAATTCAAAACAAATCAATATTGGTTGTTAATTGAAATTAAGGAAAAAAAATAGTAAAAAAGCCGGTGGGTTCAAACAGTTCAGGGAGGACCGCTGGTTCAAACCATTCAGGAATGGAAAGTGGAAGACAAAGCGGAAGAGAGGTGGGAAGACCGGGTGGTCGACCGACCGGTCGACCGGCCGGATGACCCGGGGGACGACCGGCCGGGTGTCCCAGGCACTGCCACTATACATTTGATAGAAGAAAGGTTCAAACCGTTCATAATTTCAAATAACAACCGATCTGAAATGGAAAATACGACATACCAAATTCTGATAAACCATTTACGAACTGATTTCAACTTCTCCAAAATCATTTATACATAACAGATGAATGATTTACACTATTCTTGAAGAACAAAAAGTTGAAACAGTTGATCGACTCGTTTGAAATCATTTTCAGATAACAGATGAATGATGAAGGATTTATTTACCAGATTAGTGGGAGTTGAATAATTATCGCCGGTGATGGAATGTGTATACTGATTGAACGTGCCACTGTTTGCTCGTCGAATTCGACAATAAGTTTGATAAATTTGACCTGAAAAAAAAATTAGAATGAATTTTTCAAATAATTTCCCTATAACAAAATATGTAAATAATTTTGTGAGTAATTTCACCTCGCAGTCGTCGTTGATTGGTTGCCCGTAATAAGAATCGTCCGCAACGCACAAATCGTAACTCAGTTGATTTGTGAAATATGATACGAGTACGAAGCGAGTTGGATAGATTCATTATTTATAAAATGAGTCTGACTTCTGAAACTCATCCGTGATGAATCTGAATACTGAGAAGCCGCCCGTGATAAATCTGAAGGACAGGTGTAGATGAGGTTCACGTGAAAGTTGAGAGATGATGAACAAGGCAGAAACGTTGAAAGGGAGATATTTGCTAACAAACAGATTTTCAAAATGTAATTTGAATTAACACGCGGAATCAATTTTTGAACATTGTATCCAAACGTCATACGCGAGCCCACGTGTTGAAAATTGATTTCAGTTCACAACCAAACAGAGCCTAAGTCTTTGTTATGGTAGTTTACACTAAAATTTAAAGGGGAAATTTTTTTTTTTTGAAAATTTGATACTGGGTTAGGAGCCCACCTGTAAAAGGACCAAGCCTGGCTCGAGGCAAAATAGGCCAGACCAGATCATTATTAGATCTCTACTCAATATGCAAATCTCGCAAGGCCCATTATCCACCAATCATTTTTTGGTACGAGTAATTGGCTATCCATCTACATACTTAGCCATATGAAGTATGTACACTGCCCTCTGAAAAATGTTTCTTGTAAAAATTAAGGCTCTGTTTGGTTGTGAACTGAAATCAATTTTCAACACGTGGGCTCGCGTATGACGTTTGGATACGATGTTCAAAAATTGGTTCCGCGTGTTAATTCAAATTACATTTTGAAAATCTATTTGGTAGCAAATATCTCCCTTTCAACGTTTCTGCCTTGTTCATCATCTCCCAACTTTCACGTGAACCTCATCTACACCTGTCCTTCAGATTTATCACCGGCGGCTTCTCAGTGTTCAGATTCATCACGGATGAGTTTCAGAGAGTTTCAGAAGTCAGACTCATTTTATAAATAATGAATCTATCCAACCCGCTTCGTACTCGTATCATATTTCACAAATCAACTGAGTTACGATTTGTGCGTTGCGGACGATTCTTATTACGGGCAACCAATCAACGACAACTGCGAGGTGAAATTACTCACAAAATTATTTACATATTTTGTTATAGGGAAATTATTTGAAAAATTCATTCTAATTTTTTTTTTTCAGGTCAAATTTATCAAATTTATTATCGAATTCGACGAGCAAACAGCGGCACGTTCATTCAGTATACACATTCCATCACCGGCGATAATTATTCAACTCCCACTAATCTGGTAAATAAATCCTTCATCCTTCATCTGTTATCTGAAAATGATTTCAAACGAGTTGATCAACTGTTTCAACTTTTTGTTCTTCAAGAATAGTGTAAATCATTCATCTGTTATGTATAAATGATTTTGGAGAAGTTGAAATCAGTTCGTAAATGGTTTATCAGAATTTGGTATGTCGTATTTTCCATTTCAGATCGGTTGTTATTTGAAATTATGAACGGTTTGAACCTTTCTTCTATCAAATGTATAGTGGCAGTGCTTGGGACACCCGACCGGTCGTCCCCCGGGTCATCCGGCCGGTCGACCACCCGGTCTTCCCACCTCTCTTCCGCCTTGTCTTCCACTTTCCATTCCTGAATGGTTTGAACCACTGGTCCTCCCTGAACTGTTTGAACCCACCGACTTTTTTACTATTTTTTTCCCTTAATTTCAATTAACAACCAATACTGATTTGTTTTGAATTCAAATCAATATAACACAATGTTAAACACATTGTTAAACATTGAATGTTAACTGAATTTTTTTTGTAAAACATTGTTAACTGAATGTTAACATTGTGTTTTTTTTAATTCAGATTTTTTTTTTTTACATTGTTAACAACCAATATTAATTTTTTTTTATCTGATTGTTAATTAAAAAAAAATTACTGATTTCTTTCCTACTATTTAAACACAATGTTAACTGAATTTTGAGGCTTTAAGAGCAAAGACACCCCAATGTTAACTGAATTTTGAGGCTTTGAGAGCAAAGACACCCCTAGCGCTGGCACACACGGTTAAAACCAGGGATAGCGACTGTTACATTACCATTTAGACATATATATGTCTATATTTATTTATTTATATGGTAAATAAGATTTATACAAAATATAGTAAAGTTTTTAATTTTTATAGCATTTCATTTTTTATTAATAATTTATCATTCATATGAATATGAATTAAAAACGAAAAAATAACAATGTTATCTTTTTTACATTAAAATATTTTTTATTTTGATCTTATTAAAAGATAAGTCAATATACTTATGTTAAAATTAATTATATTTTTTCATAATTTTTCAACAGATTAGAATATTTATGTATGTATTTTAATTTTTTATTATTTTGAGTCATATTTTAATTTATAGAAATAAATAAATAAAATGTTCATACCATACTTTTGTTTTGATTGAGTTCATACCATACTTTACCCTCCTTTTCTTTCTATTGGCTGAAATTACATTTTGTAGAATTAAAAAAAAAAGGTTTAGCGAAATTTTTTTTATGCAAAACTTTTTTTGATAAAACAAAAAAATGTTTTTTCCATGACTACTTGCAAGGGGTCGTTTGGGACACAGGAAAAAAAGTTGGTTTTGGGTTTATAAAAGTCGATTTTTTTTTTTTATTTGTGGTTATATTTATGCTATCTGAATGTTTTTTTTTTTTTTTGTGATTATATTTCTGCTATTTAAATTCAATTAATCTGCTACGTACTTTTTTTCTTGAAATAAAATAATCTGTTCTTTTTCCTTTACCTGTGTTCTCCTTCAAATCATTTTACACTGTTATTGTTGTATATCCATCGCAGTGTTCTTTAAAATACTTTGTTCTGCTTGTATATTCATCCCAAACTAGTTTAAATATAATTTGTATATTTATAGATGGATGGAAATAATTCCGATGACAATGAGAACACCAAAATGTGGACGCCCAGAATTGAAACGAAATTAATAAATATGTTGAGAGATGAGGTTAGAAATAATCAAACAACGGGCCGTACTACTTCGTGGACAATTAGGCATTGGAATCATTATGCAAATCAGTTGCACAACATATATGGATTTCGGTATACAGGTGTTAAGGTGCGCCAAAAATATCAGCGCTTGAAAGCTGATTACCAGACATTCAAGCGACTCCAGGCACAGACTGGTCTGGAATGGGATCCTATTATAGGCACTGTTGTTGCACCCGATGAATTTTGGGATAAGGTTTTCCATTAATCTGTACTATTTTCTAATTTTATTTTAAACGTTTCATGATATACACAATGCTTAATTCTTGTTTTGTACTTGTTGTAGGCTAGCAAAAATGTGAAGAAGTTTAGGACAAAAGGGTTTGAATATTTTCAGGAAATGGCAGAAATTGTTGAAAATTGTTGTGCTACAGGGGCCTTGTCTCGTGCATCCACACAAGGACCCCTTGACTCAGAAGAAGAAGACGACATGTTAAATAAATTTTGGAACGCTGATGCTGGTGGGAGTAACGTTGGTGGGAGTAACGCTGGTGGGAGTAATGTTGCTGAGGCCATTCCTGTTGACTTATTCGGGGATGAGTATATAGATCCAGCAAAGGGCAAAAGTCACAAGAGAGGCCCTGCAACCAGCCAGACTGACAGTGGTCGTTCCAAAAAGTCACGGTCAAGTGGGTTTGATGATGTGTGTGCAGCTTTCACATCCTATGTACAAGCCAAAACAGGACATTTACGTGCACGAGAAAATGAGACAGAGGCTGTAAGTGCAAGTGGTGATGATTATTCCATTGATGCATGTCAAGATGCATTGCTTGAGCTTGGGGACATACCACCGTTGCAGTACGTTAGGGCACTGACACTGTTCAAGGATAAGGAATGGCGAAGGTTTTTCATGCGCACTCCTACCCATTTGCGCCTAGCCATGATCCTCGCTTTGCAGTGAACTGAGATTATCCCTGTTTTGCTTGTGTTAGCAAATCTTCTTGGCTGAACTGTTTGATCATTTCATTATCCCTGATTTGGTTTTAATTCTTATTTTTTTCATTCCATCATATCCTCTTTCTTTTTCTATGTTCGTATGTTTTTTTTTTTTTTTTTAACTTTTAAGTGTTTTCTGTTATATTAAAACTATGGAAGTTATTATAATATGACCATGTGTTAAATAAATTTTGTTATCCTCTGAATTTTACTGTTTCACCAATAACGCTAACTGTTACTGCATGAATAACATATTTTATAAGTATGCTTTTACTGTGATGTAGACAAAGGCATATGTCATCCGACAGAGAAAACAATACAATGGAGCTCTCATCAGAGGAGGATGAGGTTGTTGATGCTTTTATTGATTTCTTGATGATTGCTGTAATGCATGACCATATCAACGCGTCAAGTAGTCGCCGACCGCAGCGGACGTGTCCATTCAGAGGTGATGATTACATCTTCGGCCTATTAAATGGCCATCCAGAAACAATGATGAACGTTATGCGAATGGATGCACAAACATTCATTTTATTGAAAGACACTTTACTCCATAATGGCTTTATCGATACTGAACATATGCATATAAGTGTGGAGGAATCGCTTGGAATTTTTTTATACACTTTTGCACAAAATGATCGCCATCGAATAATGGCAGATAGATTTCAACACTCAACGGAAACAATTTGTCGGCACATAAAAATTGTTATGCGGGCATTGTGCAAGCTTTCATCATCGGTTATCAAACCACGTAACCTAGAGGACATCCCAGGAAAAATTTTAAATGACAGGCGGTTTTTTCCATGGTTCAAGGTACGAACAGTGTGACTGTCCTGTAAATTTGTTCATATCCATAAGGGTTAATAAATATTATTATTTTTTAATTATGAAAGTAAAATCAATCAGTTTGTTTTGCTTTTAATATCAAAGGCTGATATCTGTCAATTAGGATTGTGTCGGTGCTATCGATGGCACATTGGTGGATGCATGGGTCCCTGCTTCAAGACAACATACATTCCGCGGTCGAAAAGCAACGGTATCGCAAAATGTACTCGCAGCTTGCAACTTCGATATGTTGTTCACATTTATTAATTCTGGATGGGAAGGTAGCGCTCACGACAACGCTATTCTGGTTGACTCTATTACATGAGCTGATCTACAGTTCCCACACCCACCCAATGGTGACTGTCCCTGAACAACATATTGTATACTTTTTTCCTTGGCTGTTTTTATACATATCAATTGACAGAACTGTGTATTCATTATTTACATGTAGGTAAGTACTATTTAGTTGATGCTGGTCTCACGAACATGCCTGGATTTCTTGCTCCATTTCGATCTCAACGATATCACTTGCAAGAGTTTCGTGGCCATCGTTATGCAGGACCTAAGGAATTGTTTAACCATCGACATTCGTCATTACGCAACGTCATAGAACGAACATTTGGTGTTTTGAAGAAACGCTTCACAATATTGCGGTCCATGCCAAATTACAAGTCTACATGACAAGGGCCTCTCGTGATTGCATGTTGTGTCGTGCACAATTGGATCCGTTTGCATGCAGTTATGGATCCATTCTTTATGGAAGCTGATAATGAAATGGCCGCAGAAGCAGAAGCAGACGGGCTTCCTGGAGACCAACCTGACTACGTTGACATGTCACAACATGGGTTAACGTCCCAATCGAACGTTAGGGATGCAATTGCTACTGCTATGTGGCAAAATCATGTTCACCATGGGCACTGAAGATAATGGTTTTCTTAGTACATGTGTAGTTAAATATGTTGTTCATGCAATGTGTAATATGCAAATTTATGTATAGTCTACCAAAGACAATTAAATATGTTGTTATTAATATGCAATGTGTTTCTTAATAACTTTTAGAAATAAATATGTTGTCATTAAATTAAATGTGGTGGTGGGTGGTGGGTAGTGGGTGGTGGTGACAGATGGGTAGTGGGTGGTGATGGGTGGTGGGTGGCGGTGGGTGGTGGGTGGCGGTGGGCGGTGGGTGGTGGGTGGCAGGTGGGTGGTGGGTGGTGGTGGTAGGTGGGTGGTGGGTGACAGTGGGTGGTGGGTGATGGTGGGTGGTTGGTGGTGGTGGCAGGTGGGTGATGGGTGGTGGGTGGTGGTGGCAGGTGGGTGGTGGGTGGTGGTAGCAGGTGGGTGGTGGTGGCAGGTGGATGGTGGGTGGCGGTGGGTGGTGGGTGGTGGTGGTAGGTGGGTGGTGGGTGGCGGTGGGTGGCAGGTGGGTGGTGGGTGGTGGTGGCAGGTGGGTGGTGGGTGGTGGTGGCAGGTGGGTGGTGGGTGGTGGTGGTAGGTGGGTGGTGGGTGGTGGTAGCAGATGGGTGGTGGGTGGCAGTGAGTGGTGGGTGGTGGTGGCAGGTGGGTGGTGAGTGGTGGTGGTAGGTGGGTGGTGGGTGGTGGTGGTAGGTGGGTGGTGGGTGGTGGTGGCAGGTGGGTGGTGGGTGGCAGTGGGTGGTGGGTGGTAGTGGCAAGTGGGTAGTGGGTGGTGGTGGTAGGTGGGTAGTGGTGGCAGGTGGGTGGTGGGTGTTGGTGGTAGGTGGGTGGTGGGTGGTCGTGGCAGATGGGTGGTGGGTGGTGGTGGTAGGTGGGTGGTGGGTGGTGGTGGGTGGTGGTGGCAGGTGGGTGGTGGGTGGTGGTGGCAGGTGGGTGGTGGGTGGCGGTGGTAGGTGGGTGGTGGTGGGTGGTGGGTGGTGGTGGTAGGTGGGTGGTGGGTGGTGGTGGTGGCAGGTGGGTGGTGGAGGCAAGTGGGTGGTGGGTGGTGATGAGTGGTGGTGGGTAGTGGTGGTAGGTGGGTGGTGGGTGGTGGTGGCAGGTGGGTAGTGGGTAGTGGGTGGTGGTGGTAGGTGGGTGGTGATGGGTGGTAGTGGCAGGTAGATGGTTGGTGGTGGTAGGTGGTGGTGGTAATAAGTTCACCATTTAAAAGTGTAACAAATAACGAATAATAATAGGAATAATAATAATAATAAATTAAATAACACAAAATAATTATTATATTTTACTTTTTTATATCCCCCGATTGTTTATTATTAAATATATATTTTTTTGTTTATATGAATTTTTTTTTCCCTTTTCATTAAAAAAAGAATGTTTATTATTGAATATTTGGTTTTTTAGTACACATGTTTATTATTAAATTATAAGTTATTGTATTTAATTTCAGAACATTAATTTAATTTTTTCTATTAATTGATGCACACAAATTATTTAATAATTGTGTAATTTTTATTTTTTTTATTGAAATGAAGGTTTTCATAGACATGTATGACGTACTATTTATTAACATTATAACTGTGTAATTAAATGCTTCCAAAAAAAACCCCTCGTTCTTATTCATTACGTGAATAGAAAAGTTTATAACAAAATAGCAAAAGTAAAACAATCACAACAAAACTCACCAAATAAATAAGCAAAACAAAATAAGGGAAAAAAATATAACAACCGTATGATTTTTAAACAAGTTAAGCATCTTTATCAAGTGGTGTTGGAGGTGGAGGGAAATGCTGATGGTACAGCTGAGTGACTCGATGGTCAATCAGATCAATGCGGTTCCTTGTCAGTTCAGCACGTCTCTCGGAGTCTATGCGGAACTCACCAAATTGATGAATTAGTGAGTTTTGAGCGGTGGCAATTTTATCGAATCGAGTACCAAATTCATCAAACCGAGTACCCAGTGTATTGAGCTGATTAGCCATTTGTTGTTCCCATTGTAGGCGCTGATTGTACCGTTCTTGTTCCAAGGCTAAATAATCTGTCCAGTAACGGGGTTGTTCATTTGGTGGCATGGCATTGTCATTGGGTTCTTCCTCATCAGGTATTGGTTCATTTTGAAGATTAAGAGAGCCCATCAATATGTCAGAACCACCAGCTCGGGTCAGTGTATATTCAGAAATTGGTGAAGTGATTTTGATCCATACTTCATCTTCAAGGTTCACATCATGGGCTTTGAAAATTATGGTTAGTAAAGCTCCAAAAGGTAGGGACCGGCCACTCAGAGTATCCAATTTTGCAACCATCATTTCTTTTAGTAATATAAAGCATAAATCTAATTTTTGTCCAATTTCAAAACAATATAACAAGTAAACTTGAAAACATGAAACAATATTATAATGTCCTTTTTTGGGGGTGACATTTTCAACTATCCATCGATGGAGAATACGAAGGTGAGGTTTTAAATGGCTGACTTTTAAATTAGTGCCGCTAAATCGATTGTCACAAATTGTGGTATAAATCTGAGTGACATCATCAACAATTTTTTCTAAGGCAGACTCATTTTCAAAATAACATTGTAAATCTCTTGTTTCGACTCCAATAATTTGTGCAAAACGACGCAGAGAGAGTGTGATTCTTTTCCCCTTAACATAAGAGGTAAGACTCCACGGTTCATTTTGTTGGTCACCCGCTGTCAAGTGAACATAAAATAATTGTACAAGACGGGGATATATCTTACTTGGTAAATTATTTAATGGTAACCATCCCATTGTATCTAATTTGCCAATTAAGAGTGAATCATATTGAGAAGGTAGTTTTACGTTTCTCCCCGTAACAATTGGTCGACGAATGAAATGTTCATAGGCTTGTTCATAATGATATGTTGCAAAATCATTAGTTGGATAGCCATCATCTTGTTGCTGTGGTGGTGGTACAGGGTTTGACGATTCACCAACTTCGGGTCTGGTTCGTTTTGTTCTTGGCATGATTATTCTTGGCATGATGACTGTAAAAGTGAAAGAAAAATGTATATTAAAATATACGAGAGGTAAGAAAATTGAATGAAAAATATATCAAACATTAGTATCTTTTTATGCATACAAACTTATTTTTATGAAAAAAATAAATATAAAAAAATTTGGTGACAAAATTTAATTAGGCCGATTCCAAAGAAACAGATTTGTATATAAAAAAATAATCATAGGGAAAAATATTTGTCATTGGGGTTTGATTCATAGAGTTTATTAGAACTTAGAAACTAATAATTAGAAAAATAAATGATAGTGCGAAAAAATTAAAACAGATATCAGAAAATATAACAAATGAAAATGGAACAGATTTATGAATGAAAATGGAACAGAAATGAAAATTGACTGGGCCGGGATGACCGGGCGGAAGTCCTACGGGATGACCGGTCGGCTGTCCTCCCCTCCCCCTTCAGTGAAGCTAATTTCTGAAGCTCATGTCTGAATTTCTCTGAAGCTCATGTTTGAACCAAATATGAAGATGAACTGGCATCAAAATCTCACCTGTAAATTATGGAAGTGGAGAAGGAGGACCTAACCAGATGGTGGATATCTTCTATTTGTCTAATTTAATTCTGTGATGTAACTGGAGAAGGTGCTTCCGAGAAGGTGAAGTTGGTACGGTAAATAGAAGGAGATTCAGATTTAATAGGAAGGGTGAGGTTCAGAAGGGTCAGGTTCATATAATTGTAGGAATTTTTTTTTTTTTTTACTTTTTATTTGTTAAATATAATATTATTACTTTTTTCAAATCAATATCACATGCGTCCTCTGCTTTTTCTTTCCATCACTGTTAGAACACAGCTAGAACACAGCTATTATATAATAGGGAGTATATATTAAGTAAGTGAAATTACGATCCTACCCTTTGTATTTTGTTTTATATCATCACTTCTCATTTAAGTTCAGAGGGGCATAATGGTCATTTCACATGTCAATTCCTACAATTATATGAGCTCTTCATGGACAATAATAGAGTGCATTTCTGTTACACATCTGTACTAAATTACAAAAAATGTAATAAATGAAAAATAAATTGATAATATTTTGTAAGATTTATATTATGATTTGTATTTTAAAATATGAAAGTTAGTATATTTATCCCTTCTTTATTAATATGTATTTTCAAAAGTTGTTGACTTTAACAAAATGTTAGAAAAAAATTAAAAACGTATTTTATAAATGAATTGATAAAAAAATTAATTGGCAGAAAAAATTGACATCGGTTTATTTTAAAATGAAAAAAATATTTCGAAATCACAATTATTCAAAAAAATTACTTAAAAAAAATAATTGACAAAAAAAATCAATGTTTAATTTCAGTATTTTAAAAATAGTTTGGTTATTATTGTTGATAAAAAATATAGATATCGATATCGATATATGAGTTGTGTGTTTGATGATAAATTATTGATTGAATTAAGTTTTGAAAATTACTTTCAAAACACATCACCAAACAAATTTTCACCTTTCACATGTCACATCAAACTTCCAAAACATAATTCAAAATACATCTTCAAAACACAATTCAAAACTCTATTTAAAAATCATAACCAAACAAATTTTCTACACTCAAATCATAATTCTACAACCCATAAACTCAAAATACAATTCATACTCTCAAATCACATTTACAAAACACAACCAAACGTAGGCTAATATACTTTACTTCAGCCCTTACTTTAGTTATATTATGAAGTATGGACAGCCTTCTGAATTAGGGTGTTTGATGAAAAGTTTATTCGAAAATTCGCTCTTTCGACTACCAAACCAAACCAAGTCAAGCCCAGCCCAGCCAACGCTGGCTTCTTCTTCTAACAAGCAGACACGCCAATTAGGGGTGAGCGCGGGTCGGTTGCGGCCACGGAACCTCCAATCCGCTATCCGTCCGTCAGATTGGCAGATTGGAGAAAATCAATCCGCATCCATCCGCCAATCCGGCGAATGTGGGTTGAGCGGATTGGCGGTTTGGCAGATGGATGCGAATTGGTTTGGCGGTTTAAAATTTTATAAATTTTCAACATAATTCGACTTGTGCACTTCCTCAAAAAAAAAAAAAAAAGTATTACAGTCAATGAGTTAAAAAAATATTACAATCACTGTATGTCTCATCAAAGTAAGAAAGTTTGAAACTTTAGAATATCACAATCACTACATGTCTTATTCACATATTACAATCACAACATGCCTCATCCACATAAAGTATTACAATTTGTGGTTCTTAAAATATAAAAATAATTCAAACCACCAAAACCATGAACAGAGAAGTAGTAGAGATTGTATGTCTCTGTATCGTTACATCTATATCTGTTTTTGAAAACAAAAACCAATCAGCATATATCATATTTTCTATTTATTAATTTTAGATATAGATTTAAAAACCAAAAAATATAGATAAATAATACATTTATTTTTTCAATTCAAAAAAGATATTCAAGTTGAAAACTTTTTTTCAACAGAATATTTGAACTCTTGTTTAATTGAAAATACAAACAAAATATTTAAACAAACTGAAAACACAAAATCTTATAAATTATTAAGGGTGCTCGCGGTTTGGCGGTTCGGTTGCGGCCAAAGGAATCTCAAATCCGTCATCCGTTCGCCAGATTGGCGGATTTAAAAAAATCAATCCGCAATCGTCCGCTTGTCATCACGCATCTGTCCAAAATGCAGCGGATTGGTTCGGTTCAGTCGGTTTTGGCGAATCGGTATATCCGCTGCTCACCCCTAACACCAATCGTCCTCCAATATCCAAGTCTCCACCTGTTAGCTCGAATATTTACTGGTAGGGTATAAGTTGGGTGTATCCACCCCAACCCACCCCACCCCATCCCATCACATCCCATCCCATCCCATTTCTGCCTCACCCTGCCTCTGATCCGACCCTCGTTAAACGCTCCGCATCATCCGCATCCCCCATCTCATTAGGGGTATAATTGTTCAAAATATAGGTCAATTTGTTAAAATTATATTGATTTGTATTAATTTATTATATTGATCTGTATTAATTCATGCTGCTCTAATCGCTAATCGCGGATCAAACTTTAAAATTTATAATCCGTCAATCGAACCATTCTGTTCCACTATAATTAATATATTTTTTAATTTTTAATAAAATATCAATGTAAAAATGAGTGTGAGAGAGATTTAAGATATAAAATTTATTACAAATTAGTAGTTATATGTATGAAACATATTATTATGCAAATGTATGATAATTAATTAAAATATTCTTTAATCCGCCAAAAATCATCTAAACTGCAATTTATCAATCCGCTAACTCGCCATTTAATTTGTAATTTTACTCTAAAATCGCCCAAACTGCACCACACACACTCTAATTAGGGATAGTAATGGACAACAATGAGGCTAATATTAATTTTCAATTCTTATTCTTTTATTATTAATTTTTTTCATTCCTCACCCCCATCTTCTATGGGGGATTACCTATCCATCCCTAATGAGTTTGGGCTTTTTCCAACCCAACTTGATTCAATAGAATTTCTTTTCTTTTCTTTTTTTAAGGTTCACAGCTAAAGAGCCCAATATGCATTCACTTTTTTTTTGTTTAATTCAACAACAAAATCAAATATACATTAGTTAATTAAGTAAAAAGTTTATTTAAGACAATCAAACATAAATGAGTATTAAATTAACCCAAAAATAGCACAAGTTTTGTGAGCCACAATGAACCCAAAGAACAAAAGTTTCAAGAAATTTATAATGTAATTAACAAAAGAATAAAAAATGGGGGGAAAAACTAAACAAAGGAAACCAATATAAGAACTCATGTGAGGAGCTCATTATATATATGATTTCTGCAGCATGAACAAGATAGCTTGAAAAAATATTTGCACTTTTTCATGAAAATTGACAAACATCGAGAGTACTATCTTGGATATGAGCTTGTGCTCGATGTGTCTCTTTTTAAAACCCTTTACAGAGAACTAGGGATGACAATGGATATCCTATCTAGTGGTTACCCATAGAGATCTGACCCGATTACTTGGACTTTACCCATTTTTTATATCCATTGGGTTGGATTGGTGGTATGCTTTAAATTTCCAGCGGGGATGGGTCGGGGATGGGTCAGGGATGGTACCCATCCATTTCCCATATGTGTGTTTTGACTACCCTGTTTGCAATTAGGTTGTCATTTCTCACTATCTCTCACTCCATATAATCTCGCTCCAACTCTACTGGATGTGCAACACAATAAATATTTAATAATATTGAAACTCAATAATTAAAAATAAAAATTACAAATAGAGAAAATACAAGATTTGACCTTTATAACATAGACTTATTTTGAAAAGTAGGCTAAAAGTTGACTTTTTAATTTTTTTTTTTTTTTACTTTTTTTAAAAAACGTACAAAACAATAGAGAGGAAATATGATCAAAAAAAGCCAAAAAGTTATTTTTAACCATGTTTCCAAAACAAGCCATAATAAATCTTATATTTACAATTTTATCAATTTAAACTTAAATTTTTTATTTATTTTCAATCTAAATATTTGCCTATTTTCGTTAAGTAAAATCGATTAAAAAAAAATGAGGGGGAAGACTAAAGGATATGTACCATATGTACCTTATAATTAAAGAAAATAGTATAATTCCATATTATATAGGTTATAACTGTAAAAAAATAAAATTAAATAAGAATAAAAAAATTATAACCAAACATCACATGAGGCATAACCAAATATCTCGTGAGTCATAACTAAAGAAGAAAATTGATCATAACTAAAAAAAAAAAATTGGCATAACTAAGAGTGTATATGGTATACCCTTCTCAAGGGTTGTATATAGTAGAATTTTCCAAAAATGAGTATTTTAGTCATTAAATTCAATGAAATATATTATTTTAGACATTATATATATATATATATATATCTATATTGAGTTTAATAATGAAAATACTATTTTCCATCGGTTTTACTTAGCAAAAATAGGTGAATAGTTTAGATTAATAAAAATTAAAAGATTAGTGTTTAAATTGATCAAATTAAAAATTTATTTTGTTAAATGACTCAAATCCTAAGATTTTTTTTATTACTTATGATTGTCCCTAATTAAAATTAGAAACTAATATTTATAGTTAAAAAAATATATTATATATTATACAGATATTAAAATTATATTATATATATATACAACATAATAAAAACTTAACAATACATTGCTACAAGCAACATTTTTTTCCATATCCTATTATCATAAAATGATGTGTTAATAATTTCTTATTTTTTAACATCAAATTAATTTTTAGGTTTTTAGAATAATAATAAAACTATTTTTAGGGCAAATTTTACTTTACCCTCTAGTGCTTTGCACCATGTAACGCCCCGAAAAATAGTAACCATAATTCATCCCATAATATTAATTAAATAACAGTACAGTTCTGAATAAAGTACTCTTTCATTCATATGATCTCATTATACAAAAGGTAACACATACAGTTATACATTCATAAGTCCTGATCTTGAATCTATAGCATGTGCTATATGTTACTTGTATGAAATAAAAGTTAAAAAGATATATAAATGCCCTAATGACTACAGCTTTTCAAGACTATGCTTGGTTACAACAAAAATGAGTTTAAACTCAATACAAATAAAGCCCTAAACTTGTACAAAATAAATACAACAAAAACAAAACAAGAAACTCTCGGCTCTAAGTCCTCCCAAGCTATGGCCTTGGCGAAGGTATATCATCAGCACCTGAAAATGGTTTTCCATATAGGGTGAGCCAAAACCTAGTAGAGATACTTTAACACAGTGTATGAATCTTAACAAAATTATAAGGTGAATGCATATGCAATGCTTGTGCCAAAACATTTTATATCTCTTTCCAAAACCATGTAATGCTAACTTTATATCACAATTCATGAAAACATTTCCTTTACAACAAAAAACAGGACAATGGATACAACACTGGAAATCTCTAGATACATGCTTGCAAGTAGGCTATACAAGTACTACCAATTGTTATTTTTACCGGTATTAACCAGAAGGCTCGACACCCCTTTTTCTCAAAACAATATACATTTTCAATTTGTTAAGTATGCACAATACTCAATGCAAATGGATGAGAAATTAGTTTCAATTTTCCTAATTCTTATGCAATTTCTACAACAATCATAGCTATCCTTCACCAATAGCCCAAAACAGATATCTCTAAATAAATAGATAATTTCCATTAAAAATAAACTTTTCAAAATTTTAAAATGGGAGTGATAATGCATATCTAACTCACCACCATCATCATTGTGATGTCCCAAAATTTGAGGACATCATGAAAAGGTTTAAAACTTAAAATCAATTTTCTTAATTAAGAATCCTCATCAATGTTACCACCAAATTTACCATCATCCATTAATTAACAACACAAAAACTAAAAGTTCTTAAATTACAACTCCAGTCAAACTTAAAACTTTATCTTAGTACACAAATATAAAAAGAAACTAGAGAAAAACTAGAAAACTCAGAAAAATGGTTCATGGAACTTTGGCACGTTTCAAGCTAATCAGGGCTGAATGTTGCTTTCCAACACCTTGGTGTTTCCTTCAGTTTCTTCGGTATCTGGCATGAAATGCTAGGGCAACTAGAATGCCAATGAGCGACGAGCTCAATAAGATACTACAACCCAAAAATACCCACCCCGATAATAATATTCATAATTAATGAATAATGTGTAGTAACAGAATAACAAGTAGCATTTAATAAGCATAACATGAGTGCTATCAATTGAAATAATAATAATAGATAATAAAAAAAATGACAAACGGAAGCAGTATTTCATCATAAAGAAAATGTCTACATTTCTTTTTAAATTCTCATAGATTTAGTTTATCAGATAAATTTAAATAACTCCCCGCAGAGCACTATTTCTACTCAACCGCTAAGCAATGGACACGGGCAATTCTGACTCCCCATTGGTCAAATATTCAAATGTTCCTTGCTGTAACTACCAATGATGCCCACGCACCAGGGTTACGTACCCAAGTCGTGACATCACGGTCTGTCCCAAGGGAACGGTCTATGTTGTGACACCCGCACCACCAACCTTATATCGCCTACATCGATAAGAGCCGAAATACCTTCCCGTGCCATGTTAGGGTTCGCAACTCACTTGCGCAAGGTTCTAAACCGGACTCACCCCATTACTTGTAAACTTTAATGCATCTATTCAATTTCGTGTTTCTTTACTTCGTCAAATTCACATTTTGATGCATGTGCAAGTTTTAGTTTGAAAATCACAGTGTCATAATGTTTATATAGCGCAACACAATCATGTATTGCAACCAAAATAAATATGATAGAATTTCTTAGGACTCGTCACAAAATTTCTTAGGAATTCACACACTTCTTCTTTTAGCACTGTATGATCAAAGAAAAAAAATATGAAACTCATAGCAAACGAAGTTCAACCATTATAATATTTTAACTGGTGCTAGTTCATCAAGTTAGGAAAATATTTCAAGAAGAATACCAGGACTAAAAACGATTTTAAAATTGAGAAATAAAATTTGGAAGAAAACTGGTTTTTTTGGGACAGTGAGTTACAGTAACTTCCAGCACAAGTGATCTGCGTTTGAAAAATAAAAATGGGCCTCAAACGGTGTCAAAAAGAGGTATGGTCCAAATGGATTGCTAGATATTTGAGTTTAGAACATTTTTCCAGAGAGTTTGAAGACTGAAAACCAATGTAAGATGGTCAAATAATTTTTATAAGAAAACTGGACAGATTCTGTCACATTTTGGAAAAATTGGCGTTTCTCTCTCAATGCTTAATAAAAAATTATGAAACCAGCGGCATTTGAAAGGTAAATTAAAATATAACTTTTCTGATTTGAATCACTTGAAAATTCATTCTGTGGAATAAATGGTGACCTGGTAAAGTCAGCATTGTTGTTGCCTCCAAACAGCAATGAAGTTAAAAATATATTCAGGTCATGAAACGTTGTCAAATAATTTTCTTCAATATTCTAGCACCATGAAAACATGTTAAACTAACTCCAATAGTTTCAGATTTTATGAAAGTGTTCTCATGAGTTTGTTTAGGGTTTATTCAAAACAGATTAAAAAACTGTTATGCTGGAAGTTCATTAGTTTGCGAAAAACACACTTTGTATTCACCATGAATCACATGCAAGACTAAAAAAATGTTTCTTACTATTATTCCCACGTGAAACTCTAATCCTTCATATTTAATTTCATTAGTGGTAACAGAAAATAATATTTATGAAGAGTAAACACAAATTCATAAGCATGCAAGATTAATTCAACAAGGGAGAATATTTGAACACATAAGAAGAAAAAATCAGTAACTGGACCCTCTAATCTATATTTGCAAGAAGGATAGAAATCATATAACCATAAGATCATTATTCTATCAACATGCATTGAGTTATTGGGTATTAACAAAGCATATTTTTGCATATTTTTGATATATAGATTTAGTAAAAAAAAAAAAATCTAATGGAGGATAGAGGTTGAGTATTCTTACCTCAATGAAGTAAAAAAAAAAATTTCCAAGTGTTGAGCCTTTCTTCACCTCTTTTCTCTCATTTCCCTCTCGCTTTCTCTCCTTCTCTTTCTCTTTCTTTTCTACTCTTTCTTACTTTGCTTCTCTTTGCTCAACTGTGGAAAACAAAAGAAAAATATATGTAGGAGTTTGGAGGCCATCTTTATTTTTATTTTATTTATTTATTTCTCTTGGCTTGGGAATTATTATCTACAAGCATAGGTTTAGAGTGTAAAGGTATGCATAGGCTTAAAGTGTTAAGGCATTCTTGTCCACCTTTGATGAAGTTGTGTGTGTTATTGGAGAAACATGCTCTTACATATGCATGCACAACAAAGCCCAAGGAAAGACCTTGGGAAGAGGCCAGCCATTCTCTCAATTTCTTTTTTTTTTTTTTTTGTATATATATGATTTTGAGTCACTTTAATATTATAATATTATTTTATGTAACTAAAAGAAATGAGATTGAACCAATTAATCTCCACGGGTTAATTTTCATGTGCACAAATTATTAATGCAAAACTTTATACAGAATAATATATATTAAGAATTAGATTTGTGTAGTCATAAAAGTGACGACAACGACGATAACAATGACAACAATAATAATAATACTATGAAGATAAAAATTGCACTACTTAAATAATTAAAAGTTAATAATAGAATTTCATCACAAAATGTTGTTATGGAATTGGATTATAGATGTTGATTAGCTAAATATAATTACCAAAAGAATTTAATATGCAAAAATATGGGTTCTCACAATCATCATCATTCCAATTCTATAAAACTCAATATCATTTTCATTTCTTCTTTACAAAATCAAATATTTACATTTTAGGGCAAAATCCCCTTTTCTTCATAAATCAATTCCAAGGATAAAATCCATAATTTTGTCACAACTCAACCACATTTATAATTCCATAACCATTTTCAAGAATCAATTTGATAACCCCTATTTTGATTTCAAAACTAAAACTCTAGATTTTTATCCAAAAATCCCAAAATCACAACATTGTTTATAAAATCAAATTTCTAAGTTAAAAACCATATAAAAATGTGGAGAAATCTCTACCGCAAGCTAGAAGACAAGCAAGAGCAAGGTTGAAACTAAAATGGAGTCGAAAGTGAACTTTGCTCCGATCAAATAGAAGCCCTAGGTGAGCTCTATCTTTTTATCAAAGAGACTAGGGTGTAGAGATCAATGGATGATAGTGTATTCGAGGGTTGAAGATGAGTTTTAGAGAGAGAGTATTTAGATTTAGGGTTTTGAAATATTTAGAGAAAGAGAGAGATGAGAAAATGACTCAAAAAATGGCTATTACAAACCGATATACGCACAGACCGCTCGAGCGACCAAAACACCACTCAAGCAACTAGACACAAAAGTGAGACTGCTCAAGTATAAGAAAGATTGCTCGAGCCAAGATCGCTCGAGCACAAGAAACACCGCTCGAGCGAAAAAAATGCCCTCCCAATACTTTTGCAGTCCTGCAACTATACTGGAAGTTTTTAAAGATTGCTCAAGCAACCAAAAGACCGCTCGAGCAAACTGACCAAAATCTGGGCAACAATTTTATTAAAAAATAAACTCCCGACCTGTTCCAAATGCAACAAAGACATACAAACAATCAAACTCAATCAAGAAGAAGATGAATAAGGATATGAGCAACAAATAAGACAATGAATCTCGGATTTAATGAAATGATACCTATTAGCGATTTAATGAAAAAGGCTAAAATACCCCTATATTTCCATCATTTGTTTAGATGGTAAAGTACATTTTAATCCCCTGTACTTTATTCCATGTACGATTTATTCCCTTAAAATTTGTAAATGTGCATATAACCCCTTATATTTGACATGTATTTCGCACTTGCTGTTAAGTTGTGTGGAATGTTTAGCGGTGCATTTCAGTCCACAAATCACGTGAGGGTTATGTGATCATTTCCAAACATTAAGGGGATAAACTGCACATGAAACCATAGCGGGTAAAGTGAAGTTCGCCCTAGTTTTTAATAATAAAAATAATGATTGTTTAGGTGAGAAATTATTAAATAGTCCAGGATTACCATGCAGTATAATCATGTGTTGCTCCCAGTCAATTGAAAATTGCAACCTAGACTAAGTGGGTTAACCCTTGTCTACCACTTACCCAACAAATGTGAGCCACTATATCCTACCTATAAGATAATATGCTACATCATTGGCTTAGACCATTTCGTAGACAATGTAACATGAATTTCTAGAAGTACACCCAATAATTACTTGTTAAGTGGATTTCACATGAAGTTTGAGAAATTCAATTTTCTTTTTCTTTTTTTTTTTTGAAAAACTAAAATTAATTTGATTAAAATATACAACAACAAAAAATTAGTACTTTAAAATTATTTATGCCCTAAAATTTTATGAAAATGATTAATGGTAATAATGTATTATATTAACCAAATTAATTTTTAGTTAAAAAAAAAATCAAATCAAATATAAATAATAATAAATAAATCCCTTCCTTTACATTTCTTTATCTCATCTCTTCCAAACCTAACAAACCCAAACGCCAATCATGACCTCCCACCACCACAAACCTTTCTCTTACCTCCCTTTACTGTCGTTGCCAATACCTCCCCCACCGTTGCTATATTCTTCATCACTAAAAGAAGAATTTGAAAAAATCAATGACAAAGAAAAAGACAAGCTCATAAACAACACTTCAAAAATGTAACCTAAAGATAAAGAATTTGAAGATGATTTGATTAAGTCCAAAAACCCACTTCGAAGAGAAGCAAGAGGACTATAATTTTCTTAATTTTTTTGACCATTTACTCACCCGGGATCTTCTGCGGTGCTCTGAAGTATGGTTGATTTCTGATCCTTTCCAAGACCTTGTAAATGGGGATATTGAAAACCGTGCTTACGGCCTACATAGCCTTCAATCTTGGTTCTGGCTTGTCAGTGTCGGTATTTCCTCGGTTGCGCTTTGGTGAGTCATTTCTCTTCTCTTGCTTCATTGTACTCGTCTTTTTTGCTTTCCTGTCTTGCTCTATCCTTGTGTACTTCTTAATCCTTGTCATAAAGTCCTCCATGTTCTTTGGGAGGGTCTTTGCAAGGGATTACCGAAGTGGGTAATCACTCTCCAATCTGTTCTTGCAAGACACGACTGCAAGTTCCTGGTTACAAGCCGAGATTTGGTTGTAAACCTCATAGTACCACTTGGCGTAATCCCTAAGGCTTTCACCATCGCTAATCTTCAAAGCCAATAGGGAATCTACCCTCAATGGCTGCAATCTGGTTGTAACAAACTTGAACACAAACATTACGCTCAGGTCTTCTTAGCTTTTCACACATCCCTTCGACAATTTGTGGAACCAGTCTGACATTATTTTTTCAAATGTCGATGGGAACATCTTGCACAATAACTACTCATTCCCATTCCACAAAGCCATTGCATTTAGATATAAAACAACATGGAAGTTTGGGTCTGACTTACCATCATAGATCTAGAATCTCGATATGCTGAATCTCTTTGGTGTGTCGAACGCATCCAACTCCACCGAGAATGGTGTCCTCGACTAACGTGTCACATTTCTTGGTCGCCATCACCCTTGATCATGCATGATAGGGTGGTGGCCATTTGAGTCTTGTTTGTGCGTTCACTAAGCTTGTATAAGCTTGGTTTTTGGGCCATCATGCATTGAGATGCTTGGTTGGTGGCTTGAGAGCCGAGTGCCATACTTCTTTGAGTTCGAGACATGATGAGGAGAGTGGCAGTACACGCATTTCATTGCAAATACATTGTCTTGCCTCTGTTGTTCTCTGTTGCAGCAAAACTAGGAGTTTGGGAAAGGAGGTAGCCGACCGGCCAATGGCAGTAGCCAACCGGCCACTTGCACTAACCGACCGGCCAGTAGCCACTTTTTGTGGCCGACCAACCACCAGTCCATTTTGGTGCAAAAATGTTCTTGTTTTGAAGCAAAGACAGTCTGGAGATTGGCATGATTTTCAGAAATCAAGGCAAGTGCAAACAGAGACAACCGACGGCAAGGCGATGGATTTTCGGGAGGAAGCTAACCGAGCATGCATGTCTCTCTCGCCCGCGAGGCCACTTTACTTGCTTTAATTAGTTAGATGTAACTAATTATTTGATTCGAGTATTGTACTTAATTAGTTTGTGCAGCTAGTTATTCAATTTCAATTGTGTTGTAACAATTAGTTAACTAGAATAGTTAATTAGTTGGTTTGTAATAATTAGCTTAGTTTATTCATTCAGACCCTCATTCATGAGGGCGCAATGTTGTAATAAGTGTGCGTGCGTCCATTTTATTTATCCACTTTCAATGGTTAGACTAGGGACATATTTCGATTAGCATACCTTATGCTTGCATGTGTGCATCATTCATTTGTCTTGCATGCACCGGGCTCGGCGCATCATTCAAACTGCATTGTATTTCAGTACTTATTTGAATATGTGTTTCAAAGCATGTTATCGAATTGTAGCATTCATATGCCATCTTGGGTAGCCGAGCCTATCTTATTGCATTATTGCATGGGTTGCATTAGGCATCTTGTATAGTTAGGATCATGCATTGTTTCTAACTAGTTTTTGTTTTGGCTTGGAGTACACTGTAAGTTTTACGCTTTAGCATACTTGCATGAGTGTGAGTGTTGCCATGATAGCATGCTTGCCATGAAATTATTTGCTTAAGTGATTAACTGCATGAATGCCTGTGGATGAAGGTTTTATTGTTTGAATTGGAACAATTCGATAAATGCGAGCTTTTTTAAGCCCACTTGAGGGTGGCACTTTCAAACCATTTTAAAAAACAAACATGAGTTGTTTTGTTCAAAATCTTACAACTTAGTCTATACTTGTGTGTGCGTCACATAGTAAAGTTAGATAATAATCAAAATAAGAACACATTTGTTTATAAAACAACATATCATGTTTAGTAGAGGCCGATCTTTGATCGGGCGAGCGGGGGTGCTCATTTCAGGACCTTCCCCTCTCGTACCCAAGTTCCCGAACCGAGGCAACTTTGGTGATAACGGATACGTGACCTTTGGCACGAGTCAGGGTTTCCTAAATTTTTCCAAACAAAATATTTAGGTGGCGACTCTGTAATCTGGCAAAGTAGTCCAGTTTTGGCAATATTTGATTTAAAATCTGATTTTTCAAAATGACTTGCCGGATTGGACTCTTTGGTGTTTATCAGTCTCACATTGCACTTTGTGAGATTAGATTTAGAACCGTGACAGGAGTCCGAACTATAGGACCAATTCGCGCCTCTCTGAAAGGGGGGTGCACGAAGAAAGTCGAGTCTACATGCACGACCCTAAAAATACATCCCCACACAAACAAAGAAGGGTAAGCTACATTTTGCTCTCTTTATGTTTGGCTATTTTTCATTTGGTCTTTGAAGGTTTTTATTTTTTTTATTTTTTTTATTTATTATTTTTCACTTTGACCCTTCATGTTTCAAGTTTTCTTAGGTTTACTCTAAAAACTTAAGTCCAAAATTAGATAGAAAACGACACATTGATAATTTTTTTTATATAACCTTTGACTCAAAACCAAATTATAATATAATAATATATTTTTTATGTCATGTGATAGCTAACGTGACATTTTGGTCTCATTTTGAGTAAAAGTTAGGCTTAGGAGTAAATTGAAAAAATAAATAAATTAAAACATGAAGGGTCAAAGTAAAAAAAAAAGAAAAAAAAAAGAAAAAAAGATACACTCCTAAAGTATAGATTTGCATTTCTATAGTATAGATCTGGGCATTTCATGTCTGAAATAAGGGTTTTGAGTGTTTCTCCCTTGGTTCCGGCATAGATTTTTAGATTTTCGACAATCAAAATGCTTCTTCATTCTCTCATATCATTATGGGTGTTTTTCTTTTTCAACTTTAGCTTTTGGCAGCGCTTGAAGTACAATGGCGGCGGTGACAAAGTTGGGCAGTGACGATGATGACGATGGCGGGCGTTGATGCAGATCTTACTTGGTTTGATACAAATCTAGTTTTTCAAACCACACCTATGAAAAGATCGGTAGTTTTTCCTGAATCGTAATTAATTTTTTTGACAAATTTATTGTTTTTTGTTGTTTGTAATTTGTTGTATAATTATTAGATTGGCCATTTAAGTTATTTTGTTATATGTTGTTTGTTTTAGTTGCCGTTTGGTATGTGACTTTTTTAGTTAATTTTTTTGAATTTTTAGTTATTTTATTTTCGATTAAAAAGTTTGTTTAGTTTGACTTTTTTGATTTTTTTAAACTTTTGTTAGAGAAAAAATAAAATGATTATGATTTGAATATGACATTTTGTCTTTTTATAGCTCTATCCCTCGAAGGAACCGGACATGATAATTTTTCATCATCTGGCTCGAGCAAGAATCAAAAGAACCAAATAGATGTATATTGACTTTCTAGCTAATTTTTTCTTTTTGTGATTAATTTAGTTTAAAAAATCAATGCCAAACAAAACCTTAGGATTGTTTTGAAAAATAAGTTTAAAGTTGATTTTTAACTTATTAAATTTTTTTTAAAAAATATAAAGAGAAAATAAAGAATTGATATTAGGGTGAGCAGCAGATATACTGATCCGCTAAGACCGATCGAACCGAACTGATCCGCAATATTTTGGACAGATGCGTAATGACGAGCGAACGGTTGCGGATTGATTTTCTCCAATCCGCCAATTTGGCGGACGGATGGCGGATTTGAGGTTCTTTTGTCCGCAACCGAACCTCCAAACCGCAAGCACCCTTAGTAATTTGTAAGACTTTGTGTTTTCAATTTGTTTAAATATTTTGTTTGTGTTTTCAATTGAAAAAGAGTTCAAATATTCTGTTGAAAAAAAGTTTTCAACTTGAATATATTTTTTGAATTGAAAAAAATAAACGTATTATTTATCTATATTTTTTGGTTTTTAAATCTAATTCTAAAAGTAATAAATAGAAAATATGATATATGCTGGTTGGTTTTTGTTTTCAAAAACATATATAAATGTAACAATACAGAGATATACGATCTCTGCTATTGATCTGTTCATGATTTTGGTGGTTTGAATTATTTTTATATTTTAAGAATCACATATTGTAATACTTTATGTGGATGAGGTTTATGTGGATGAGGCATGCTGTGATTGTAATATGTGGATAAGGCACGCAGTGATTGTGTTATTCTAAAGTTTCAAACTTTCTTTCTTTAGATGAGGTATGCAGTAATTATAATACTTTTTTAAGTCATTGACTGTAATATATATATATATATTTTTGAGGAAGTGCACAAGTTGAACTATATTGAAAATTTATAAAATTTCAAACCGCCAAACCGATTCGCATCCATCTGTCAAATCGCCAATCCGCTCAATCCACATCTGCCGGATTGACGGATGGATGCAGATTGATTTTTTCCAATCTGCCAATCTGGCGGATAGATGACGGATTGGAGGCTTCGTGGCCGCAACCGACCCGCGCCCACCCCTAATTGATATAATTCAAAAAAAAAGAAAAAAAAGAAAAAGTTATAACCTTTTGCTAAAAGAAACCTTAATAAACTGTCACTTTATGTTCTCAAAATTAAAAAAAAAAAAGAAAAAGAAAAAAAAGAGGGGGGGGTGGTGGTTTGTACTGTTGTGCAGAGTCAAAGGTTGACCTCAGCAATAGCAATTTTTTTGACTCTGAGAAAGACACTCGGAGCAGAATGTGGGCTCTAGCGCAGAGGATCCCGCTCACCATCTTCCCCAACCTCCCCATCTAATCAAAACGGCGACAGAGACATCTCCTCCACCTTTACCTGTTTTCGAGTCCCCTCTCTCTTTCTCTCTCTCGCTCTCATTTCCTTCTTCCTCGTAACCCTAAACCCTAAAAAAAAATAATATTAAATATACATACATTTCGAGCTATCCACAGATTGAATCCAACAGTTTCATTCAACTCCGAGACTCGAATTTCAATGAATTCCTTACATTTTTCTTCCCAATCTTCGTCCATTCTAAGCTTGTATTAAACCCCATCTTCAATCTTTAATATATATATATATATATATGTTTGTTTATTTATTTATTTATTTTTTTCAGTTACAGTTTGATTTTGTAAACATTACTCTTAAATTGGCCAATATTTAAAGCGAATTGCGGTGGAAATGGCGTCGAGTTTCCGCCAATGGGAATCGGACCCGCTGTTTTCTGCCGCCGAGGTCGTTCAAGACTCAGCCGACAGGTCAGTTTTCTTCCCATTTACGCCATTAATGATTTCTTATTCAAGCCACTGACAACTTCATTCACTGCTTATACTTCAGATTCAAATATATATATATATATATATATATAAATATAAAATAGTTAATTGAAGTGTAGATACACCAACATGTGGGTAGTGGATGCGATAGTTTTGGGTACAGATTTGGTAAAGGAAAGGGAAAAGATGGAAGAAATGTGAATGAAACATAAATAGTCGTTACCCGTTCCCTTCGGGGAATCACTCAATCCCTTGGATAGCTCGAGGACAGATGTAGAGTGTGCCGGAGGAAGGAAACAGAGACGCGCAATTAATTTCAAATAAGTCGTATCTTGCTCATATCAATAAATAAAGCTGGGCTTATAGTTGACGCTGCTAGTAGAAAACCGAAATAATTCATAGTCCAAATGCAACCTTAGTGATAGATACCCTTTTACTTTCTAGTCCTTGTAGTAACTGTTAGGTGAAGTAAATATTTGGGGAGATATAGTATTGCTCTAGGCTTTTTGGGAATCAAAATTATGTGACAACTTGTTCATACTAAAAATGAGTTGGGTACCATATATAATAACAAATGGTTTAGGGCAGCCCTATTGGTGCTCTTATTTTAGCTTCCCATTGTTCAACTCATTAGGGCATTGTCCCTTGAGTTTTACTTCATATTTTAGTGCCATCCTCAATCTTCTAAATTTTTTATTTTTTATTTATTTGAGCTCTTGAATTTTCAAAAGTCATTATTCTAATTTGTTAATGAAAGTGATAGTTATTTACTTAATATGGAGTAAAGGCTTATGTAATTATTGAATTAAACAAGTAATTTGTCATATATTAAACCTTAAACTGAAGCTGAATTTCTCATGAAATTGTTGTTGGTTCTATATCCTCATGTCTATTTCTCTCATTCAGACAATTTCTTTCCCCTTAAAAAAAAATAAAAATAGTTCAATTAGGAAACATGTGATGACATGGTCACATGGATAGCTTTTGTCACCCCCATTAATGGCTGAACTACATTGATTTTTAAAAGTTTGAGAGCTTAAATAGAAGAATAGAAAGTTGGGTATCACATATACATTTGAACAAAATTTGAGGGGCAAATAAACTTTAGGGAAAAGTGCATTTAAATGAAAATAACTCAAAGTAATTACGTTTTCATGGAGGTGCAAGCAAGTGAAAGTGAGGCATGAGACACAACTCTCACTTGCTTCGACTTGCACTTCCATGAAAATGTAATTACTATGAGCTGTTTTCACTTAAATGCAATTTTTCCAAAATTTTGCCTTCTCTTTTTCTATACAAATATATAAGTGGTGCATGTTATCATCACTTTACCTGAATTTGAATGTTGCTTTCACTCAACTGGCTGGGCAATTTGGGACTTGAAAAAGTACGATGACACCTCAAAAAAAAAAAAAAAAAAAAAGAAGAAGAAGAAGAAGAAAAGAAAAGAAAAGAAAAGAGGCCAAAAAGAGAAGTTCGATCCCCCCATTTCATAGAGGAAATGGAGAGGTCCAGTCGAATAGATCATTACCATTTGCTATAAAAACAAGCGGCCATGATTTTGTTGCATCACTAAAAGCTTAGTTGGAAATCATTAAAGCAAGAAACCACGCTTTCCTAATGAAAGCGTGATGGGAAATCACTCTTCAAAGGTGGAAGTGTGATTGCTAGACACACATTTATTTGAATTTTAATGATACAAAAAATCGTGGCTGCTAATTTTTCTGAATGCAGCCAGATTTATTTGACTAGATCTCTTAATTTCTTGTATGAAATGGAGAGATTCCCATAGATACAGATTGTGTAAGCACATACACAAGAAATTAAATAGGAGTAGCAATAGTAGATCTTCACATTGCTCGTGTTATCTATGAAACAATTGGTCATGTTATTGTTACTTTTTGGTTACAAGTACACAAGTTAGATTTTTCTTTAATTTTAGTTCTTTCAAATTTGCTTGCTTTAAAAAGTTCTATTGAAGTTCGTTAGCAAAGCTTTGTTTTTATATTTTTTGCTTTCTAGCCTATAAAGCAAGGAAATTACAATTTTGTTTTTAATAACTAAACTCATAAAATAAATATTAACATAATTTATATGGATGGTCTAATTATTTCCTGTCTCTATTTTGTATTTTATCATTGCATTCATGTGGTAGCATTATGACACATATCGATAGTTTTGCCTTCGGTTAAAAATATAGGATGGAATCGGTTTTTCGTCTTTTATTGCATGAGCAAAGTCTTGTTCAAGAAGACCATCCAGATGCGAAGCTGCTCAAGTCAATAGTGTATCATAAGCGTGATCTTGCAACTACACTGGAGACAGCAAAATGGCAGGTGCTTATCTCAAAATTATTTTTTTGTTATGTTCTATCGGTAGCTTATCTTTGAATGTTGTTTTGTTTTTATTTCCCTTGAGCAGTTGGAAGATTTTGAAAGAGAGGTAAATCTGTCAGCTACGTTGGACGAGTCTCACACAAGGGAAAATGTGATTTCCAGACACAGGCAGTTTATCGGAGCCATTAGTGAACAAATACTTAATGTGGAAAAAAGCTTGGTGGACACACCAGTGGGTGATTTATTGAAAAGCACCAAGTGGGTGAACTTGGATGAACAAGACCGGTTGGCATTGTTTCTTTCAGGAGAAAATCCAAAAGAACAAGTTACACACCATGACTTGGAAGATAGTAATATCTTGAGAAGATTTCTTGATCCAACAACAGCATGCAGTTCAAATGATGAGATTGTTGAACACAAGACATGTGAGAACTTAAATATGAATGGGTTTGTGCATTTAGACCACAACATTGATTTAATGGAGAATAAATTAAGGAAGGTGGGCTCCCATTATTCCACACAAACAAGTGTTGAAGAACCACCTTCTCTTCAAGAGGCTGCTTCTAATAGACATGGTGAAGATGGGAGTTGGGATCTGGAGGCTAATGAGGCCACTGGCAAAAGCTTCTTCCACAATAACAAGTTGAGAGGGTACTACAGCCGAATGAACGTCTTTGGGTCATTGGGTACTTTATGGTTCACATATGGGAACAGGGCCAGGAGGAGTTTTACTAAGAGATGGAAAGATGGAGAAGAACAAAGTCATTCTCCATCGTACATTAATATTTCTCATGCTGCACAGGTAATGTTTGTCACTTGTATTAATGCTACATATGATTATAAAGTATGTAGAAGATATGAGTTCTATGGTTGTGTGAACTTTCTTGTCATTGTTGGCAAAATTTGAATCATAGTCACATACAAAGTCATACTTCTGATAATTACACAATTCAAACTCAAAGTTCTAGCGAAATAGGTGGATACTGCTTTTTACTGTTGATTTGACTGAAAAACAATAATTATACTCAAGTTAATTTTATGCATGTGGCACGGTTTTTGTTTTTAGGTCTGAAATTGAGCAATAAATTTACACTGTTCCAACTTTCTTAAAAGAAAGATAATGAACACCACCTGTTTATTGTGTTGTCTCATATGTGCACCAAAAAGTTGCACAAATAACTTTGGTGATTACTTATTTTATCATAAATTATCAGATGGAAAACCATCTTCATAAGTATAGTGTCCTTTTTTGACAATATTGAGTTTTGTTGAAGTAAATGGGAAAGATTGCAAACAATAAAAAGGTTCGGAGGATGTGAATTATAGCCTCCATATTGCTTGAGGAGAGAAAATATTTTGATGGCTAACTTTTCGTTATTAATAAGAAATTGATTTTTTTTTGGACTGACATTTATGTCTCCCAAGATAGCAAATGAAGAGAGTATCTAGTGATATGGTTCAGATACTAATACTGATTGTGGATGTGGTTCTAATCCCTGATTCTAAGGTCATGTTTGTTTGGGCGGACATGGCTTTGAGATTGGACTAATAATTTGATAAAATGTATAATCCAACGTTTGGCGAAGAAAATTGGAGTTTGGACTAGTAGTCCATTCGTACATAGTGTCCCTCACATGGGGGATTATTGAATCCCTAGAGAGGGGTGGGATACAAAATGGAGGACTAAGGAGAGGTTTAGACTAATTTGTTAAATTGCAAAATTAGAAGGATTTTGCCAATCCCTAATAATAATCCTGAGTCAATCTAAACATAAGATAAGATACACAATCCAAAGGGATTGATAATCGTAGGATTAATAGTCCTAATAATGCTAATCCCATCTAATCTAGTCCATCCAAACAAACATGGCCTAAGTGTACTAGGGTATGAGTCCAAAAGTTGCATACATGGATGCGGACACATTTTGACATATAAGTATATTTTCTTTATTATAAGAAGCAGAAATACACACACAGGGCATACATACAATATAATGTGTCATTGACACAGTAATTTTTAGAAAATAAGACAAGTACATCGGAATGAATAGTTATATATTCTTATATTATATATACATGAAAATAATGGCAATTTCATTTTTTAAGTAACAAAATCTTAATGAAAATTGGATTTGTTGTCTCATGTCTATTTTTTTTTTTGGTTAAAAATCATTTTCCACAATTATATTATATATTGAAAAAGTTTGAACAAAATGTGTAATATCTATTTTAAAGAGCTTTATTACCAAACAAATTGGAAGTTTTGCACTCTAGGATTCTTCAAATAAAAAAGCTTAAATGAGGAGGCATTAATAATTATAAATCCACATTGTTTTAATTTTTGCTTTTGGCTCTCAAGTTAGTTTAAACTTGCAATGTGTTTCATGTTTGTGTAACCAATAGACATGCTTGTCCCCCAATTGTTTGAAGCATGCCCTATTCTAAAAAGAAATAAGACATGTTCGGACACGCATTTTGAGGCATGTCTAACGAGTTTTTCTATCTGACATGCTTCTAACACAGGTTGCTTCTTAGGTTTATTTAATATTGCAATTTTTGATTATCATTATTATCTAAATATATACTTGAAACTAAATTGGATGTAGTAGAAAATTATTTTATTTCTCTCTAACCCTATGTTATGTGGACTCTTCTAAATGTATAATGTACCTATGTCGGACACTTGACATTTGGATAAGGATATGAGATATGCGTCTGACATGTATAGTTGTACATTTATCTAACATGCATAATTAGTAATTCGAGTTTACCATAAAACTATGCATAAAATCTTTATATTATGAAATACTCTAATATAACCCCTTCTCTCTTGTATAACCTGAGCCTCTACTTCCTGTTCCATCATCACAAGGTAGAGGATCCAAGTGTACAATTCAGGTACATGTCCTTGCATGTATCTTAACTCTTGTCCATGTCTTGTTTTGCCAACACGAATAACTTGGGTGATAGGAAAGTCCATGTAATATGTTGGAGTAGGAAATTATGGATGCTGCTGTTTGCAATTGGGTTATAGGTCTTTAGGTTATAAAAAGATTGTAGGTTTAGGGCTTAATAAGTCAAAAGAAGCTCTTGGGGATTGAAAAGGACTGCAATTGGCTGGTGAGGTGGATTTTCATACTTAAGGAACTAAAAATTCTATAAGCAATTGTTTTATAGTTTTGTGGTTGATTAGAAGGTCAAAAGGTGGAGGGAGGGGTTAGATTTCTTAGGGCTTGATAGTGGAGTATTTTGGGCCTAAAAGAGAGGCTATTCGAAGGACGTTAATAGTGAGTCCTAATTAGTAATTTGCCCGGTCCTCTCAGATGGAGAGGAACAAGAAGAGGATCTCACCCAGAATTCCATAGGAAGGAGTGACCTCTCAATAAAGAAATATTGTTTAAAAAGCCATATTGAAGTTCCAAATTTCAAGTATAATTTATTTATATGTAATCAAATTCATTAAAACTCGACATTAAGGTAATGCCACCCAAGTAAAAAGAGAGAAATAAAGAATAAATAATAATAGTAAAGAAAGGGAAACAAAAGTAAGAAAATACATCTAACCACCTTCTTGGTTGTCCAAGAAAGAAGATGCCGGAGATATTGATAGACATATCAAGAAATACTGAATACCGAAATTAAAGTAGAAAAAAAATTGTAAATTAGCATTGACACTTGGAAATATTGCAGGGAACTTTAGTAAAAGTTTAATAAGACTATAATGTATAAGTTAGAATTACAGTATTGTAGCAAAGAAGCATGGATGCTAAGTGTGAAACTATGTTATATGGACTCAGATAGTGGTACTAATACGAGTATGTGTTTGAAGTGTTGAATTCATTTACTTTTCATGTCCAAGGACGCAGAGACACAAACAAATATTCATATTTCTTAATATATTTCTTATTTTTTAAGATAAATCATAAAACTGTGTTACAAGCTGCCATGCATGATATCTATTCTATTAAATTAAGTCTATACCTTAATTGGTGTAGACATTTAACATTGTATTAATTTTTGAAAATGCCCACAAGAGTAGTTATGCCATAGATTCATATATATATATAGGAAAAAAAAAAATTCTTAACTGCCTTCTTCTTTTGCATAGCACACATGATCTTCTCTATTGCTCACGTTAGTTGGCTTAGCCTTCTTGTAGAGTTTTATGCATAGTTATATGTTAAACTCAAGACATGACAAAATATTCATATTTCTTAATATATATTTCATTTTGGGTAAATTACAAATATATCCCCTGAGGTTTGCTTAAAATACGGATTACTCCCCGTGATTTGAAAAATTACAAATACCCCATTCTCAAAATTTTTTATTTAACATAATTAACTAAAAAAATGAAATTCCTAATTGATCTCCTAACAATAATAAAATTACTTGAATTATTAATTGAAATATATTTCTAATATCATTAAAATGGTTTACCAGTGCCATGCATAATATAGAGTTTTATGCATAGTTATATGCTGTACTCGAAATACGAAATATTTTATTTTTATTTTGTGAATGTCCAACTTAGTTGGGCACTTATCTCACACACTTACCTAAGTGTCGAGTCTTTGACATGGTTAACCACCTTAGTTTCCATGTAGTAATGTTTGCTCCTATTATATTTTATTGAACCCATGTGTGCTACTTTCCATATATATGAACTATATTTTTTTGTTCATTGTTCACTTTTAATTTAAGTAGGAACTACTAGCTACTATGAACTTCCATTGCTTTTGTGATGATGAAAATGGGAATTGTATGTAACCATATATTGTCAACTTTATATTTTTGTACTTTGCAAAATCATATAATTGCAATATTCCATATCAAGTGTTTATGTTACATGTACTTCATTATCAAAATGAGTGATATGGGTTCTTGAAAGCATGCTAGTCTCTATATTGTGCCAGGGGTAAAATATATTCTATTAGGTGGGGTAAAGATTTTTTTCTACAGGGGCCTTTCATTAGTCTTCTATAGTTCGTTGGTTGGTTGTTGTGAAGTTGGGGAAGGGGGGAGGGGGGAAGGTATGGAGAGACTACTAGGGGGATCTTCAACCCCAACCATTGCACACGCACACACACGACCCCTAGAAAACTCTCTTATTTTTGGTGAACATTTTTCTAATTGTTGCAGTACCTAATATATGGTATTTAGAATGTTCATCACTTGAAAAATATTGGAAACTAAAACATTAATTTGCCATTAATGAAACATCTCAGAATGCAATCGAACAGAGTTCTGCTCACTTGGTTTGTATAAAGTCAAGACCAAATGTCTGCTGCCTTTTTATTAGACTAGAAGTTGAGCACACACGTGATTTGTGTGTAGGAAAAAAAAGAAGAATGTAGATGGAGAAGAAAAAAACAAAAAACAAAAAAAATCAAAATTTAAAATAAAAAAAACTTGGACAATTATGTGGGGGCAATTTGGATATGAAAAAATACGTGACATGGGTGTTCACATGAAGTGAGTTGTGTGCGTTATATTAACTAGAAGGGTAAGCACACTAATGTTTGCAATTGAAAAGATCATGTGTGTTGAGCGAGAGTGGATTTCACGTTGTTGAATAAATCGGAGCTCCATAACCAAACTAGAGTATCTAGGTACTGAGATTTTCAAGAGCAAGAATACGGTGAGAGCAGCCTGGTCGGGGTTGGCTGGAAAACCCCTTCAATGCTAAAGTGAGGGACTTAGGGAGGAAAAGAGAAGGAATATAGAGTCTGAGTGCAGAGAGAATAGAATGTGGTGGATCCTCTTTTAGGAAGACAAGGTTTACCATAATAGGCAACACTGCTTTGCTTTACAAGGTGCGCATGGAATAGCTCATGCACTTCCCCTGCTCTGGCCATCATTACACTTAGGTGTGAGGGACCACTAGTGTTATTAAAGGTGCACCTAGGCGTGCGCCAAGGCCCAAGTCCCATCCAGGTCCAAGGTTTGCACCTTGTAGTGTTTCAGGCTAGGTGACTTCGATAAGTCGCGCTTAAGGCGTGCGACTGGGCTAAGGTGTAGTAAAGCCCAAGGCCTGCACCTTGAGGGCTTTTCTTTTTTTTTTTTATTTTTATTTTTAATATTAATTGTTGCTTTGATTGGTTTTGTTTGAAATCTTGTCATTGATTTAATATGGTGCATCTATAGAAAATCCCTACTCTTTAAGTACTGTAAGAAATAATGTATAGAGAAAGAGAGAGAATAAATTGTATGTATTATTATTGATTGATATATTGATATCTATTACAATGATTCATGATTCCTATATATAGAAGAGGGTGAGTGTGTAGTAGGTAAGGAGTAGGTGAAGTGGAGGTGGTAGTGGTGTAGTGGGTTAGGTTTAGTGGAGTAGGTGAGGTGGTAGTGGTGTAGTGGGTTAGGTTTAGTGGAGTAGGTGAGGTGGTAGTGGTGTAGTGGGTTAGGTTTAGTGGAGTAGGTTTAAGTGGGTGAAGTAGGTGGAGAGTAGGTGGATTTTAACAGCCCCCCGCAAACTCAAGGGGGATAGGAACTAACCAACTTGAGTTTGGAGAGAGTAACAAAACAAGAAAATACATAAAAATAAAAGAGGATAAGAGACACTGTATGGTCGTGTCAGACCATTGGTGAAGACACTGGATGGTGGTGTCATAACGTTGTAGAGGACACTGTATGGGGGTGTCATAACCATGTAGAAGACAGTCTATGGGGTCATGTCGGACCGTTGTAGCAGACAATGTGGTGACAGTTGTTGTGACAGTTTACGGAGTCTTGCTGGACCCTTGTAGAAACTAACCAGAATCAATGTCGGGACAGTTTACAGAGTCTTGTCGGACCCTTGGAAAAGCTAACCGGAATCAAATGTCGGGACAGTTTACAGAGTCTTGTCGGACCCATATAGAAACTAATCGGAATCAATGTCGGGACAGTTTACAGAGTCTTGTCGGACCCATGTAGAAACTAATCGGAATCAATGTCGGGACAGTTTACAGAGTCTTGTCGGACCCTTGTAGAAGTTGCACCCTCAAAAGGTGTGCCCAAGTTTTCAAAAGACGTGCCATCAAAAGTTGCGCCCTCAAAAGGCGCGCCCACTTCATCAAAAGTCGTGCCTGACAGAAAGCGTCGAGCCATCAAAAGGTGATACATTGGGCATTCAGCCCCAAATCAACGATAAAAGAAAATTTACTCCTAATTCCTAATCTCCGAAGAACTCTTTGTTGCAACCTACCTTCGTTATCTAGTCCAACAGCTCCAAAAATTCTTCTTCATGTTGCTATCTTCTTCTTCTCTTACGTTGCTCTCTCATTCCCTTCTCTTCTTCTTCTTCTTCTCTACGTTGTTATATTCTCTACTTCTCTTCTCTACGTTGCTATCTTCTTCTTCACATGGTTGTGATCTTCTTCTTCTTTTTCTTCTTCTTCTTCTTCTTCTTCCATCTTCTTATGCTTATTCTCTAGTCTCCTTCTCTTTTTCATCCTTCTTTGGACTGATAAGTTTTTTTCCCTCTCTTCTTGTTCTTCTTGACCTCTCTTCTTATTCATGTTTTGTGTTAAACTTTGAAATAATGTTAAAATAGTAGTGTTTGTTGGTATTTATATTTTTATAAGTTTAATATTTCATTTGCTAATGTGGGACGTTAAATTATTTGTTTATATTAAATTATATATTGTTTTACGTAAAAAGCGTGCCTCACTTTAGTAAAGCATGCGCCTCGCCTTGTGCCTAGGCCTCAAGAGACTTTGGTGCCTTAGGGCGCCTATTGCCTTTAATAACACTGGGGACTACGAATAGGTTAGGCATGCATGCCCATGCGAATGATCCTTATCTTTGCAACACAATATTCTTTCCTAGCCGTTTTGCTCAATACATGGGGATCATAATGATGTATATTTCCTTGTGCAACTTTGAATTGAGTCCAAGGCCGGAGCCTCCCAGTTGGCCTTGCCTGGCCCTAACTAATGGTTTGTTCGGCTCTGGAGCCCTTTTGGTACACAAGCAAAGTTTTGGTCCATAATGTTTGGTCTTGGGCCGCTTCTTTGCTCAGCTTGGTCCAAATAATGACGTTACTGGGTTTGATCTGCTTCGTATGTTCATCCCGAACGATGTTCGGTCCAACCCGACGTCTTCGACAAGCAGCCAACCTTGACTGATGTAATTGGGCCTAGCCACCTATCAGCTTGGCCCTAGTGTCTACAATAGACTAGGTTTGGCACAACTTGTTCGTTCGGCCCACGCTCTTGTTTGGCCCACATCCATGGTTTCATCAGAATTTGGCCCACATCTGTGGGGCTAGATGGGCTCGGCCTAGTATGGGCCTTGCACCGATTGTATTGACCCTCTTCATGTGTGCTATGAAATTTACAATAAAGGCAATTGAGGTTTATTTTATTTATTTTCAAAAAAAACAAACTGCTCTTGTGGGCATTTTCAGAAATAAAAAAAACGTTACATGTCTATTTCTCAGATATTGTATGGTGCTCTAAATGACTCTAAAATTTTACATGGATATGACTTGCATTTTTCCTGTATTTTTTATACTATGGTTATGTTTTGGCACCAATTTCTTGGTGCAATTAAGATAGAGGGCTGTTATTTGTTTAGGAAAGGCAGATAATCTTTTTATAGATTGGGATTTGTTTTAGTGGGCATGATTTTTCTTTGACTTCAAGTAGTTCCCATATTAGTATATTGAGGGGCCAAGCAGTGGCGGCTTCATGAATTTTAGTAGGGTAGTCATTATGGTGGCATTTTTGGTGACATTTTTTAGTTTATTTTTTACAAAAAATTATAAACAGGTTTTTGTTTATTTTCTGAAAAATAAAAAAATACAAACACATTTGGTTTGAACAAGATGTTTTAAAAAAAAAAAAGAAAGTTCTGTAAGGCCTAAAATGTTTGTATATGTTTTGATTAATTATACTTACGAAAAGAGTAATGTCACAATGACCATGCTTATGGTTTACTTCATTTTTCATAATTACATTGATTAAATAAGTCATGTTCGTTGAATCCAAGTACCTTTATTCACCTGACACATAGGTTAATACACTGTCCTTTCTTCTTACATATATACATATATCATATGTGTATACAAATATCAGTGACCCTTTCTCTTTGAACAATCTGTGATCTGTGTCAATAAACAAAGACCACTGACAGATCGATAATGGAGGTAGACGACAGGCAGGCTGAATATATGATATGATGAAGAGATTAGATTACTGTTGTAATTAAGGGTTGTTTTGTTTTCGTTTAAGTTATATTGCTCCTCATAAGATTCGAACCCTGCAACATTTTGTGAGTACTGTTCCTTCGCATGTCTCCGCATTTTTTTTGCCCTTTTTGGGCCCATTCAGTGTTTATAAACTCCTGTAACCAGCTTTTTCTGTTTACAGGATTTGCTCAAATTTATAAACTGATTACAATAATTTATAAACAAAAGTTTTTACCAAACATGTTTATATGGCAGTTTTTAAAATTTTTGGAAACATAAACCAAAAACTGTAAGCGTAACGTTACCAAACAACCCCTTAAGAAATGTAAATTCTACCAGCTGTATTAGAAAAATCACATAAAAGAGACCAATTTCTTTCAGATGTTCAAGTCAACATGACTTCACTTGAAGAATCTTGAAAATGGCTATCACCACAAGTTTTTTTGGAGGAGATGAATCTTGTACCATAGTTTATGAACCGTGGATATGGTTACGGGATACGAATGCGATACAATATGGATACGGTTACAGTTAGGATATGTTGAAAAAAAATATATAATTTTTAATACTATGCTAAAAAATTGTGAGAAACCATTATTTATGAGTTAGATATTAGTTTATAAGCTAATAGGCAGTTTACTTTCTTTTAGGGGATCTGTGCTTCATAAACTGTAGTTGACTTTCACCACGACTTCACTTAGAAGTATCTTAAAAGTGGCTATCACTACAAGTTTCTCGAAGAGGAAATGAATTTTGTACTGTAGTTGATTTTCTTTTCAAAATTTTGTCCATAATTCTAGAACTGACAAATAAATAAATAAAGTCAATATGATACTAAACAAAACCCTAGGGGGTTGGCCTAGTGGCAAGGCCTTGGGGGTGTGCTACCTCCAAGGTTTAGGGATCGAAATCTCTCAGGACTAACAATTCTTTGGGGCCATCGGATTATGGGAAAACTGTTGAATTAACCATGATACACTTGCGAGAGACTCTTGCTGAGGGCCTGTGTACCCCCGGGGATTAGTCGGGTTTTGATCCAGACCCTCTAGTGCAAATCCAAAAAAATAAAAATAAGATAAATAAATAAAAATTGTGATACTAAACATGACAAATAGACTATCAAAACTGAACAATTATACAAAATAACAAATAAGAGAAATAAAAGAGTAAGATGCACCTGAAAATCTCAAAAAAATAAAAAATAAAAAATAAAAAATAAAAATTAAAATTAAAAAAAGAAAAAAAGAAAAAAAGGTGATCTAAATAAATGATGGAAAAATACAGTTACAAGAGTAAGATGTACTTACAAATATGTGAACTAAAACATTAACAAAAAATTGCACCTAGAATAAGTATTATGATTTATACTCCAAATTCAAAGTAGCAATTACAGAAGTTCAAATTGGGAAAACCTCTATTTCAAATAATACAGTACCTACCAACCCCAAATCCTAATCTGATATAGGATTATAAGTTTTAGTTTATGTTGAACAACATTCACAAAGAATTAGCTGTAGAGAGAGACCTGGCAGCAAATTCTCTATTTCACTTTTCACTTCTTTTCTTCTTCATTATTATTATTTTTATTTTTTTATTTTTATTTTTATTTTTTTGTTGTTGTGGATTGTGTGGACAATGGACTGTGAGCAGTGGGCTAACTGGGTATTCAAACCTGGTGGTATGAATGTTCAAAATATGAGCTGAACTTCAAATATATGTTACCGACATTAAAAAACAATAATTGATTGAATACCCTCTTCAAAATGGGGCGCCACCACTGGGGCCAAGTAATACTAAAATCTTTCATAAACTGGCTGTAGTAGAGGATCCAGGATGTTTTTGGGGTTAATAAATTTATATTACCCTTTCAGTTTCCCTAATCCTTCTTCCCTAGTTTTTTTTTTTTAAAGCCCCAAAGCTCAAGGTTTCAAGTCTATATACATGTGGAAAGTACAAATTTCTGAATAAAATCGGTTTGTCTATGTGTTTAGGATTTGATCTGAGTTTGTTTGGCTCCACTTCATTTGTAGTTGGTAGAATTGCTAATTGGTTACATAATTCCTGCAACTAAAATGCTTAAATTCAATATTGACCTTGATTTGAATTTAAGGAGGTTGCTTTAAACCGATCTTTACTATTTGAAATCAGCCCTAACCTTGAAAAGATTCCAACAATTCCTTACCATTGGTTAATGTTTGCATCCTCTAGCTTTACCCAATAGTTTAACTCTTCATTTTCCCAGACAATGGAAATTCAATCCTCTGGATCAACAAATTCTCCTTGGATCCCTTGTATTGACTCCACATGAATTGGATCTAGTGTTCCTCTTGAGCTAGTTTCTTAAACTTTTTAAGCTCTCATATGTTAAGGTAAACCTTTTATTTGGGTATTAGGTTAATTACTTTTGTTTGTCAGATTATGAGGAAGGTGTTTGGTGGTTCTAAATACCATCTTGCAGCAGATCTAATATATACAGGAATTGCATAATAGGTTGAAGCCCTATATATATAAAATAAATAATTAAAACAATGTGTGAAGTGGATTGCTTGTTATGATTTGCATGAAGGAGGGGAGACACTGTTTTGCATCTGATTCAGCAGGATATTCTGAATGTAACACCCTAGTTCACTTTAAAGAACATGAATATGATCAATTAATCTATATTTTGTGATTCATATGCTTTAGAATCTTATAACTATGATTTTGTTTGACAGGGTAATTGTAGACAAATGAGCTTAACTTCTCAATACAGCCGTTTTAGAGGATGGCATTCAGAGTTATTTGCAAGTGTTGTGCACTCCTGTCCCTGGCTTGGCGAATTTAGGGCGAGATATCGAAGATTCCCTTATTTTGTTCAAGTTAGTCGGTATTCCATGCAATTGATATCAGCAATAATTGCTGCTCTGGTAGTTTTAGGTGAGTACAACAATTTTGAAGCAATTAGATCATAGATACTGTGCATGCCCTGTTTGGAAATTGGTTATTTTAGTTGGTTTTTTGACTTTTCATGAAAAGATGTGCAGAAAAGTAGAGAGTGATATGACAACTTATAATGGCTTTTTAGCTTTTTGGATTTTAGCTTTTTGGATAAAAAGCCAACTCCCCAAATGGGTCATGGATAAGTATATTTTAACTGAGGAGATTTGAGATTCAATTTTGTAAAATTGTAGGAAAGTTAATTATTGGATATAGATAGATAATTTTAAGGGTAAATTACATTGACTTCCACTGTGGTTTGGAGAAAATACAATTTTATTATTGCCTCACAAAGTTTGATTTAATTTCCTTGGGCTCCTTTAAGGTTTTAATTCACATAACACTTAGGGCTGGTTTGGGGTGTCCTAAAAAAGTGCACTTTTTGTCTTTTTGGACTAAAAAAGTTGAAAAAAAAATATGGAGGTTTGGGTTAACTTTTTGACTTTTTATGGAAAAATGTGTATTAAAAAATTGTATAAAAAAAATGTGTAACAGAAGATTAGAGAGAAGTGCGCCCAGCCGTACAACCTGCGTGTGTGAATTGGAGTAGGAAATTATTGGCTAATTTTTGGGCATTGTACTAGACGGTTTTGTTTGGCCCGTGGGGGTCATAACGGGTCCCATTTTAATAATCTGAACCGTTCAATGTGTGTAATGTGTCGAACACTATGTACCTATAAAAAATCACGTTAATCGGATATCGATAGCTATCTGATCAGATTTATTTATTTTTCAATCATAAATTATAACACCATCCATTAGTTGTACATAACTGACTTGATCATATAGTTATCGATATCTGATCAATGTGATTTTTTGCAAATATATAGTACCTGACGATTTCTACACATTGAACGGTTCAGATTGTCAAAATGAGACCTGTGATAGCCCCCATGAAACGAACAACGGTGTGTGTAAAAAGCACACCCAATCATTTCTTGTTTTCCCCACTGCCACACAGCAGCTACGGGTCATCAATTCCGTGTGTACTTTTGTTGAAAAAAATTGATTTTTTAATTTTTTTTTTTTGATGAATAGTAATATCTTTTTGGATTTTGGAGTAACTTTTTGACTTTTTAACTTATACAGTAGATGCCAAACAAGCCCTTAGTCCTATTTTTACATCAATTTGTTAGTTGATGGAAAAATGATAGTCATCTTTTTCTGAAATGTATATTTTTTACACCATATGCATTAGTTCTGGTTCATTTAGCCTTATTAAAAGGGATGTCTGTGTAATTATGTCAAAACTATGAGACTGTTTATATTTTCTCCAAATCTTAAGAGAAGACGGTATAATTTACCCTAATTTTAAAGTATAGGATAACATAGAGATAGGAGAGATGCATTTTGTTATTATTATTTTTTTCTAGTAGAAATCATTCATGTAAGGATTTCAAATAACTATCCTTAACAAGCTATTTCAAATTCATTAATTGAAAACACTCGAATCTAGTCTTGAAATGTACATCTAAAATACTAATTTGAATTAAATGTTATACTCTTTGAACAAGTGATGCAAATCATTCGTTTGAAATCTATAAGTACGAATGCAACCCAAATCGTTTAACCATACAAATTTTGATAACTCGGTGTCAAGCTATCATCGATCTTTCATGCCCTTTCACTATATTCCCTTGAGTTACATTACATTTGTTCTCAAATTAATAGACAAATAAAAGATATGCTTATACATCCAACCTCTTTTCTTTCTCCACGCAGGTATCTTGGCATCCCGAGTTGCTTGAGCAATCTACTTTTGGGAATGTGTGGTCTCCTGCATGGACAACCCATCTTGTATGTGTTTTAGTGTCTGCTTATTTGTTTGTCACAATTATGCACTTCTGGGCATCAGTTAATCAACCATGATGCACATCTTGTTTTGCCATTTGTTGTAAGTTATGATCACAACCATTTCTTCCAGCACAGCAATTGCGTGGAAACATCAAATGATGACTGTTTAGTGAGCAAGTTGCTCAGTATGCAACCAAAAAAAAAAAAAAAAAACATGTCAATTGCAGTGTTTATCGGGTTATTAGTTATGGTTTGCAATCTAGTTAGTAACCTATCCCGCGTTTGGTTCAAATTTTGTGACCCAGATAACTTGTCCCAGAGACCCTTTTATTTTGCATATGCTCGATTATTTTGTTTCAGGAATGGACAACTGATTTCGGGATAACACATTTTGAGACCTGTGAGTGAGTGATGCCAACCTTCCCCCTCTCTTCATATTTGATTGTGGTTAGGTTAACATAATACATACTGGATTATGCTCTCACTCCTTGGAGGCAAAACATTATACACGCCAATTTCACTTTCTGTCCCTCATCTGTCCTAATTGAAGGCAAGAAAAATAAGCTTAACCTTAACCAACTGCATGAGACATGTTAGGATAACTAGAATCTTGAGTCATTTTAACATGCGTACGTGAGATTGTTTTGTTATGGTGATGGGACAGGGTTAATTCTTGGATGACATTTTTGTTGCAAAAATGATTTAAAATGTTCTGCTTGGGATAAGTTATCCTGGGTTTAACTTTTGATGCTGCCACTTGCAATTGTTAATGAAATGTGGACAGAAGAGGAAGTCTTGCAATTGAAGAGCATCACAGCTAATACGAGGAAAGGCACAAGAGCAGAGTTATGGGGAACTTAATGAGGAATATTTAACCAGAAGCACCTGAAATTTCATGTCCATTAATTTTTAATATTTTTGACGTCTTCCATTGACCCATGAGCTATGTCACAAATTAATAAATAAATGAGACATTTTTTTTTATTTATAATTTTTACTAATTTAATTATATGTTTTTGCTATGTGAAATTTTGAATTGATTAATAATATCATTGCATAATATGATCATTAATTATAATAATAATAAAAAAGGGTTTGACCCATGTAACAAAATAATCATGAATTTAAATTTGTCAATTTAAGTTCTTAATCTTTTGATTTATTTTCAATCGAAACTATTTGTCTATTTTTATTAAGTAAAATTGATAAAAAAGGGGGACATTTTAGCTATTAAACTCCATGAAAAATGAAATTTTAGACATTTTATGTATATTTATATTGAGTTTAATAGTTAAAATGTTTTTTTCATCGGTTTTTACTTAACGAATATAAACAAATGATTTAAATTAAAAATAAATTAAAAAATTAGAATTTAAATTGATAAAATAAAAAATTTAAGATTTATGTTGTTATAATAGTTGATTTTTGATTTATTTATTTATAATTTCCCCTAATATTTACTATAGACTAGTGTGAGGCAACATTGCCTACAAACGTAACAATGATGCTAGGTAGTCCAAGAAATATATGGTCCAATTTTGCCCAAATGATGTGGCTTTGGTGTGCAAATTATTTATTTATTTTTATTATTTTAGGACACTAAACTTAGTTATTGTTGATAATATACGATTTCTTGAGATGTTGTATCAACTCTTTCTTTAGTAAATTATATATCTTTAGCAGTATTAGTATTTAGTAGATTTTGTAAAAAATGATGACGTTATTGATAGTTTGCGATTAGTACTAGTAATTGATTACGATCTAGTAACAGATCTTGAATATAAAAGTAAACATAAAAACTTATAAAAAGAAAAACTTATTACTTCTTATAATTTTAAGTCCACTGTACTTTCAAAACAAGAACAGTATCTAAAGATTTTGACTGTTCTCGAACGTTGTCGGTGTAGGGCTTTGATGTTGTATAGAGGTGGATAACCTCAAACTTTCATTCCTTAGATTAGGCTCATCACAGATTTGTTTTGTTTCCTACCTCAGATCATAACTTCAGAAGCTGTTTCTTTGATTATATAGGAGACCTAAGATCAATAACTTGATATACAGTAGTCACACACTTTTTTCTGGAAATGAATTTTTTTATTTTATTTATTGAACAAAAATTTGCAAAGAAATGAATGTTTGTAAACTGTTAGATTGCTAAAGTATTATTTATTCTAAGAAGGCTTGAGAACCAGACTACTTTCTTAGTTTTAAGTATACTCAAGTAATCTGTGTCCCCTTTTTCTTTCCCTTAAGGCCTTTATATAGGCACCTTGTGGATTTCAAGTTTGGACTTCAACCTAATCTATAAACATAAAATATTTTACATATTATATTTTATTGTTGCTAGAAGACAAATAAAAGACAAGCAAGCAAGTGATGTGGTCACATGATGATCACGTATTATTTTTGAACAAACGACACCCCATGGTTTTGCTAAATTGCCCATGGTTTTGTAAATCCATTGCATTATCTAAATTCCATATCCCCTCATCACCCATGACATCACTAAGATTATAATTCTCATCATGTTCTTCAATCATTTCATCCCATTCTTCTATATCTTGCTCCATCAGATATTTTTTCAAAAATTTACATCATCTTTTAGATAAATATGTTTTGAAATCTACCTGTTCCAAGTAATCATATACTGATTCATAAGGCAATCCTAGAACAATTATTTTTTCCGCCAAGGATGGTGTTACTGCAAAAGTGGTCATTCTATAATGAACTAATTTAAATCCAACCCTTGCTAATTCTGTAGTTTCATGAGATATTATGAAAAATCCTTTGTTGGATCTATTATACAAGATGCTTCACAATCTTTGAACCAATCACATTTGTAGGGGATCATGTCATTCTTGTCTTTTATTTTTTTTAGATAATGAGTTGCATTTAGATGTTTATCTTTTACCTCCGTTTATGTAGTTATAAATTTAATGGGTGTCATACTTGGATATTCTTTGCAGACTTCATAAATTCTCTTGAATATGAATTGTTGGAATCTGGTGAGTTTGAGACAACATGGTACTCAGTGGGTGAGGTGGAACGTCGAATGTAGTGACTATTCTCAATTTCCACATTTGAACCAGAGAATCTTTTGGGTTGATGACCTTATTTGGATCGAATGAAACATTTAACATTCTGTAATTGTACAAGACTATCCGTTCGTTAAAGTTGCACCACTGAGTTAGGTGAAACTTTTTTTTATACCATTTCAGAAATAATCTAACAAAGTACATTATCTTATTTTATTTTGGATATCATAAGGGAGTTGAAGAAACAAATATAATACTTCTAATCGTAAAAAGGTTTTGGCAACTAAATGGGTGGTCCTGATGAGCTCGTTCATGGAACAACTCTTTACTACTGCCTGCATTTTTTTTGATAATTTCAACGTTGTCTTGTGTCACCAAGTCCAGCACTTCCTGAGTGTTTCCTTCTCTGACAGTGTGAGTCTTGTGGACGTGGAAGCCATCTGCAAGTTCTCAAGTTAGAGTATCTGCTAAACTATTTTTATTCCATTAATATGTTCTATATTAAAGGTAAATGGTTTTAACCAGAGTTGCCATTGTAAGAGCCTCTCTTGTGCCTACATGTTAGACAAATTATTATTTATGAAACTTAGTAGGTCTTTGCAATCAATTCTTATTAAAAACAGTTTTGGCGCCAAAAATATTAAGAACTTTTCTATCATGACTAATAATTTTTTTTTCATGGGAGGATAATTATATTTAGCTTGATTAAAACTTCCACTACAATACCGATATAGTTAATTATTTTCTTTTATTTTCAATACTGTGCTCCAATGATTGTTATTTGCATCGGTTTCTAGTACTAGCTTATCATTTTTATTAGAAAGTGTTAGGATAGGCAAATCTTTACACTTTTTTTTTAATTTTTTAATTATTTAAATTTTACTAATGCAGAGTCGGCTGAGTTCGAAGTCCAACTCTCATCATTTTCTAGTTTCTTTTGTAAATGATTTCTTATTTTAACTAAGTCTTTTATAAAATCTGAGGCATAAGTTAAACATTCTAAAAATCTCTCTAATAGTTTTTATTAGGAAATTTATTAATTTTTTTTCAAGAACATGACTTTGTATTTTTGTTGATCCTGTATTGATTTCAAGTCCTAAAAATTCTATTTTCTTTTGTGCATCTATACATTTCTTTTCACATAATACTGTTCCATATTCTTCACATTCTTCTATTACTATTTTGATATCTATTCTATGTTGTTCTATGGATTTAGAGAAAATTAAAATATCATCTATATATACAAAACAAATATTATTTAGTTCCTTAAAGATACTATCCATTATTCTTTGAAATATTTGAGGTGCATTTTCTAATCCAAATAGCATAACAAGCCATACATAATGTTATTGTGGCACATTAAAGGTTGTTAGTAGAATATTTTCTTTATTCATTTTCATTTGCTAGTATCCACTTTTACAGTCTATTTTGGAGAATCAGAAGGCACCCTGTATTATGTTAAAAAAAACTTGCTTATTTGGAATAAAATAACCATATCTTTTACTATTATTATTTAATTTTTTTGTAATTTATTACCATTATAGCTTTTCCTCTTTTAATTTCAGCATGGTTTCTAATCTTAAATGCTAGACTACTATGTGAACTTTACTATCTCTAATTAATCCCTTTCGTTTGTGTTTTTCTATCTTTTTTTTGAATTCTTCTATATCATTAGAAGTATATTCCATTTATTTTTACTTTGATTATTTTATTAGGGTCGATTAGGTCTAATTTAGCTATACTTCTATCTTTGTGTCAAAATTTTAATAGATCTTCGCTATATAAAGTTTTGCATATTTCTTGTTACCTTTTTTGAATTTCTTTCTGACTATTAATTTCTTTAATACTTAGTGCAGTTTCACTCTCGGTTGGAGAGATTACATTTTCACCACGCTTGCTGCGGCCGAAGTCAATGTTGTGATGTGTAACTATAATGATTCTAGTTTAGACCTGACCTATTTCTTGCTCTTGAATAAGGGAATCCATGTCCTTAACTATGTTCATTCCATTTTCATCTTGTTGCTAGTTGAGTTTGGTTGTTTAGGAGTTATTATTGTGTTTGGAACAGGTTGGGGGTTAGTTTCTTCAAAGAGTTGTTGTCCAGTTTTCTTCTTGTTCAATCGAGCGATCTTTCTTGCGCTAGAGCAGTCTTTTATAGTCTGCAAAACTTCTAGAAATAGAGTATCTTTGCTCGAGCGGTATTTCTTGCGCTCGAGCTGTCTTTTACATGTCTAAGCTTTTGGGAGCGGTCATTGTGCACTCGAGCTGTGTTTATGGTCACTTGAAAGGTGTCACTTATTGTGTCTGATGCTCGAGCGGTGTTTTGGTCACTCGAGCGGTCTGCGCGTATATTAGTTCAGGAAAAGGGCTTTTTGGATCACTTTTCATTTCCTGTCTCTTTCTAAAATATTTCAAAACCCTAGTTCTTCACTCTTTCTCTAGTTCTTACTTAAAACCTCAAATACACCCTCCCTCACCCATTGATTTATTCACCATAGCTCTTTGGAGAAGAAGGTAAAGCTCGTTTAAAGCTTTGTTCTAATCGGAGAAAATTTCATTTTCGGCTCTGCAAACTTCAACCGTTGCTCTCTCTTGTCTTCTAATCCTAAGGTAGGGATTTCCTTAACCTTTGGTATGATTTTTACCTTAGTTATTTGTACATTGAAAGAATCTAGTGAGTTGGAAATTTTGGGTTAAACCTAGGGTTTGATTTTGAAATATAAAAGAGGGATTTTCAAATGGATTCTTGAGAAAGGTTGTGGGGATGTTCTTATGGTTGAGATATGTTAAAATTATAGATTTCTTTATTTAAAAATTGATTTTGATTTTGAAAGTAAAAGGGGTTTTGTTATAAAATCATGGATATTTGGTTTGTGTCAGAAAATGAAAAATGATGTTGGGTTTTGACAGAATGAAACAAATGTGCATGTCGATGAGAATGGTGGAGTTAGATATGTAATATCACTTCCATTTTGAAAATGATGAGATTATATCTTTTGTTGGAAATTATCTATTGAATAGAAATATTTGTTTTGGATTATTGGTGGATGATAGTTTTGATTGTTGTAGAAATTGCATGAGAATTAGTTGAATTGAAACTAATTACTCATACATCTTGCATTGAGCATTGTTTCATACTTAAACATTGAAAATGTATTGTGTTCTAGAAAAATGGGTGAATACCTTGGTGAATTTAGTTAGGGGGTGTGGTTGTGGTTATTATGTTGACCCTGTGTCCTTGGTGAAAGGCCATCTTAAACTTCCCGACTCTCAGCCTCTTCTTGATCCACTTCTACCTAGGCATGATGTATCAAAGTACTATGCCTTTCACTAGCAACAAGTCCATGAAACCGACCATTGTATTCGTCTCCGCCATGAGATCCAGGACCTTATAGACCACAAAATCATAGCTTCCCTATAGGCTCCACCACAAAGGCCAAATGTCACTACCAACCCGTTGCCTACCCATAATCGAGTTTCGCCACCTCCTCGTCTTAACCTTATACATGCATTATCTCCCGTCTTTGACCCTAGTATATACTTCATCCCTCCCTACTTACCCAAACCCAAAGTTCACATTCCTGAGGGTACTAATCTGTGCATGATGGATTCACCTCAATTTCAGTCAGAATCTAAAAATCCTGTGGTGGCAATGGATGTGCCAGTGATAGAAATTGGGGATTTGTCAGGATATGATCCTAGTAGATATATAGTATCGGTTGGGCATCCAAAACCAAAGCTTGATTTACCAGGTGCAGTCTCTATTAGTGTCATTAGGAGGAATGTATTTCAATAAGGGCTGGATGACTTGGTTGATTTGAAAGAGGATTGGAATAACCTCCATTTCGAAGAGCAGAATCTAGAAGATGTACAAATCAAATGGTGGGACTTGAACAAATTGACCAATATCCATGGATGGGAAGCAGTGGGAAGGATTCAGAAGCAGAAGAAATTAACGAGGACAGAAGGGAAAAAACACAAATCACTAGAAAAGTGAAGGGAATGAAAGGATAGGCAAAAGTAGTGAAACCGGGGAAAGTAATAAGGCAGAAGAATCTAAAACAGAGAAGACTGAAAAGTAAATGCCAAGAGGAGAAGTTGAAAGGGTAGTCCCCAAATCCGAGAATATTGGGCCAACTAGTCCAATAGTAGAAAAAGAAAAACAAAGAGCTAGTCGAGCATGGTTACCTTTGAGAAGAGGGGAGATCTTTGCAAAAATCTGGTCAACATTACTTTACCAGCCAAAAGGGAATGATTGTAATGTAGGGATGATACATGTTGAGTTCGATGATTGCTTATATATAAATGAAGGGGAATGATGGGAAGACAGTGATTTACACTTCGCCTACACTAATGAAGGTTGGGGAAGCAATGCACCAGATGACACCTGGTACTCTGAAGAGATTGATCATCAAACTAGGAGCGGGCATTTCTTCAAGCCCTCACATCTAGATCAAGGCGACCCATCAGGAAAGGACGCAGAGAAAGGAAAATAAAAAAAAAAGGAAGAAGTGGAAAATCTGGTCCTTAAACAGTTGAAGAAGATCCAAGCTAATATTTCAACTTGTGGATTGCTCATGGCATCACTTGAGCACCGACAGGCTATGCTTGCAGCATTAAGTAAAGCCAAGTTGTCTATTGATACCACACTAAATCAGTTGGTGTCATTGATTACGACAACTGGGCCCATTCCATCTATGACTTTCTCAAATAAGGAACTCCCTCCGGAAGGATTAGAGCACAACAAACCCGTATGTAGACACCCTATTTTTGATTGCCTTTAAGACTTGGGCGCCTCATGTTGAACACTCGATGATGAATTATTACGCTGTACAATCGTTCAATTTCTTCAGCAAAAGGCTTTAATTTTGCTTTTCAGAACCTAAAACCTTGTACCTCCTTCGGAACAAAACCTAATTTTTTCTAACCTGACCACTCAGAGGCCTGCTGGCCAACAAGTGGCCGGCAGGCCAATTTTTATTGGCCAGTCATCCCTCTTTATGGCCGGTCTACCATGTCCAGTGGCCAACAGATATTTTGTTACCAGCTGTCCCCCTATGTGTATGCCTTGCACCAGCTGACTCAATATAGATATTTCCGACAGGGGAACCTATTTTTCTATAAATACTTGACCATCCCTCATGGTTTTAGGTTAGAAAATTTTGCCAAGAGACAAAAACTTGCCAAACACTCTCCCTCTTTATCTTGCAATATACATACACTATATATACATTTCCTAAACCAAAATTTTGAGGCTTCTTGCTGAGATTATTGAGCCAAAATTTCAGCTCTTGAGGGTGATCACTTTGTGGTTTGTGAACTAAAAAGTATCATCTCTTCAAGAGGTATAGCTTTTGCCATCTTCTCCCTTATTTACACTACTCTTTTCCTCTCATTTTCTTGTTGTTTATACTCTGTTTTGGACTGAATTTAAGTGATGAAACTTGTGATTTAAAAGCTACCAAAGGTGGAGGGGTTAACCACCCTTTCTTGAACCTTATCCCATAGCTTACATCCTTGTTCTTCACACTTGTTTCTTTGATTTATATACTATTTTTTAGAGTTTTAAAAGGCTAAAATATGTGATTTAAGGGTCCAAAAAGTGGAGGGGTTAGCCATCCTTCCTTAGCTTGCTTACTAGCTTTGTTCTTTTCCTTTTTTTTGTTTACTTTTTCTAGCTTTTCAAACTGATTTTCAGCACTGTTTTATGCTATTTAGGGACTGTTTAGTGTGTTTATTTAGTTATGCTTTGAATACTATGCTTGTATTGTTGTAAGTCCTCATTGATTTGGTTGTTTAGGCCATAGACACCAATCTATTTAAGTTGATAGCTCTTTTTCATAATTTTCATACATATACTCACACTTGTAATAATCATCTTTGTATAATCATCCCTGCAACCTCCCTCATTTCTTTGCTTTCTTTAATTAAGAGTTGCCTCAAACACTAGGTTGTTGCTTAAGGTATGAGAAAGAGACTTTCCATGCTTAATGGTTTAATCTCTTCGGAGGTTCATTACCAAGGAACTACATCTCTCTCATGTTAAGCACAACTTCTTGTTTGACACTTTTCTTTATCACTTTTTGCACTTAGTGGACGTAATTATCACTCTTGGACAAATAAAGAAAAGATAAGGAAATGGAAAGGTAATGCAAAAAAGGCTAACAAAATTGGTGTAAAAGAGGTACAAAAAAAGAGGTAATAAAATTGAATTGGGTTCGATTGGACGTTATATTGAACCTATTGAGTCTTGAATCATTACATACTTTGTAGTGATGTTTTATGATTCAATAAGCAATGTCTACTACTTCCTTTGAGGTAACTCTATGATAGGGATGAGGTGTTGTTGGTCTTTCATTTCCATTTATTAATCTTTTGTCCTATCGGTTCATAGATCATCACGTAACAAATTGTGATGATTGATGGTTTGTGAATCGAGTCTACTCCTTTCTTGATCAATTTTCATGATAGGGGAGGCCAAAAGGATAAACATCCCATGGAAATACTCTATTTTTGCTCTGTTTCAATTTTGTGGCAGCAGGGCAGAACCTAAAAATAGTGGCCAGCCGGCCACCTTTCTGTCCAGCTACTCAAGGTCAGCCAGCCACGTTTTGCTATGCATGCAGTATCATTTTTGTGGCAGAACAGAGCAGAAACTAAGGCAAAAACAAAATAATTTTCTGACTGTAATTAGAACAGATTCTGATAGCACAACAAAGAGGTTTTCGGGAGGATATTCTTTTTTGTGCGCATGCAACGCTTCGCTTCCCGTAGTCCTTTAAATTAATGCTTTAATAATAGTTTGTTGTACTTAATTAGTGGCTCCATTTGAATTTGTAATAATTAGTTAGTTTAGTTAATTTTGGTGTTGTACTATTTAGTTAATTAGGACATTCATTCGGACCATCTTTTATGAGGGCAAACTTGTAATATTGTGTATGTCTTCCAACCCCTATTCTTTCTACCTTTTATTTACTTGCTTATGATGGTTTCATGTAGTATCATATTTTGGTTTCATATCATTACCATGAGTAAAATATCCATTTTTTGCATGCATTGGGTTTAGTTCATCAATCTAACATTGTTGCCATTTCCTACTTAATTGAATATGTGCGCTACCGCATGCTTTGAGTTGAGTCACCGAACCTCATAGTTACATTTTGTATGTATTGCATCAGTCACTTGCATATTAGAGCATGCATTTTTCTAACTATAATCTTCTATTTTGGCTTTTCTCGGTTGAGTACTAGGTGAGCATTTTTTGCTTTAGCATATTACGTAAGTGTTTGTGTTGCCATATCAAGCATATTTACCATGAGGTTAAGTGCTTATTTGATATATTTCTTTGAATGCATGTGGATGAAGGCTAGTTCGCTTAAGTTGGGATAATTTGCTTAATATATGAGCTCGCTTTTTCAAGTAGCACATATTCGAAATTCTTTTCAAACAAACATAAAATCAAAGCATTCCAAAATGGGTGAAATAGTCTATACTTGTGTGCCTCATATAGTAATGTTAGCATAATAATCGGAATAAGAGCATATAATGTACATAAAAATCACATAATGATTAGTAGAGGTCGATCTTCGATTAGGTGAGTGGGGTGCATAATTCATGACTTTCTCCTCTCATACCTAAGTTCCCGACCCAAGACACTTTGGTTATGAAGAACAAGTGGCCTTTGGCACGAGTCACAGGTGTCCTAAATTTTTGAAAAATATTTAGGTGGCGACTCTGAAAGTTGGCAATGCAGTCCATTTTTGGCATTTTTTAATTGTAAATCAATTTTCCAAAGACTTGTTTTGGACTCTATTTGTGTTTTTGTTGTTTCACATTGCACTTGTGAAATTAGATTCAGAACCACGGGAGTCCGAATTGTAGGGCTATCATATCCGAGGAGGCTAAAACCCTCCTAGGAGCACGAAAAGCAAGCTACAGTTTCTAGCGACTCTGCTGGGGATTTAGAGAACTTGACTCGAACTTCATGATGTGAAATTTTGTCTACACTTATATGTTCTTTGCATTACATTTGCATTGGTGCTCTTAAGTCATTGTGTTTTCCATCTGTTATTCCTGAACGGCTTGCTTAAAAAGCTTGTCAAAAGGCTGGCTAGTCGTGGGCTCTGCCATGTTGGAAACACAACCCTTGGATCTGGATTACCGTCATGTTGCTTGATCCTCCTTTCACTTCTCAGTTTTGGGTGTGAAAGGTTTGTTAGGTAATCTTGCTGAGGTGACCTTTGTAACCAATCGGCTTAGCTGCATATAGTAAAGCCATAGTGACTGTTCCAACATAGGACAAAATGCTCACCCGTATGCAAGATTTTGTGATACTACTTGCTTGAAGTAGTAAAACCCTAGATCATGTCAAAATCTAGGACAAGGAACCCTCCTCCCTCATAGGGGTGTTTTGGCTGTACCTGGTATGTACTTTACAGTGAAACTGTATAGGAATGCTTTATATCAACGGTACAGTTGATATCAGTTTGTAGGGGCAGAATTCAGTGGGAAATACAATCCTTCAACTGTGATCATATCTGTTGCGAATTGGGCCGAAGTGCAGTTTGATTTTTGATCATTGTTTTCCTTTTCTTTATTTCTTTTGCTAGGTACTCTTGCAATCATAGCTTCAGAGAGACCTGATATCCCCCAAGTTTTGTGGACTCGTTCTGGTAGGCTTTGCAAAATTCAAGATCTAGTTGACGGTTAGCCAGTGTTAGTCTCTTTCCCACCAGTTGTTTGGAGGAGAAGAACCAGGCAGTTATCACCAACACAGATCACTCGACAGTCACCTGTCCGTTCTCACTCACTCAGCTCACCAATAGCTAACTCTCCTAGACCCATAATGGCTCAAAGTGCAGAAGAGATTGTTGTTATGATGATAGCTTTTCAAAGAACCATGGATACACTGAATCAAAGAATTGTCGCTCATGATGAAACTATTACTGAAATGCGACGCCCATTTGGGGCATCGACATCTACTGTACATCTAGTCCCGGCTGCTCAGTTGAATCCTGATCCACATCCCCCAGTTGAAAACCCTCAAGTCCTAGATCCCCAAGAAATGTTAGCACTAGCTCAAGCTTTCAGGCCTCTAGCCTAGCCCCACGTGGGACTTCTTCCTTTTGATATCAACGACATCGATCTGGCTTTTATAAAAATTGCCAGGCTAGAGAAGGCACTCAAGAAATCTCAAGGCTTCAATTCCATCTCAGATATTGAAGACGTTTATACCGAGGCCTCTGTAAGATTGTCGAAAAAGTTCAAGGTGCCTCGATAGATTTGATGTTAACGGAGATCCTATTGTTCATGTTCGTCTCTTCTCGAATGTTCTGAAACCAATGGGCTTGACTCGGGCTCAGAACTGTCATTATATGGAAGAACTTTATCAGATGTGGCAGCTATCTGGTATGCCAAACTGGAGGACTCAACTAAACGGAACTCGGAAGAACTGTCTGAGGGATTTTTTAATCAATATTCATATAATACTTAGATAGAAGTAACAATTAGTGAGCTGGAAGCAACCACTCAGAGTCCCAAGGAACCCTTTATTGACTATGTTGCAAGATGGAGGGCAAAGGTAGCTAGAATGACAAACAGGTCCTCAGAAAGGGAACAGGTCCGGTTGGTAGTTCAGAATCTCGACCCTGACATGCTACAATGTATGATAGTTGCTCCACCATCTAAGTTTGTTACTTTGCATGAGTTGGGGGTTCAAATTGAGAGCACGTTTAAGAAAGGCATCGTTTAGAGAACAAGTGAGCCGACAAAGAGGTCATTTACCAAGAGTACCGATGCTAGCAATAGCACCATTCCTAGGCCTGCTGAGATCAGTACCGTCACCACAACGTCCAAAATAGCCGATCCCTTCGCTGGAGCAACCTCACAACTCGCCAGTCCAGCCCGAAACCAATATAGAACCTTTACCCCCTTCACATGATCCCAGCCCGTGCTCTCAAACTTGTAATGGAGAAAGGGCACCTTAAGCACCTTGATCCTTGACCTTTCCCCGATCCACTCGCAGCCAAACATGACCCCACCCAGTACTGAGTCTTCCACCAACAGCACAGTCACCCCACCGATTGTTGTTATCGCCAATGTCATGAGATCTAGGATCTTATTGACAACAAAGTCATAGCTCCACCCTTAAAGCCAAATGTGACCACCAACCCACTCCCTGTCCACAACTAAGTTCCCCCACCCAGAAATATCAACCTTATCTATACACTATACACTACTGCCCACCTTCACCCCATCCTATCTGCCTAAACCTGAGGTGGTTATTCCCGAAAGCACGGATTTGTGCATGATGGATATAACACCCAAAACCCAATCAAGGCCTATGGTGGCGAAAGTGGAAAAGAAGTGGAATTCACCAGAGGAAGGGATGTCTGACACCCAAGTAGTGGAGAAAGGTCCCTCACCCGTGGAAGAGTATGACCCCAGCTGGTATATTGTGGCTTCTGATTAACCAAAGCCCGTAATCATATTACCAGATTCGTTTAGCATCAACGCCATTGGAGCTAATGGGCCTAGGCAAAGTCTGGATGACTGGCCTGAACAAGGTCTTGGTGACCTGGCAGAACTAGAAGAGGACTTAGAGAACCTTTACTTCTATGAGAAAGAGGATGTGGGTAGTGTTCAGATTGGGTGGTGGGATCTAAGCCAACTTGAATCCAGCCACAGGTGGTTGAGTAGCGAAGAGGAATCCGATACAGAAAAGTAGACAAAGGGGAATTTGAAAGGAGAAGAAATTGGTGAGAATAGAAAGGTTGAGGCCATGCCTATGGCTGAGAAGGAGTGAGCGTTGGAAAAGTTCCAATAAGAAATAATACAGGAAATACAAAGGAAAATAGCCAGGGAATAGGAGAAATGGAAGAGAAGGGAAGATGTCAAATCAAAGGCGGACGATGTCCAAATTATAGAAAAGCCTGGATGGGAATCCGGTGATAGGGAAAGAATGCCAAAGAAACTCAGATAGTATCAGGAGACAGAGATTGAATTATCTATAGAGGAGAAGCAGCACAATGATAGAGGGTGCAATGTGAATATGATCCGTGTGGAACCTGATAATGGCCTATCAATGACTGTAGGAGAATAGTGGGAGGACAGTGATCTGAATCTCGCATACATTGATGAGGGGCGGAAAGCTGGTGCCCCAGACAATACATGGTACACAGATGAGATTAACCACATGACCAGAAGTGGTCATTATTTCAAACCCCCATCCCTAGATCAAGCAGAACGCTCCAGGAAAAAGGCTGAGAAGTTGAAGGGGAAGGACATAGAATAAGACCTAGTATTAAGGCAACTTAAGAAGATCCAGGCAGATATATCGATTTGGGGGTTGTTGATGGCTTCCCGCGAACACAGGCAAGCGTTGCTGGAGGCACTAAACAAGACCAAGCTGCCCATAGACACCACGACCGACCAACTGGTGTCTTTGGTCACATCTGGGGATGTTACTCTATTATTGTCCTTTACGGACAAAGAGCTGCCACCTAAGGGTGCCAACCATAACAAACCCTTGTATGTAACCTTGGAAAGCCGGAAGAAGTGGATCCCAGTAGTGTTGGTGGACACCGGCTCTACAATCAACGTATGTCTGGCGAGGACCACTTATGCCATATGCTTGAAGCTAGCTGACTTCATGCCTACGACTCAAGCTGTTTGAGATTACGACAATACCAGTTGTGATGTCGTGAGAACCTTCAAGAGCCAAATACTAATTGGCCCATCTGAGCATGAGGTTGAATTCCATGTGATAGATGTACCAGCGACTTTTAATCTACTCTTGGGTAGACCTTGGCTGCATCAAATGAAGGCAGTTTCTTCAACGGTGCACTGGTGAAGTATCTTTTTAAAGAGGGGATTACAACTAGTTATGGAAATTATTTGATCCATCCTCCCCTAGGAATTACCACACCCTTGTTGGAGATATTGCATGGAGAACAGGATGTGTTTCTCTCCGGGTTCACCTTGGTAGAGGCCCAGTTGGTGCAGTCTATCATGGCGGAGGATCATGGGACTTATGTGAGCTCCCAATCCATCTATATGATGAATAAGCAAGGACACCTTCTCGGATCGGGACTCGGTAGAAGTGGGAAGCAAGGAAATACTATTGCCAAAGAAATAAGCCATAACCCCCATGCTTTTGGGCTGGGGTACAAGCCAAATACAGGAGATTGGAAGAGAAAGAGGGATGAATTGAAGGAGAAAATTAAAGCAAAGAGAGTCGAAAGGCAATATGAGTTAGTCCACAAGCTGATCAAGGGACCCTAAATGGACTCTTTGTCCATGAGGAGAAGACTTCCCTTTCTGTGGGTTCCCAGAGCCGTGGGTCGACCAAGAAACAAAGAAGAGATACCCTGGGTTTGAGATATTCTTCAATCACAAGTTATCAGATGGCAAGGAGAAGAGGATCAATCCAAGCATTGATATAGGGCAAGGTAGAAACACCAGCTCGGGTTAGCGATTAAAGGAAACTGTTGGGGATGGCATTGGCTGACCTATTAATGGATTCCAACACTAGGGCTGAGCCCGTTAACTTGGGGGATAGTGTTACTATCTCTATGATTGGGGATGAACTAGCGTCAGATTACTCCGATCTCATTGTGGACACAGCTGAGGCTTCACACCTAGTTTGGCAATTCAAGAAAGGGTGACAGTTCTGAATCGAATGATGAGCCTAAATCTGATTCCACTGAGTCTGTTGAATCAGAATCAGATTGGAGTCCTTTTGAGGAGTCTGAGTCTGGCACTTCAGGGGTGGTATCCTGGGTGCCAAGGTCCTGTCTAGGTCCTCTTTTGCATTTTCTTTTGAGTCAGTAACCGAGGAGCTAGAATATCTGAATGAGAATGCTGCAGATTTTGTTTAGTTCTCTGTGCCATTAATTTATTGCATTGACCGAGATTTTCAAAATTTTAATGAAAACAAAGAGGAAGAAATTCCTCAGGCTTTGAAAAATTTGATTGACCGAGAGGAGAAGAGGCGTGTTAAGCCCTGTATAGATGAAATCATTGCAATTAATGTGGGTACTAAGAAGGATCCCCATTTAGTCCAGATTGGGTCCATGTTGTCTTCGGAGGAAGGCAACGTTTAATCACTTTATTAAAAGATTTCAAAGATGTTTTCGCGTGGTCCTATGAAGACATGCCTAGCATCGATCTTGAGATTGTACAGCACCAGATCCCTCTTGATCCTGAGGCCCGACCTATTATGCAGAAACTCCGTAGGATCCATCTAGATTGGGCACTGAAGATTAAAGAGGAAGTCACTAAGCAGATTGATGCGAGATTCTTGATGGTGTTTGAGTACCCTACTTGGTTAGCCACTATCATTCTAGTTCCGAGGAAAGACGACATAATCAGGGTTTACGTCGACTTCCGGGATCTAAACACGACTAGTCCAAAGGACGACTTTCTACTGCCGGACATTGATGAATTGGTAGACTTCACTACCGGTCATGCATTGCTATCGTTCATGAATGGGTTTTCTGGATATAATTAGATTTTGATGGTGCCTGAGGACAGAGAAGATCGCATTCACTACACTGTAGGGGACCTATTGCTACTGAGTTATGCCATTCGGGTTGAAGAACGCTAGGGCTACATATCAAAGGGTTGCAACCACCATTATGCATGACATGATCCATAAGGAAGTCGAGGTGTATGTGGATGACCTGATTATAAAATCCAAAGAGCAAGAAGGCCACTACACCGCGTTGGAAAAATTCTTTGAACGGATCAGGGAGTACAGACTGAGGTTGAACCCGCAGAAGTGTACTTTTGGGGTGATTACAGGGAAAATGCTGGGATTTCTGATTACACAGAGGGGAATTGAAGTAGATCCACCCAAGATCAAGGCTATCTTCGAAATGCCACCACCAAGGACTGAAAAGGAGGTGCGCGGCTTTTTAGGTTCATAAGACAGTTTATCTCAAAATTAACCTTGACTTGTGAACCACTATTTGGCCTTTTGAAGAAGGGAAAGAAGTTTCGATGGGATGACTAATGTCAGTTCGCTTTCGAACAGATCAAGTAGTACCTTTAGAATCCACTTGTATTGTCGCCGATAGAGCCAGGGATGTCGCTGATCATGTATTTGTCGGTAATAGATGCAACCATAGGGTGCATGCTAGTTCAAGACTCAGAAGCTAAAGTGGAGAAGGCCATCTACTATATGAGTGAGAAGATGCTGGATTACGAAACCCGCTACACTTCTCTAGAGAAAGCTTGCTTAACTTTGGTTTTGGCCACTAGAGAGCTGAGGTACTACTTTTTAGGTCGCTCCGTAATTCTGGTTTCGAGATTAGATCCCATCAAATATCTCTTTGAGAAACTGGTGCTTATGGGTAGGCTAGCTTGTTGGTTGTTTCTTCTCTTTGAGTTTGACCTTAAGTACGTCACTCGCAAGTCTGTCAAAGAGAGAGTAGTAGCGAAATTTCTGGTGGACCACCTAGTAGAAGGAGATGAAGCAGTAGAGTACCTATTCCCGAATGAAGAGATTTTGCAGGTAGAAGAGCAGACATGGACAATGTACTTTGACAGAGCAGCTAATTAGTATGGTTATGGGATTGGCGTGTTGCTGATAGCACTAGACAATTCTCATATATCCCTAGCCTTCAAACTCCGGTTCAAAGTGTTTGACAATGAAGCAAAATACAAGGTGTGTATCGCTGGATTAGAAGTTGCCCTAGAACTAGGGGCAATAAGGTTGGACGTCATCAAAGACTCGAACCTAGTTGTTTCTTAAGCCAACAGAGACTGGAAGGTCAAAGAAGAGCAAATGAAGGTTTATCATCAGAACATGGACATTCTGATTTTGAAGGTTTGAAAAACTAACATTCATACATTTGCTGAGAGAGAATAATTGGTTTGCTGATGCGCTGGAAGGTCAAAGAAGAGCAAATGAAGGTTTATCATCAGAACATGGACATTCTGACTCAAAGGTTTGAAAAACTAACATTCATACATCTGCTGAGAGAGAATAATTGGTTTGCTGATGCGCTGGAAACTCTATCCTCCATGGTAGACATACCGCTTGGGGTTAAGATGCGTCCAATCATCATTGAACGTAAGTATACGTCTGCTTATGAAATGATAGCTGCAATAGATGAAGTTCAAGATAAGAACCCCTGGTATTATGACATTTGGAACTTCCTGGAAAAGGATGTGTATCCACCAGGGGCAAATTCCAAGGATAAACGGGGAACATGGTGTCTGGCCTTCCAGTTCATCATTTGCGAAAATAAGTTATATAAAAGAGGCCATTTGGGAATGCACAAGCTCTGCGTTGAGGAAGAGGAGTCAAACCGTCTCATGGAGGCCATCCACGAAGGAGAGTGTGGAGCGTACATGAATGGTGTGATGTCGGCTAGGAAGATCCTCAGGCAAGGCTATTATTGGCTAATTATGGAGGAGGATTGTATCAACTTTGTTCGGCGATGCCACAAATGTCAAATTCATGCTAATCGCATGAACATCTCGCCGTCAAAGCTTTACAACATGACATCACCATGGCCTTTCTCAGTTTGGGGAATTGACGTTATTGGAGCAGTCTCGCCAAAGGGCTTAAATAGACATGAGTTTATCTTGGTGACGATCAACTATTTTACCAAGTGGATGGAAGTGCAGTCTTACTCAGTGTTAAAAGCGTCACATGTGGCCAAGTTTATCAGAAACAACATCATCTGTAGGTATGGGGTACCAAATGAGATCATATCGGACAATGGCTCGCACTTCAAGAAAGAGGTGGTGGATTTGCTTGAGAAATACAATGTGGCTTTTCACAAGTCATTAACATACAGACCAGAGACTAATAAAGCTGTTTAGGCCGCAAACAAGAATGTCAAGAACATTCTATGAAAGATGGTGGAAACTTACAAAGATTGGCCAGATAAACTACCCTTTGCACTCTAGGGATATAGGGCGTTGATTCGAACATCTATAGGGACAACCCCCTATTCTATAGTATATGAGATGGAAGCTGTTTTGCCGATTGAGATCGAAGTACCATCGCTGAGAATCATGGCTGAGTGTCAGATAATAGAGGCAGATTGGTAGCAGAACAAGTTCGAAGAATTGACGTTGTTTAACGAGAGGATGTTGAAGGCGTTGTATCATATCCAAGGGTATCAGCGCAGAAGTACCGGGGCCTTCAACAAGAAAGTTAAATTCAAGAACCTCAAATAAGGAGATATGGTGCTCAAAGACAACCGAGCTCCCATCCATGACGCTTGGGGCAAGTTCAGACCCAATTGGACTGGTCCTTACATCATTAAGTCTATCTGGTTAGGAGGAGCAATTATCCTTATGGATTTGGATGGCTTGGAGTTCTGACAGCTGATCAACATGGACAAGTTGAAGAAATACTACCCTTGAGAGGCTCGCTAGGCCGAAAACCTAAAAGGGCGACTTTGGCAAAATTAGAAATAAAGAAAAATAGAGCTCGCAAGGTTGAAAACCTAAAAGGGTGACTTTGGCAAAAGTTAGAGCGCAACGGAGAGAGTTAATACTCAAGTGAACCCTAACCGAACCTGATTCCCATATTTGGGATATGTAGGCAACTTTGTCCTGAAGTTTGGTCATAACTGTTTTCAACTTAACTATCCTGTCCATTTGTTTGATCGGTCCATCTTCTTCCACCATCTATTTACTTGTCCTGTCCATTTGGTAGAATGACCAATTGTAAGACAGAGCAGTGATTGTGAATGCAGTTGTGGGCAGTTACGATCTTTTGATTCAGGGTTGTACGTCTTAAGGACTGATTCCATGTGTGTTAGGTAGTGACCGTTTCTGAAAATTGTTTTGGAAAGTTTTAATGAGGCTGACTTTCTCAAAATTTCACATTTTTCAACACAGACCATTATTTAGACCAAAAAGAAAAATTTTTAGTACTCATAACTTTAATTACATGATTTCAAACACAAGTATATTCTTCCACTCTTCTGTTAATCAAAGTCGCTTTTACATCATAAAAACTTGAAAAGGAAAATCAAAGCAATAAACTAGGATGAGTTAGGTGCTAGTCTTTTGCCTCATGCTCGCGCTGTCGGAAGTCTCTACAGCCAAGGATGGTCCAACCTATGTCTTATCCTCAAGCCAAGCCAAGCATTGGCCGGAAAGGGCATAGCTAAAGCTAGTGGCAAGAGTTAGAAGCTCCCTCATCCTCCAAACGGTGAGGTATAGGGCCAAGTACGAGGCACGAACTGGACATGGCGCTGGGTTTTCCATCCCTTCTTCTGGATGGGTCTGATCACGTCCAAACTGGCATCTGAACAGAAATGAAAAATAAAATACACAGGGTGTGAGACCAATCAACTATATACTTGACTGTCGGTACGTTCTATAGCTCATCTCAGTCAAGTGCAACCAGGAGCAATGCCAAGCAATGTCAACTGCAGATTTGCTGCACATCCAATCATATCACAATCCCTCTGAGGGAAAATCCACTACCCATGGACGAAAGAAGTAGGATATGACTGAATACTTTGGGCAAGGGTCCACCACCTTCAGCTTATCCATCAACCACACCTGGGAAGGGATGAAAAATAACAGAGATTAAATAATAGAAAGATGTACGTTGAGAGAAAAAGTAAGGAAAGGGTTTTGAGAGGAAATAGAGATTGAGTGCCAGAGTGATGTGAGAAATCATAAATAAGAGAGGGTGGGAAAAAATACTTGAAGAAGTAGTGAATTCCCCGCAAACTGAGAAGTCTCCTGTCGATGGAAGGCATCCAAACCCATCAAAGTCTCGACTAATGCCAAACCTATGCAGCTCTTACCGTCCTTGAGACAATGGGCCGCTTCGCTCAACCTAATGCTAGCTCTGCTGTAACTAGGGGTAAATAGAAAATGTGCAAGTAAACATAAGCAGAGGGTATGTTGACGATAACCTCGCTAGAGAAGGTCACCTTTGTCTCCAATGCCGGAAAAACGATGAATCAAGCTGGATATATCTAGCTCCCCATCATGAGTCAAGGACAGAGCCTCGCAGAAAGTAAGCCTGCACATTCGTTCAAGAGCCCATGCATGGCCAAAACGGGGTTTAGGCATAATCTTCTCATCCCGCCGGGACTCCATTAATGCTTGAAATTCTTCGAGCGTAGGACATATCTCTTGCGCTTTGAAGCGAAACACATGTGTAACCGGGTTCCAACATCGTACAGTGGCATGAAGGAACGGAAAACAAAGCGAAATACAGCTCAATAGTAAAAGCACGTTTATGTCGAAATCACAAAAAATTAGCTTTTCCGTGCCATCCAAGGTGGCCGTCCAATCCTTGAGCCTCCCCGTAAGAAATATCTCCATTTTCAAAGAAAACAACAGAAAAAATGGTGTTTTTTCGAAAGAAAGAGCAAGAGAAGACGTTTATAGAGGATAAGGTTGTGTGAGTGGCAAACAGCTGTTGCTAGCTGTCCAGCTAGAGAGATTAGCCGGCTGGCCCACCTTTTCTAGCCGACCGGCCATTCTAGTGGTTGGCCAACCAATAGTTGGCCAAGCAGTTGAGCAACAGTGTTGTGTTTGGTCCATTTTGTTTTTGAGTCTTTTGTTTCTGGCACATGTAATTAGGTATGTTTAGGTTGTTTTTACTTTGTTTTTCCTTTATCGAGTTATATTTTGCATTTGGTCAGTTAAAGGCTCAATATTCGGTTATGAACATCGTTCAAAATATAAGCATTTTCAGTTTCATATTTAGTTACATTTCATGCAAGTGAGGTGCCATTCTCGAGATGCTCTGCAAAACAAAATCCTTCTTTCATAAAATTGTAGGGTTCAACCTCGATCATAGTTCTTACAAAGAAGAATACAAGTGTTCAAAACAAAAAGTAACAGACCTATCTAAAGCTATACAAAATGCTAAACTACAAAGGTAAAGAAAAGAGCAAAAAAAAAACAAAAATCAGAGTCAGGCGCGAGAGGGCCTCTTCGTCCTCTTCCGTGGAGGGGACTCAGGAGCACTGTTACCATCAATGCCGTTATCGTCAGAAGGGTGGAACTCAGAGCCAGAGCCGGTGTCATCCTCCTTGCTTCCTAACTTCGAGGCAGCATCATTATCATCTTCGCTCCCAGACTTAGAGCGCCTGCTTAACGACTCCTCAGTGCCGCTAATCTCATAATCATCCCCACTCAAAATCGAATCCGAGGAGGAAGTCTCCAATGCCTGGGACTCTTTGCTCTAACTCTGGTTACCCCTGTCTCTACCCAGACCTCGACTCTCATCCCTACCGCGTTCTAGAGCTTGTCTGCCTCTCCTTCTCCCAGCCGGAGTCGGTGCCACTGGGGACGTCGGTGCCACAAGTGCGGGTGGAGGTTGAAAGCAAGAAACAAAGTGTCAGTGCATAATCAACATGAATGTGACGAATCAGTACAGTGTGGTGCAGAATAGTATGAATATGGCAAAAGAGAATCAGAGTAGTCAGATAAATGAGAGAGGTAGAATACTTGATAACCGTGAAGAGCAAGTAGTGCCTCCCTCCTACGCACGATCTGCACTAAAGAGCTAACCTATTCGAGGAGGCCATCTATATAATCCACTGGCACTTGCAAATGAGTTTGGGGCATCAGTATCTAGAAAGGGGAGTATAAAATGCAAATTGTGAGGCAAAGTGCATATTTGCTACACGTCAGAGTCCCTGACGTACCCATGCTCCTCCTTCGGTAGCTCAATCAGAATTTAGTATGTCGTCTCACTCGGCCGCCAACACGGGATCACAGTCGGAATCATGGGCAGACCGGCTACACGAACGGCGGGGGTAGATCCTCCAGCGTCAGGCTTGACGGCATGAGCAGCACCTCCAATAACTGGTGCACCTGCAACATCTCCTGCGTGAGCTTTGGTCAGGGGTGGCATCAGATGAGTTCGGATGAAGGCAACATAGTCCCCAACCCCGTAGAATGGGTAGGCATCCCCGCCATAAATTGTACAATGGCCTCGACTGGTAGACCATCGGCTGTCCTCATAGATGGTGGAGGTGGAGCAGGAACAACAGGGGAAGGTGAACCTAGAGTCTGGTGCAAAAATCTCTCTCCCAGGTACCAAGTCTTGCAGAAGGGCCCTCTAGTAGGATCTGTGGCCAGGAGGTATCCCAAGACCTGGCATCATCGCCTACAGCTACCACACAATCTGCAAATAGAGAATTCATAGTTTTTAGTTATCATCAGTTGTCAGAGTGTGGATCAAAGTCGTAGCAACAGAATGGAATGGGTGCGAGTTTTAGATTACCTCATGTGCCGCCACTGTGTCAAAGAATCGGCAGTAGTAAGCAAAAATGGTATTGCCATAACGCTGAGGATGACACCTGCCATCATATAGCCGGGAGTAGGGCACAACAGCCTCTACCTCATCTCGTGGAACCAGGGCAAGAGCAGGGAAGTACGCGTAGACCCAAAGTTCCAAGGAAAGATCAATTTGTGAGTCAACAGGTAGAAATGGAGATAAAGACAGAAAGTGAAAAGAAGAAAGCATAATGAATAAACAAAATTTGAAAGCGAAAGTGTTGTGTGTACCTCCCAGGCCATCCAGTAGCCCCTGTCGTTGTTCTCTTTCTTGCGGAACCGGAGCTCATGTACTCGTATAGGGTGGCGAGGCCAGCGCCACCCCAATCATAGAACCGGACTCGTGGTAACACCACCAGAGCACTCAGCACATACAGACCTATGGTATTCCACTTGCTCATAAACAAGGTTGTACCGAGCAGAAATGTCAAGAAGTCCCGGGTGTACTACTCAATCTCCTCCTGAGTCTCCGGATGGCTTACGTGAAAACGGTCATAGAATCAGTTGTATCTCACCATAGTCGGTCTGTCTAGAGAAGTGCGTGCCCCAAGTAGATGAATCTAAGCAGCCTTCCATTGGCCTATATCTATGTCAAAGGGGATCGAATCACCCCATACTTTTAGCCTTGTAATCATAAAGAAGTCGTACGGGTCATCGTCATCTCTCTGGTGCATGAGAAGTGGAAGGAGTTGGTGGTGTCCCACCACCTCTCCACCAAAGCGCCAAGTAAGGCCCGACTGGCCTGGAGTCGTGTGAACCCTAAGTAGAATAGGTCAAAGCCCGCCTTGTCAACTTGCTCTCGGACTCGAGCAGGGAGCTCCTGGTACCAGTCCTTGGCGATCACCGCTCTGTAGCCTCTCCAGGCGAGAGCATCACCTTGTGTTGAAAAGAGAAGAATGTGTTAGATGCATAATGAAATGAAAGACTGTAATGAACTGGCAAAACAAGCAAAGTGCAGGAAATGAAAGTTCTTACCTGAGCAGCGTTGTAGAAGAGATGAAAGGCATACTCCCTCAAAAGGAAACCCTTGGGCACACCCATGGCGAAATCCTCAAACCGCAACATGTCACATGTGTCCATGGATGGTAAGTGGCTAGGTTGAACGGCCTCACCCTCAGTGGTGGTAGCCCAGGTTTGTGCTCGGGAAGGTGGATCTCCTTTGCTGTAAGGTCGGCACCGATGTCCTTCGCTGTTCTCATCTGGCACTAGTACCTCGGAAGGGGCACCATCATGTGGAATGTCATCTGCTATGAGCAATATTGTGGGTGGTAAGTGAAAATGAGGTAAAATGAGAAAAATAGGTGAAAAACCTGAAAAGTCAAACCCTAGGAGAGAGAAAAAGTCAAAACCTGGGAGAAAGTACTGAAACCAAGAAAAACCCATGAGAAATGAGCCCGAAACAATGAAAAGCCCAAAAACTCAACCAAAACAAAATCCAATCGGTTCAAAGTGTAGAGGAGTAAGAGGGTTTTACGAAAAAAAGTCACGTGGTTTGTTGGGTAACACGTGTAGGGTGAAAATCTAGAGAGAGCGCACACATAGAGAGAGAGGGAGAGTGATTTCGGATGGTATGTGTGAGTTATAATGAGCCAAGATGTGTTTTAGGTAGGCCACGAGTGTGAAAACCCTAATCTACCCCCGAAACTGATCGGGTGGCTGGCCGGCCAATTATGTGGCCAGCCGTCCAATTCTTTTGGTCGGCCAACTCCTTATGTGGTCCAGAACGGATTTTGACTGAGATCTTGTATATTCTATGCATGGAGGGTCTTGTGTTCATCCTAAAGGGGAAATTGAAGAATTTGGGTTTGTTTTGGCTTCGGAAAGTCCTGAGATTGTGTTCCAATTATGTCATTTTGAGTCCCGTAATTTCTCCAAAATGTGGAAGTGCCCCAAACTTAAAACTAAGCAAGTTGTATCCTTTTCTAAACACTTGAGGATTCCCGAACTATGAGTTGGAGATAAATAAAGTTCTCTGTGAGGTATTTTTCTAAAAACACTGCCTTACTTTGCATTATGGTTCAAAACATCTTCCTCTGCATGCATTGTTATATTGATTATCTCACTTATTGCATCGATTTGCATCACATCATTGTATTGTTTGTCCTTTCACGCCGGAGCGTGTTTTTAGGATTGTGGTTCTCGAGCTTATCTCGGGATGTGTGAAGTACATTCTCGAGCGGTTTTCTTTTCTTAGAACTATGGAGCATGTTCGCGAGCGATTTTCTCTCCTCTTAGGGTATGTGATGGCATATCCCTATGCACGGTAGGGTGTTCCCTACCGCTTTCCTTGTAGGGTGCTTTCGATAGCACCACTTTTGTGCGTGCTTTCTATTACATTGCATGGAACATGCATTGCATCATATTTATATCAATTACAATAATTATACCGCATTATGTTGTATCCGTGTGCGTCATACCTTTTGAGTTCACCCTTATTGCGTGAGTGCGATTTGGCTTGGACCCCTCCCCTTATCACGTGAGTGTGATTTAGCTAGTACCCCCTCCCCTTATCACGTGAGTGTGATATCCATTTGAGCCCTTTGGCTAGACTGCCTTAATGACATCAATTCCTCAGACTGAGAAAGGCCATGGCGAAGTCATGTTGTAAAGCTTTGACGACGAGATGTTCATGCAATTTGCATGGATTTGAGATTTATGGCATTGCTGAACAAAGGTAATACAATCCTTCTCCATAGTTGACCAATAATAGCCTTGCCTGAGGATTTTCAGAGCCAACATCACACCATTCATGTATGCTCCACATTCTCCTCCATGAATGGCCTCCTGAGACGCTTCGACTTCTCTTCTTCAACACAGAGCTTGTGCATTTCTAGATGACCTCTCTTATACAGCTTATGTTTTGTAGATGATGAATTGGACAGCTAGACGCCGTATTTCCCGTTTAACCTTAGCATTTGCCCTTGGTGGATACGTATCCTTTTCCAGAAAATTCCAAATGTCGTAATACCAGGTGTTTTTGTCTTGAACCTCATCTATCACAACAATGGTCTCATAAGCAGGCGTATACTTCTGTTCAATGATGATTGGATGCACCTTCATTCTCAGCTGGATGTCTATCATGGAAGATAGAGTTGCTAATGCATCAGTGAACTGGTTGTTCTCTCTTAGCAGATACATGAATATTAGTTTTTCAAACCTCGGAATTAGAACATCCAGGGTCTGATGATAAACCTTCATGTTCTCTTCCTTGACCTTCCAATCCCCGTTGGCTTGAGAAACAACCAAATTTGAATATCTAATGACGTCCAACTTTATTGCCCCTAGTTCTAGGGCAACTTCCAATCCAGCGATACACACCTCGTATTCTGCTTCATTATTGGATACTTTGAACTGGAGTTTGAAAGCTAGGGCTATGTAGGAGTTGTCGGGTGCTATTAGCAACACACCTATCCCATGAGTGTACTAATTAGACGCTCTGTCAAAGTACCTTGTCCATGTTTCCTTTTCTACCTACAGAATGTCTTCATCTGGGAATAGATACTCTATCGCTTCATCTTCTTTCACTGGGTGGTTTGCCAGGAATTTCGTTAAGGCTCTCTCTTTGATTGACTTGCACGTGACATATTTGAGGTCAAACTCGGAGAGAAGAAGCAACCAACGAGCTAGCCTACCCGTATGCATTGGTTTCTCAAAGAGATATTTGATTGTATCTAATCTCAAAACTAGAATTACAGAGTGAGCTAACAAGTAATGTCTCTACTTCCTCATTGCCTATACCAAGGCTAAACAAGCTTTCTCGAGGGGAGTGTAGCGGGTCTCGTACTCTAGCATCTTCTTGCTCAAATAGTAGATGGCCTTCTCCACCTTAGCTTATGATTCTTGCGCCAGCATGCACCCCATGGTCGAATCCATTACCGAAAGGTATAAGATCAGTAGCTTCCTCAATTCTGGTGGCGACAATACAGGTAGATTCTGAGGGTACTGCTCGACTTGCTCAAAGGCAAACTGACATCGATCATCCCATTGGAACTTCTTCCCTTTCTTCAAAAGACCAAACAGTGGCTCACAAGTCAAGGTTAATTTTGAGATAAATCGTCATATGAATTGCACTTTACCCAGAAAGCCGCGCACCTCCTCTTCAGTCCTCGGTGGGCATTTCTAGGATGGCCTTGATTTTGGACGGATCTACTTCAATTCCCTTTTGCGTAACAAAAAATCCCAGCATTTTTCCTGTAGTCATCCCAAAGGTGTATTTCTGTGGGTTCAACCTCAATTTGTACTCCCTGATCCGTTCAAAGAATTTTTCCAATGTGGTGTAGTGGCCTTCTCGCTCCTTAGACTTGACGTCATCCACATACACCTCAATTTCTTTATGGATCATGTTGTGCAAAATTGTGGTCGCAGCCCTCTGATATGTAGCCCCAGCATTTTTTAACCCAAAAGGCATGACTCTGTAGTAGTAGGTACCCTACAGTATGGTAAAAGCAATCTTCTCTCTGTCATCCGGTGCCATCAAAATTTGATTATACTCAGAAAATCCATCCACGAATGAAAGCAAGACATGGCATGTAGTGAAATCTATTAGCTCATCGATGTGCGGCAATGGAAAGTTATTTTTTGGGCTAGCTCTGTTTAGATCCCTAAAGTCGACGCAGACTCTGATTTTGCCATCCTTTTATGGAACCAGAACGATATTGGCCAGCCAAGTCGAGTACTCAAATACCATAAAAAATTGGCATTAATCTGTTTAGTGACCTCTTTAATCTTCAACGCCCAGTCCGGATGGACTCTACAGAGTTTCTGTTTAACTGGTCGGGCCTCAAGTTCAAGAGGGATCCGGTGTTGTATGATCTCAGGATCGATTCTAGGCATGTCTTCGTAGGACCACGATAAAACATCTTTGAAATCTTTAAATAAAGCGATTAAATACTCGCGTTCCTCTAAAGATAACGTGGACTCGATCTGGACCAATCGGGGATCTTCCTCAGTACCGACGTTAATTGCAATGATTTTATTCATGCGGGGCTTAACATGCCTCTCCTCCTCATGATCAGCCAAATTTTTCAAAGCCCGAGGAATTTCTTCCTTTTCGTTTAAGTCAAAATCTTGAAAATCAAGATCAGTATAACAAACTAAAGGCACATAAAGGTAAGTGAAATCTACTGCGTTCCCATTAGCAAAGTCCAGATCCTCGGTTATAGTTGACTCAAAAGAAAAACTAAAAGAATACCTCGACAAGATTTTGGCATTCGGGTTACCACCACCAGAAGTATCAAACTCAGAGTCCTTAGAAGAACTCGAATCTGATCGCAACTCAACAGACTTGGTGGAATCAGATTCAAACTCATTATCCAGTTTAGAACAACTAATGGTGCCTTTCTCAAATTGCCATACCACGCGTCCATGATGAGACTAGAGTGATCCGCAGCTGGTTTGTCCCCGATCATAGAGCTAGTAACACTATCCCCCAAGTTAACGAACTTAACCCTAGCATTAGAATCCATTAGTTGGTCAACCAGTGCCTTCCCTAGCAGCTCCTCTTCGTCGATGTCCAAGCTTGTAGTCCTGTCTTGCTCTGCATTGATGCTCAGGTTAATCTTCTCATCCTCATCTTCTGATAACTGGTGCCCGAAGGAAATCTCAAATCCTGGGCACCTTGTCTTTGTTTCTCGGTCAACCCATGGCTTCGGAAATCCACAGAACGGGAAATCTTCCCCTTGGCGAACAAAACGTCCATTCAGGGTTCCTCGAATTAGCTTGTGGACTAATTCGTATTGCCTCCCGGCCCTTTTCGCTTTAAGTCTCCCTCTCAACTCATCCTCATTTCTCCTCCAGTCTTCGGCAGTAGGCTTATACCCTAGCCCAAAAGCATGGGGGTTGTGACTTATCTCTCTGGTAATAGTACCTCATTGCCTGCCACTCTTGCCTAGTCCCGATCCGGGAATGTGTCCTTGCTTATTCATCAAGTAAATGGACTGGGTGTTTACGTAGTTCCCGTCATCTTCTGCCATGATAGATTGTACTAGCCGGGCCTCTGCCAAGGAGAAGCCGGAAGGGAACACATCCTTTTCCCTATGCATTATCTCTAATAAGGGCGTGGTGGTTCTTGAGGGAGGGTAGATAGAAGAATTGCCGTAAACAATAGCAATTCCATCCTTAAAGGGATATTTTACCAGCTGGTGAACTGTTAATGACACTGCCCTTATTTGATGCAGCCAAGGCCTTCCTAAGAACAGATTGAAAGTTGCTAGCACGTCCATAACATGGAATTCAACCTCACGCTCAGACGGGCTGAGTAATATTTGGCTCTTGAAAGTCCCCTTAACATCTTGGCTGGTGTTGTCATAGGCTCGACTAGCTTGAGTTGTAGGCGTGAAGTTAGCTGGCTTCAAACCTATGGCGTAAGCAGTCCTTGTCGAACACACGTTAATTGCTGAACTGGTATCCACTAGTACCACCGGGATCCACTTCTTCCGGCTTTCCAGGGTCACATACAGGGGTCTGTTGTGGTTCATACCCTCAAGTGGCAACTCTTTATCCGTAAAAGATATCACTGGAGTAATGTCCCCAGACGTGACCAAAGACACCAATTGGTCAATGGTGGTGTCGATAGGCTTCATTATGTTCATTACCTCTAGCAACGCCTGCCTATGCTTCTGGGAAGCCATCAGCAGCCCCCAGTTCGATATGTCTACCTGAATCTTCCTGAGTTATTTCAAGACTAGGTATTCTTCAATGGTTTTCTCCTTCAATTTCTCAGCCTCTTTCCCAGAAAATTCTGGTTGATTTAGAGCTGGGGGTTTGAAATACCGACCACTTCGGGTCATGTGGTTAATCTCATCTGCATACCACATATTATAAGAGGTATCAGCTTTCCACCCTTCGTCAGTATACGCATGGCTCAGATCATTGTCTTCCCACCATTCCCCTACAGCCATTGCTAGGCCATTATCGGGCTCTACCCGGATCATATTCACATCAATCCTCTATCGACATACCACTCCTCTTCTGTAGTTGATTTAATTTCTTCCTTCCGATATTGTCTGAGTTTCTTTGGCATCTTTCCCTTGTCACCAGACTCCCTCATAGGCTTCTCTATGGTTTGGACATCATCCACTGTTGTCTCGGTCCCTTCTTTTCTCTTTCCTTTTTCCTGCTCTTGAGCTATCTTCCTCTGAATTTCCTCTATTCTTTCTCATTGAAATTTCTCCAACTCACATTCTTTGTCAGTTTTAGGCATGGCCTCAGCCATAGGCACGACCTCAACCTTGCTACTAGCACCAACTTCCTCTCTTTTCACAATCGCTTTTGTCCGCTCCTCCATATTTGATTCTTCTTCACTCAACCACCTGTTGCTGGTTTTGGGTTGGCTTGGATCCCACCATCCAATCTGTACGCTACTCATATATTCTTCTTCAAAAAAGTGGAGATTCTCTAGATCTTCCTCTAAGTCCACTAGGTCTTCTTCTAATTCCGCTAGGTCATCTTGACCTTGTTCAGGCCAGCTATGCAGATTTTGCCCTAGCTCGTCTTCCCCAATGGCGTTGATACTGAGGGAATCTGGCAATACAGGCTTTGGCTAGTTAGCAGCCACAATGTACAGGCTGGGGTCATATTCTTCTGCTAGTGAGGCCCATTTCTTTATAACTTAGGTGTTAGACAACCTCTTCTCTAGTGCTTTCTTCTTTTTCTCCACTTATACCACCACAGGCCCTAGTTGGGTTTTAGGTCTTATGTCCATTATGCACATGTTTGTGCTTTCCGGAATAACCACCTCTAGCTTAGGTAGATAAGATGGGGTGATATATGAGTTGGGATTAAAGGTGGGTGGTAGTGTATGGATTAAAATTGATGTTCTTTGGTGGTGGGACCTGGTTATGGGCAGGAAGTGGGTTGGTGGTCATATTCGGTTTGGAGGGTGGGGCGATGATTTTATTGTTAATGAGATCTTGGATCTCATGACGTAAGTGATAGCACCGATCAGTAGGATGACCATGCTATTGATGGAAGATGTAGTACTGGGTGGGTTCGTGTCTAGGTGGGAGTGGATCAGTGAGAGGTCGAGGTTCAAGAGGCTTAAGGTGCCCTTTCTCTATCAGGAGTTTAAGTGTGTGGGCGGGGCTCATGTGAAGAGGGGTAAAGGTTCTTTGGTTTCAGTTTAGGCCAGTTGGTTGCGAGGTTGTGGCGGTAAAGGGATCAGCTATTTTGGCTGCTGTGAAGAGGGTGCTGATCTCGGCAGGCTGAGGAATAGTGCTATTACTAGCATTACTCAGTCGCCAAGCACATGTAATATGAATACATGCTACGGTGGAGTAATTTTTCCAAAGAGTAACATCATACTTAATACACCATCCAGATCTTAGTCTAGTAGCTCTTAAGTACACGAGTCGTTTTCTAGCTCCTAACCCGAATTCTTTATTTGCTCGCCTTCTAGGTGCCAAATTGATATCTCGTATCCGATTAATCATAATAGGAAGAATATGGAAAGTGGGTACTAACATCCATATTTCGTCTTTAACATGACCTCATCTTGGCTGCAACCAAGGCAACATACATAGTGGATAATTTTAATCCTTTTTTGGCTCCAAACTAAAATAAACCACTAGTCTCATCCTTGCTCGCTCCCAAGCGCCAAGGGCGATTGCTCATGTGAGTGAGTCAATCTTGCTTGCTAACATCATCATCTGCTAATCATTATGACACAAGCCATAATAGCATCAATATCCCATAATCTCACAAAAACAAGCAATCGATTTAAAAACACAACCACAATTTGTGCAATTCTAGCTTCTAAACATAGGCCCTATTAGCACCTCTTGCAATAAGCATATACAATGGAATCTACCATGTGCGCCTCACATAAAGTGGTTCAAGATCATTACCTCTTGCGTAACTACCTCTCTAAAGACATTCTAGTGACCAATTTGCGTTTATTCAAGATGCGCCCAGCTAGCACATTGCATCATACAAGGGACCAATTTATACACAACCAGTAAAGCATCCTATCGATAGTCTAATAAGCAAGGTCATGGTCTAAACTAATCAATTGACCATTTACGAAAGATAACACTCATAATGCCGAATACACCCATATAATGTACTTTAGGCTCCCACAACAAAAGATCAAAAAATATAGGTCATCTGTTTCTCTCAGAGACAATTTGAGAATAGTTAGGGCTCTAGCTTTTACCGATAGGTAAGTCAATGGGTTTGCAATTTCACATCTAGAATAATTCTAGGATTTTCCTTATCTAAGTCTTCAAAGACAAACCAAGAATTGTCCTAGAATAATCCCTAAGGATTGTACATTCGAGCATATAAATTACATCATCCATGTCCATCATGTCTAAAACAGAGGACTGCCAACCCTAGGTGGCAAAAACCCTATAAATTCCTAGCTCTTAATGATTAAGTAAGGACAAATTTCTTTTGGATCATTGATCATGCCTCAGTGATCTTCATCGATCATTTTTGGCCCATCATGGCTCGATGAAATTTAAGAATCACTATTTGGATTACTATTTTAGGTTGTAAAAGATTTATTGGGACTAGCAATCTTTTGCGCTCCTATCTTTTCGCTATAAAAGAAGAAGGTAAATCCCTAAGGATCTACTTATCTAATTCTCCAATGAGAAGTTAGGTCACAATGTTCACAAAGTAAAGTTCCAAACTCATGTCAATCATAGCCTAAGTCAAAGTAAGCCTCACTAGCAAGCCTTATCGCATATAACTTTAGAACAGTTTCGCGTTATAGCGGAAAGTTAACCAAATCTTAAAAATGGTTAATCCTAAAAGATTTCGTCTTAAAATGTGCAATATTGATCCACTTTTGAAAAACAGGGGACTAGAGAGACTTTGACATTATCCTAGGCTCTTTATCATTTTGCAGAGTAATCATAAATGTTTTCCTCTCAATCACCTAGGGATGATGTGGAAAATTTTCACATTTGCTACCACACAACTAAGAATGTAGAGTATTTTTCTCTAGTGGAGTAATCCGCTAGTAGACACGTTGGTCCCACTGTCCCTAGGATATTGGAAATTTCTTTCCATTCTCAACTAGACTACGTAAAGAGCCATGCCTAGAATTCTCTATCTTATAGAGTTCCAAAACTCTATTCATGTCACCTCTGCTAAGAAAACTTTATGTGATCAATTGCGCCAATACAGATGCCCTTTTGTGGCTTTCTAACTTACTTGTGTGCAGCCATTGCGAGCAAAGTTGCACATTCACATGAGAGCAAGATGCCGCAAGTGAGTGGGCCCAAGAGGGCCTACTCAAACAATCCATGTCACATTCTTGTCAATGTGATTAAGTACAATAAGCTATCGGTTCATGACCAAAGTCATAAACTAATTCCAATCATCCTATTGTGTGAGTTCTCAAAGACAAGTGTAAAGGTTTAGGCCCAACTAGGTAATGATTCATGACTAATTAATGTTCACTAGATCATAAAAGGATGTCTTGGAGATAAAAAGTGTGCCTAAGTCACAAATTTAACTAGTAAGTGCTAATCCCTTGTACCTTCAAGTCAATTTTATTCTCCATATACTTTACTGCATCTAGTTGAAACATGACGATACTTTTTATAAGGATTCCTATTTAGACCCGACCCATTTCTTGCTTTTTGAATATGGGAATTCGTGTCCTTAACTATTTTTCATTTTCTTTTTCATCTTGTTACTAGTTGAGTTTGGCTATTTGGGAGTTATGGTTGTGTTTGAAATAGGTTTGGAGATAGTTTTTCAAAAGACTTGTTGCGTCTGTTCACTCGAGCAATTCTTTTTGCGCTTGGACAGTCTACAAAACTACTTGCAGTGTGTTATCATTGCTCAAGCAGTCTTTCTTGTGCTCGAGTTGTCTTTTGTAGGTTTGAACTTCTGAAAGAGGGTCATTGTGCGCTCGAGCGGTAGTTTTGGTCACTCGAGCAGTGTCACTTATCGTGTCTTACACTCGAGCGCTGTTTTGGTAGCTCGAGCGGTCTGTGTATATCAGTCCGAGAAAAGGATATTCTGTGTCACTTTTTCATCTCTCTCTCTAAACATTTCAAAATCCTAAATCTTCACTTTCTCTCTCTAGTTCTTGCATTCAAGCTCCAAATACTCCTAATTTATTGATTTCCTAACCCTAGCCTTTGGAGAAAAATGTAGAGCACATCGTGGGCTTTGTTTTAATCAGAGGAGTTATCGTTTTCAGCTTCGTCAAGCTTCAACCCTTGTTCTCTATTGTCTTCTAATCTTGAGGTTAGGATTTCTTTAACCTTTGTTATGATTCTAACCTTAGTTATTTGTCTATTGATAGAATCTAGTGATTCAGGGATTTTGGGTTAAACCTAGGGTTTGGTTTTGTATTGAAAAAAGGGGTTTTCGAATGGGTTCTTGAAAAAAGTTATGGTTATGTGTTTGTGATTGGGATGTGTTAAAATGGTGGATTTCTTTACTTAAAATTGATTTTGTAAGTAAAGTAGGCTTTGTTCTAAAATTATGGATATTTGGTTTTGTGAAAGAAAATGGAAAATGATGTTAGATTTGGTAAGAATGGAACAATGTGTATGATGATGATGATGGTGGAGTTGGCTATGTAATATCACTCCCATTTTGAAAATGAAGAGATTATATCTATTGTAGGAAAATTGTGTTATATAGAAATATCTGTTTTGGGCTATTGGTGGAGGATAGCTTTGATTGTTGTAGAAATTGCATAAGGATTAGGTAAATTGAAACTAATCATTCATTTATCTTACATTGAGCATTGTTGCATACTTGAACATTGAAACTGCTTTGTTTTGATAAAAATTGGTGAATACCTTGGTGAATCTAGTTGGGGGGTGTGGTTGTGGTTATTATATTGCCCTTTGTGTCCTTAGTGAAAGTCCAGAAACTTGTGCGGTTAGGTGCCGATCCTTTTGGTTAGTATTGGTAAAATGGCTTTGGTAGTGCTTATATAGCCTACTGGGAGACACATACCTAGAGATTCCCAGTGTTTTGTACCCATTGCCCTATTTTCTATTATAAAATGATTATTTTCATGAATTGATTTATAATCTAGCATTGCATAGTTTTGAGATGGAAATGAGAAATGTTTGACAAAAGGCATGCATATGAATTTAGCTTATGACTTTGTTAAGATTCATATATTACGTTGAAGTATCTCTACTAGGCTTTGGCTTACCTTATGTAGAAAATAACTTTTAGGTGCTGATGATATTCGTTTGCCAAGGACATAGCTTGGGAGGACTTGGAGCCATGGGCTTCTTTTTTGCTATTTGATGTAATTATTTTTGTACAAGCCTTGGGCTTTAATTGTATTGAGTTGAATTCATTTTGATGTAACCAAGCCTTGCCTTGGAAAGCTGTAGCCATTAGGGCATATAATTTCTGGGATTTTACTTTTTCTTTATTTGTGTATCCATGTCACATGTTATAGATTCAAGATCAAGGATTTATGAATATATACCATATATGTCATCTTTTCTATCATCAAGTTCATTATGGAATATATAATGTGATGTTATTGTTCAATTGTAAGTAAGGTCATGTAATGGGCTATTGTTATTATTTTGGGGCATTACAACTTGGTATCAGAGCAACCATATTTAAGTACTTTGGGATCGTGGGATGTGGTTTTTACCATAATAGGTTATCTCACTAGATGATATTAGAAGTAGACCTGGTATGCTATGTGATAACATGCTTATGTGATTAAATGAGTATGGGATTTAATTTCTAAGATAATGATTGCGTCTACGAGTTTCTAGAAGTCCTGTTAGAAGAGCACTTGATCACTGCTATTTCTAACTGGAACTCTGGTAATGTCGCAGGATGATCATTATCTGAAAAGGAAATTTGTTTCTATTTATATGATTAGGTGCTTATGTGGAGTGAATTAATTGTCGTCCACCGTATTGGGATGTGAGTGAATTAGCTTTGGAATATTTGTAAATGTGCTAATCTATTGTGTTACCTTTATTAGGATGTCAGGACGTGGATGTAGTGGTGGTAGGCATGGTAGGCCTAGGCGGCAGGAGGTGCCGTTATTGGATGATATTTCGGCGCAAGAGGAGGGAGTTGGTCAAGCCAACGTGGCTGAGCTAGCAGGTTAGCAAGCCATGGGTGATTTGGACCATGAGATGGCTGGAGCTTTATGGGGAATCCATGGACATTCTCAGGGTTGAGAATCAAGTCCAAGCCCATGTTATTGAAACAGGGTTGTCTTTTTTGAAGAGGGAGTTCTTCTGGTCAAATCTGGATGATTGGGAGATCTAAGGAAGCCATTGAAGGCGGATGAGTGGCTTGAATAGATGTTGAAGACGTTCGAGATGCTTCGCATCGAGGATGATGGTTTGAGGATGACCTTGGTATCCTTTTAGCTGAAGGGAGATGCGGGTCAATGGTGGAAGTATGCGCGAGGGCATATTGGGGTGACTTGGGAGGCCTTTGTTAGTGCCTTCCAAGACAAGTTTTTGCCTCCCACTGCTAAGGAGAAGTTGAGGGGTCAGTTCTTGAAGCTCAAGTAGATGAACACGTTGGTTGCCGAGTTTGAGGCCTCTTTTACTAGCCTTTCTAGATTTGCACTAGAACTTATGGCGACAGAAGAACAATGTTGTATTGAGTTTAAGAAGAGGTTGAGAACTGGGCTCTTTTTCAAGGTAGCCAGGACTATGATTAGAGATTACTGTTGTCTTGTGGAGGCGGCGGCTCATCTTGAGATTGTGATCTAGGCAGAGGAGGAGCGAATGGGGGGCTCTAAGCAGACGAGTCAGGAGGTTTAGGGGGGTGACTCGGGACAACAAAAGACAAAGGGGTTTCACTCCACATCAGTCCTAAGCAGCATAGTTCAGACCCACTTTTCTTGTACCGAGTTTTGGTTTAGGGAGAGGTAGTTAGGGTGGAATCACTTGTTTCAAGTGTGGTCAGTTGGGCCACAAGTCATTAGTTTACCCGCAAAGAGAAGGAGGGCAACAGTCTGCACTATTTTCGGCCCATCCTTAGAGCTAAAGTCAAGGGAGAGGGTAGTCACCTACCTGTTGTCAGTGTGGGCAGTCGGGACACTTGAGAAGGTTTTGCAGTTAGGTAGGTGGTATATCTGGTGTGTCTAGTTTGAGGCACAGGCCTCGAGGGCCACTAAGGGAGCCTGTTCAACTCAATAAGTGTATCAGTCCTATGCTCCGAGGGGTGAGCAGGTAGAGTAGAGACCCACAGGGCGTGTGTATGCTGTTACCATGCCAGATCAGTTGCCAGCACCCTCTGTTATAAGAGGTAACTTTTTGTTGTTCAATTCTATTACCAATTTGTTAATTGATACTAGTGCATCTCATTTCTTTATTTCGTCTACATTCGCATCAGTTTTGGGGTTAGAAGTAGCTCAGTTAGCCTCTTCGCTCAAGGTAAAGTCACTTGTTGGAGGTAAGGTTGTCTTAGACCAGGGATGTTGCAGTTGTAAGATAGAGGTTGTCGGTCGGCGACTTCCTTTTGCTTTCGTATTATTTGACATGTTGGGTTTTGATGTCATTCTAGGCATGGATTGGTTGTCGTCGTACCGTGCTACTATAGACTGTTACTGTCAGAGAGTTACGGTGTGCACATCGAGTGGTGATTGTTTCTATTTTCTAAAGGACTAGGCTAATAAAGTTCTGTCGCCAGTACATGACTCACGTGGTCGAGGCGAGCTTAATTGTCTTCTTGCAGCCTTCTTGGGTAATGAGAGTGATGTACTCTAAGGTGTTTTACTGTGGGTAGTTTATGAATACCCAGGCATCTTTCCCGAAGATCTTACTAGTTTGCCACCCCACCGAGAGATTGAGTTCTCTATTGACTTAGTGCCTGACACGGCACTGTATAGATTTGTACCTGCCGAGTTGTGTGAGTTGGAGATTCAACTCCAAAAGTTGTTAGATAAGGGCTTCATTCGCCCTAGTACATCGCCTTGGGAAGCACCAACTCTCTTTGCTAAGAAGAAGGATGGCACCTTACGACTGTGCATCGATTACCAGAAGTTGAACAAGGTAACTGTTAAGAACAAGTACTGATTACCATGTATAGATGATTTATTTGATTAGTTGAAAGGGTCTTATTGTTTTTTCTAAGATTGACTTGAGATCGGGTTATCGACAGTTGAGGTGAGGGAGAAGGATATTCAGAAAATGGCATTCCATACGCGGTATAGCCACTATCAGTTTTTAGTGATGCCTTTTAGGCTAACTAATGCATCAGCTTTGTTTATGGATTTGATGAATTGAATCTTCCGTGAGTTCCTAGACCATTTTGTAGTTGTCTTTGCTGACGACATCTAAATCTACTCACCCTCCGAGAAAGAACACGAGAAACACTTGCAGGTTGTACTTGAGTTACTTAGAGCACACTGTTTATATGCTAAGTTCAGGAAATGAGAGTTTTGGCCAAAGGAAGTTAAGTTCTTAGGCCATGTGGTATCTAAGGAAGGGGTGATTGTAGACTCTTCTAAGATAGAGGCAGTGTAAGATTGGGAACAACCTAAGAAAGCTTTTGAAATCCGGAGTTTCTTGGGCTAGACGGTCTTACCGATGTTTTGTGAAAGACTTCTCTAGATTGGCCTCACCATTGACTAGATTGAAGAGGAAGGAGATGAAATTTGTGTGGAGTGAGACTTGTGAAAAGTCATCTAAAAAATTTAAGGATAGACTTACCATTGCTCCAGTATTGATTATTCTGAAGAGGGATATGGGTTATTCGGTTTATTGTGATGTGTCTCAAGAAGATTTGGGTTGTGTATTGATGTAAAATGGCAAAGTAGTAGTGTACAGTTCACGGTAGTTGAAAACATAAGAGAGAAATTACACTACTCACGACTTAGAGCTAGTGGTGGTGATTTTTGCCTTAAAAATCTAGAGACATTATTTATATAGTGAGAGATTTGAGGTGCTTTCTGATCATAAGAGTTTGAAATATCTGTTCTCACAGAGGGATTTGAATTTGAGACAGATAAGATGGATGAAGTTTATGGAGGATTATGATTTTGAATTACACTATCATCTGGCAAAGGCCAATGTAGTGACTGACGCCTTGAGTAGGAAATCTGTAAGCAGTGTAGCTAATATTGCCATTCAGGAATAAGAGATGTTGGGTGCTATTGGCCAGTTCGACTTGCGGCAATTTTGTTCATGGTAGTTTCACAACCTACATTAGTGAGCCAAGTTATAGAAGCACAGCAGGGTGATCACGAAGTAGAGGCTATCCAAGGGAAGATATCTAGTGGGAAGGTAGAGAAGGGTTTGAACGTGTATTCTGACTCGAGTGTTTCATGCCTTGCGGTACATCTGGACGGCATAAAGATGTACCACGACCTTAGTCGCCAATTTTGGTAGAGAAGGATGAAGAGAGACGTAGTTTTGTTTGTTTTGACGTTCCTTGTTAACAAGTGAAGGCCGAGCATCAAAGACCAGTTGGTTTGTTACAACCCTTACCTATAGCCTAGTAGAAGCAGGAGCATGTCACGATGGATTTTGTTGTGGGTTTTTTGAGGACTCAAAGGGGTAATGAAGTCGTGTGGGTGATAGTCGGCCTGTTAACTAAGCCAGCACATTGTGTACCTATGTGCACAAGTGTAGACACCCCATTTTGACCGTCCCTAAGACTTGGGCGCTTCATTTTGAACACCCCATGATGAAAGTTACATTGTGCAATCTTTTGAATTCTTAGCAAAGAAATTTAGATTCAAGCTCTAATCCCAAACCTTACACCCCATTATCTATTACATCCATTACATCATACCATTTTATTGCTTGCATCCTTTTCATGTTAAGCTTAGTTTGACATGTGCTCATGCCTTTCCCACGTTGAAGCATGGTTCTCTGATAATGTGTATGCACCTATTCTACAAGAATTGTGGTTTGAGGATGTCGGCACCTTTTTTGTGTTAGACGTGGTTTGTTTTGTGTCAATGTGTAGACACCCCATTTTTGACCGACCTCAAGACTTTGACGTCATCGGTGGTGCACTCGATGATTGCGCATGTTTGTGCTCGTTTTGAGCGCCCGAAGGTCTCGGCGCCTTGTCTTTGAGCCTCTAAACTCTCTGTGTTTTGGCCTGATTTTTGGACCATACCTTGGTGCTTTTTGGCTGAAGGAGAGTGGGGCCTTGCCGGCCACTTGTGGCATTTGCCAGCCACTTTTTATCTTTGCCAGCTAGTTGGGGTTGTCGGTCAGCTAGTTGAAGTGGCCGGTCGGCCACTTGAACTGGCCGGCAGCCATTTTTCTCTTTTTTCTGATATTTTCAGATATTTTGAGCCAGCTGTTGAGCATTGAAGCTATCCTCCACGTATGGAGGGATGGAGACAAGCTTTAAGCTTGTCAAGCAAAACAAGTTTTTGCTTACATTGCCTATATAAGGGGACGTCCCTCTCCCTTTAGAGGGGTTCAGAAATTTTAGAAGCTTTTTTTACTCTCTCTCTAGAATTCTCTCTCTCTCTCTCTCTCTATATATATATATATATATATTGTGCTCTATAGTGCTTGAAAGTGAGTGTTCTTGATATATTTGCATACAACCCCCCTCAGCCAAATATCTTGACCTTGGAGCTGAGATTCCTTAAGGCTTGTTTGGACCTCTTAAAGCTGATTCTTGGCTCAGAAGTTGCCATCTTGCTGTTGTGCTTCAAGGGTAAGTCTCTTTCCCTTTTAAGCTTATTTTTGTACATTCTCTTGGCCACCTTTGCATGCTGTTTTAGGCTTGGTTGTTAACTACAAAAACCTCTATTTTTAAGTGTTAAAAATGTTGGTTTGAGTCTTCGTTGGAGTTAGGGGTGGTTCACTCCCCTTTTTTTGCTTATTTGCTAAGCTTTTGTACCACCTTTTAAGGCTACTCAACTATCTATTTTTGGCCTTTTAACTGCTGAATTCCAAAGGAATTTCAGTGGTGGAAAAGTGGTTTTGAAGGCCAAAATGGGAGGGGGTGGTCCCCTCTCCTCATCTCTTGTTTGCATGTGTTGATGGCCCACCAAATGGGCATGTGTTTCTCCCTTTTTGTGGCTTAGTTCAAGCATGTTTTTGTGACTCTTTAGACCTACCATAACTCTTTTTTTGGTTGATTTGGTCATTGGTTGCTTGCATCTTACGCTTATAGTGTAATCCTACTTGTTGGCCTAGCATGACTCATGAGTTAGTCCATTATCCTAGCATATATTAGCTTTACTCCAGCATGTTTTTGGCCATTATTTAACATGCTTTAACTCTGTTTGGAGTGGTCTTGGCCCTTTGAGGCTTGCTTTGTATGGCTATAACATGATAGGCTTTGATAGCTTTGTGTTTTGAGTCCTCTAGCATGCTTTGCTTGGGTTGTTTGCATGATATGTCATCGTTTAATATGTGATTTCAGAGCATATATCACTGTCATACTCTCATATGTATCACTCTTTCAAGGCTTTTGAGAAGTTGAACCTCATGCCTTGTTTGCAAGCCAATACATGAGCATATTTTTCTTGCCATCTATGCTGCAAGTCTAGCATGTTTTTGCTATTGTTTCGACCTGCCTTAGGTCTGTTTTGAGTGGTTAAGGTCATTTGAGCATTGCTTAGTATGGTTGTAGTGTAAAGGACCTTGACTAGCTTTGAGTTTTGAGGCCTTTAACATGTTATGCATGTGATGTTTGCATGGTATGGCACCATTTGACATGCAATTTCAGTGTATATAGTGTAGTCACACTTGTATACTTCACTTCTTCATAGCTTTTGAGGGTTGTGTATTATGCCTTGCTTATAGGCCAACATGTGTGCATGTTTTTCTAGTATTTTGAGCTTTCATTTTAGCATGTTCAGACCATTATTTTGGCATGATTGAGCTCCGTCCAGGGCTGGTTTGGACATTTGTGCTATGTATTGCATGCCTTTTGTGTATTGCTCTTTACTAGCTTTGATGTTTTTGGCCCTCAACATGTTATGCTTGCATTGTTTGCATGCTTTAAGGTCTTTAGCATGCCATTTCAGTACTAAAACATCTGCCACCTCCCTCATTTCTTCATTCTTCCATTTCATTTGAGGGTTGGTTGGCCTTGAGTTTGTGTTTGAGCTTGGGATTAAGGCTTGTGCTTAAATGGCTTTAACCCTTTTTTGAGGGTTCCTCCTAGTCAAAGGCATGGCCTCTCCTATGTCTTAAACCATTCTTTTGGTTGACCTCCTCTCCTTAGAGGACTTGCACATTGGACTTAACCAATTAAGGAATGGATTGGTAATGTAAAATGTGTGAATAAGAATTGAGCAAAGTAAAATATGCCAAGATAACATGCGTGTGTTGCATTGCATGTGTTTGGATCGGATGTTAATCCAAACACAAGAAATATGGGACGTTTCATACTTGAAGTAATGAAACGTGTCACATTTCTTGGTCGCCGTCCCCCTTGATTGTGCATGATAGGGTGAAAGCTCTTTGTGTGTTGTTTGTGCATTCATCAACATGGTATAAGCTTGGTTCTCGGCCACCATGCATCGAGGTGCTTGGTTGGTGGCTTGAGAGTCGAGTGCCACACTCCTTTGAGCTTGAGACAGGATAAGGAGAATGGTAGTGCCTACATTATCTTGCAAATACATTGCTGTGCCTCTATTGTTCTCTGTTGCAGCAAAACCAGAAGTTTGGAAAAGCAACTAGCCGACCGGCCAATTTTAGTGGCTGGCAGCCACCTTTTCTGGCTGGCAGCTCACCAGCAGGTCCCTATTTTAAAGTAAAGGCAATCTGGAGGTTGGCACAATTTTCAGAGATCAAGGCAAGTGCAAGCAGAGGCAATTGACAGCATAGTAATGGATTTCTGAGCGAACGCCGACCGAGCATGCATCTTCAACCTCTTGGAACAAAGCTGAGGTGGTGTACTTTGTAATTAGCTTTACTTGTTAGTTAGCTTAAATTTGTAGTTTAATTAATTAGTTTGTTAATTAATTAAGTGTTGTAATAATTAGTAAGTAGTTTACTAGTTATTCATTTTGTTATGTAATAATTAGTCTAATTAGCTTAATATAGATTAGTTAAGTAGCTTAATTAGCGTAGCTAGTTGGCTTGTTTATTCGGACCCCACTTCTTTCTCCCTTTTGTAATAAGCGTGCGTGTGTGTGCGCATGTCTTCCAACCCCTCTTCTTTCTCCCTTTTACTTACCGCTTTCGATGGTTAGATTAGGGCATATTTCAATTAGCATACCTTATGTTTGCATGAGTGCATCATTCATTTGTATTGCATGCACCGGGCTCGGCACATCATTCAAATTGCATTGTATTTCAATATCTACTTGAATACGTGTTTCAAAGCATGTTATCAAGTATTGCATTCATATGCCATCTTAAATAGCCGAGCCTATTTTAGTTGTATTTTTGCATGCGTTGCATTAGGCATCTTGTATAGTTGGGATCATGCATGATTTCTAACTAGCTTCCTTTTTGGCTTGCAGTGCACTGTAAGTGTTTATGCTTTAGCATACTGCATGAGATATGTATGTTGCCATGATAACATGCTTGTCATGAGGCTATATGCTTATATGATTAACTGTATGAATGCCTGTGGATGAAGGCTTTATTGCCTGAATTGGAACAATTTGATGATTGTGAGTTTTAAGCCCACTCGGAGTGGCAAATCATCATGTTTTCAAGCCCACTTGAGGGTGGCAAATCCGTGCTTTAGCCTACTTGCAAGTAGCACTTTCAAACTATTTTCGAAAACAAACATGAGTTGTTTTGTTCCAATTCCTCGTGATTGAGTCTATACTTGTATGCTGTGCGCATCACATAGTAAGTTAGCTAATAACCGGATAAGACCACATGTGTTTATAAAACAACATATCATGCTTAGTAGAGGCCGATCCTTTGATCGGGTGAGCGGGGGTGCTCATTTCAAGACCTTCCCCTCTCGTACCCAAGTTCCCGAGCCGAGGCAACTTTGGTGATGACAGACAAGCGGCCTTTGGCACGAGTCAGGGTTTCCTAAATTTCCCAAAACAAAATATTTAGGTGGCGACTCTGAAATCCGGCAAAGCAGTCCATGTTTGGCGCTTTTTGATTAAAATCAATTTTCTAAAACAATTTGTCAGATTTGGACTCTTTGGTGATTTATCAGTCTTACATTTCACTTTGTGAGATTAGATTCAGAACCGTGACGAGAGTCCGAACAGTAGTAGCTAGGACAACCAATTTGCGCCCTCTTCAAAAGGAGGGGCCGCGCGGAGAGAGTTCCGGGCGGTCTACACCATACCTTTTCTAGGTAAGACGTAGTTCGGCCTGCGCCCTCTATCCATCTTACCCATTGCATTGCACTCTATCTTGTTGCATTCATCCTTTTCGCGTAAACGCGTTTAAGATCATTATCATCCCATTGCATTATTATTTCCCAGTAGATCATTACCTAGTAAATCATTCCTCACCTATATTGTACCACCCAATCACTTGTACTCTTTCTGCGAAAGGCATAGTTCTGCATGTGCTCTCACTCCTTTCACGTTAAAACATGGTTCTGTTATGTGTAAGCACCTATGCAACGCTGAGGTCAGTATTGAGGGTGTAGGTACTTAGCTATAAAACATAGTTTGATTTGCATTGCCATTCCTTTATGATATTTGTGTGGTAGGCACTACTTATGGTTTGATTATTTCATTACATTGTGTATTATTTGCATCCTGCCCTTGAACTACGCTAGTTTGATTCTTTGCAAAGGGATATGTATACGCAGCTTTCGAGTTCAACCAACTGCATTTACATTTTGTTTGTTTGCCCAAGTCTTACGGCCTCATCAAATGGGTCGTCTTCGGGGTTTGACATTCACTCACGTCATGTTTTGACTTACCAAATTCTGTCAAAGATGGGCAACTGTAGACACCCCATTTTGACCATCCCTAAGACTTGGACGCTTTAGTTTGAACACCCGATGATGAAAGTTACACTGTGCAATTTTTTGAATTTTCAGCGAATAAATTTAGATTCAAGCTCTAATCCTAATTGCGCCCTATTTTGGCCAAACTATTTTAGACCTTAAAACCCTCTTTTCAAAATATTTTTCCAAATGTTTCTACGATGTTTCGAGACTCGCATTTTGATTAAAATATTACACTTTTCAGTAAACTGAGTAAGGACAAAGTGGAAACAAATGGAATGGAGGTGAACTCTTTGAAAAATATTTAAAAACATCTTATTTATTGGTTTGGAGTTGAAGGCAATAGGAGGGGATAGAAGAACACTAGTTTAGGAAAAGGTTGAGCATCAAACCATTAAGAAAGAAATGAACATCCTGCACTACATCACTGGAAAGTAGACTTTTGGGCCTTCAATTTAGGCTAAAAAATCACCTAAAACCGAGTTTGGGTGAGAGAGATATGCCCGTTTGAAAACCCAACTAGGTTTGTTTGGACCCGGCCAGGTTTGTTGGGACCCAGCCGTTGATTGTTTAGATCCTGCTAGGTTTCAGTGAAAACTAGTCCAGAGTGCCTTTTTAGCCTCGGCCTTTCAATATTTGGACCAGCTGTGGCTTTTAAGACACAGCCAGGTCTCAGTAGCACCAAGCAAAGTGTTTTACAGCAGTTTGCTCCCATGCACGAGATTTTGCCACCTTGCCATTTTTGCAAATATTTTTGACCAAAACATCTCAAACTCTATAAATAAGACGTCCCACTTCAAATTTTAGGGTTAGAAAAACCTTCCAAGAGCTTAGTTATATCCTTGAACCTTCATGATTCTTTTGTTTTTCAAATCAACTCTCACCATCCATACACCATTAAAGCTTGGAATTGAAGCTTTCTTGTAGAGAATTCAAGACATATTTTCAGAACCTAGAGGTTAGAGAGTTGTTCTAGGGGATATTTCCAGGAGCTTGGACATACCTTCATCTTCAAAGCTTCCTTGATCTTCAAACCTTCTTAAACTATACATACACAATGCATACACCATTAGAGCTTGTTCTTGAAGCTTTTTGCTAAAGTTTTAAACTATATTTTAGAAACTTGAGGGTGTTTGGAATTAAGTTTGTTAACTAAGAAGATCTTCCTCTCTTCAAGAGATGAACTTTAAAACTTTTCATTATCTTTTCTGCTACACTTTTTCTCTCTTTTTCTTGTCTTTACATACTATTTTTCAGAGTATTTTGGGGCTGACATATGTGATTTAAGGTTACAAAAAGTGGAGGGGTTAGCCATCCTTCCTTAGCCTTGCTTGCTAGATGTAATCTCTTAGTTCTCTTCCATTTTCGCTCATATTTTCCACCTCTTAAGTCTGAATTTCAGCATTGTTTTGTGTTGTTGGTGGGCTGTTTAATATGTTAATTTATGCTTTCAGTATTATAGTTATACTGTTGTAAGTCCTCATGGATTTGGTGTGTTTAGGATGTAGCCGCCAAGCTGTTTGAGTTGATAGCTTTTCTTTTACTTTCTTTATAGCTTTCCTTAAGTATATTGGAACCTTGTGGTCATGGGGGGTTTAGAGCTTAGCCACCCTGCCACAAGTTTGATTAACTAGTTGTAAACCTTTCACTTTCATACTGTTGATGTTCACCTTGAAGCCAAGTGATAGCTTCCGTGTCAAAGTGTTGAAAAACTCTTTTTCTGATTATTTTTGAAACATGGAAATGGATGTCTCATCCTTATTTCATGAACAAAAGAGGTGTTGTCAACAACTCTGGTGAGTCGTGTGTTTAAGCTTTTGATAGTTAGCTTGATTTCGAGTTTCTCCCTTTGTAACAACCCTCATACTGTTTACTGATTAATGACTGATTGATTACCGATAACCACCGATTACTGTTAAACGGAACTGATAATGACTGATAACTGACTGAGAATGGAACTGATTAAAGTACTGAACTGACTGGCCGAAATTGAAACTGAATTGAATGAATACATCTGTTTGAATTGCATTTTATCTGTTGACTGTTTGTTTGATCTGTTCGTGTTTTATGTTGAAACTATTAATTGAAGGCCTTATCGGCGGCCGAACCGGAAATGGGTTAGTGTATTATGATCGTCATATTTAATATGATTTTATGGTATAATTATCTGAAAACTGATTAGGTATGATTAAATTAGATTAAATATTGATCAATTGCAGAGTTGGCCTTATTTACCGAACTACCCCTAGTGGACCACTATCTCACACACACACTTGAGCCTTTGCATACATTGAATCAAAATATTTGCTCAGCCCAACTCCTTGTTCTTGCAGACCTAGAGGGAGAGAGGGAGAGAATTGTATTGAGCTTGAGGGTTTGGCTTGGAACTTGGTAGAATCTTGAAGAATTGAAGTGTAGATTGCTAAATTGAGCTCCTAGTCTTCTAATTCAAGACCTAAGGTAGAGTAATTACCCTCTTGTTTATGAATTGAGCTTGTTCTTGCATGATTCATGTCAAATTGAGGAGCTAAGTCTTGTTTTAGTTCATACATGTTGAAATAGAACATAATTCATGCATGCATGTTTGAATTGTTGGATTTTGAGTTGAATTCATGGCAGATTGTCACATGCATGTCCATAATTTTGTAATGGTCCATGTTTTCATCTTGTTTGTGAATCAATTGGCTCACTAGAGCATGTTTTGAAGCTTGAAAGTTATTTAAAGATCATGCATGTCATGTTTGAAGATTGTTCTTGAAAATGATTTGAAATTGAGTTTGAATTAAACACCCTTGGGCTTTGATTTCTCAAAATTGAGCTTTGAACCATGTTATACTATGTGTTTATAAATGTTTTCCAGAAAATGGGCCCAAGAGGATCGGTTTTGATGCTTTTGAGTGTGAGTTGGAGCTTGGAGGTGCAATCTGGAATTCCCAGATTTTGCACTTACGCTCAAGAGGGGAAAGTGGCGCTCGAGCGTGGAATCCGAGCATCCAGCATCTCTCTGCACTGTTTTGCAGTCCGCTCGAGTGGAGGATTGGGCGCTCGAGCGGAGTCATGTCTCACGCTCGAGCGGGCGTCGAGCGGAGATTTCACCCATCCAGTACTTTTACAGTACGCTCGAGCGGGAAAGTTTACGCTCGAGCGTGTACCTTTGTTGCATTACCGCTCGAGCGGAACTCTATTTTTCTGAAAATGCTTTTAAATGTGCATCTTTGCATCCTCATCCCATTCTAGGCATTCTTAGGCCTAGTTTAAGACATCTTGTTGAGGATATAGATGTAGAACACACCGAGGCATTAGGGGTTAAGTTATTATCTTTCCCAACTGTGTAGCTTAGTGTGTTCAATCTGTTAACTGTGTAGGGTTGGCGACTGGAGAGGCACGCTCTAGCATACTGTAGCCCGAACTCTGTGAGTAACGAATGTGTAAAGATATGTTCACAAATGATTATTTTCTGAACAACTGAACTGTACTGTTTTCTGAACTGATTACTGTTAACCGAATGAATGTATGTCCTATATTCTGAACTGTATTGTGGCATCCTTGGCACCTACTGCTTACTGTTACTGTGACAGAATTCTCTGTCGGTTCCCTCGTGGAACCACTACTGTTTACTGACTGATGGCCATCATTACTGTTCGGTCTTTTAAGACCTACTGTTACTGTTATGCTAATGGATGTACCACATATGACTGTTTACTGTACTGAGCAACTGAAATACTGATTGAAATGAACTGTTTTCATTACTGTAAGGACATTCATTCTAAACCCCTTTACGCTTTATGTTATTCACTGGGCTTTAGCTCACTGCTCATATATATATGTAGGTGTACAGGCACCGGATTAAGGCTAGAAGGCGTCAGGGTTACTCCAGTTTTGTCAAGCCAGCCTTTGTGCCCCACTGCGAGGTTCCGAGCCTAACGTGTTAGGGCTTAGGGGTGTTTTACAATTCCCCCTTCTGTACTGTTTCACTGTTTTGTATAGACTGAATGTTTACCGTACTGTTATCTAGGGTTGAGTCCCTAGTCTGAATGATTGTAAATATTGTGCATACCGTTCTGTACTGTTTACGTATAAATGTATGAAAAATCTTTTCATATAGACCGTCGCAGCTCATTGGGCATTGTTTATTTACTGTTTTGGCTTCCGCCAGGCCCTGTACTCTGTTTTACTGTATTACTGTTCAGCAGGCCTTCGGTAATCTCGGATTACTGGCCGGTTACGGTGCTAAACCCATAGGGCCGGGTTTGGGTCGTGACACCCTTACTTTTCTTGTTGCTCATATAGTGGTCTTTACCAAAAGTGTTGAAAATTCTCTTCTAGTTCCACTTTGAAGCATGGAAATGGATGTCTAATCCTTATTCCATGAGTAGGGAAAGGAGTTTACAACAATTTTTGAGTTGTTATTATTTTTCATTTTAATTTCTTCTATAATCATCACATATTATTTTGTGATGTTTGATGATTTGTGAAACATGTCTATCTCTTCCTTGGATAACTTCATGATAGGAAGGAGGTAAGGAGAATAACCTCATTTTTTGTGTTTAGTAAAGTCTTTTCCTATTGCTTCTAAGATCATCATGCAATAACCTTGCGATGGTTGATGATTTGAGAAGCAAATATAATCCTTCCTTGAGTATCATCATGATAGGAAAGGATAGAAAGGATAAACATCTCCTGGAAATACTCTGTCTGCACTGTTTTTACCTTTGTGCACAAAACGGTTATTTTTTATTTTTTTATTTTTTTTGCTGAAGAAAAGAGCACGACCATATTTTATTGGACCCGACCGGGCATCATTATGGGTTGGTTGGGCTTCAGAGTGTATAAATAGAAGATTGTTGTTGGCAAAACAGAGTAGTGGCTGAGGGTAAAACAGGGCAGTTATCCAGAGGGAAAACAGAGCAGTTTCTGAGGGATGTTCTCACTTATGCGCATGTTGTTCTTGTTTTTGTTTCGTTAATATTTATTGTTGTAATATTTGTACATGTAATAATTAGTTAATTCATTTGGTGTTGTAATAATTAGTCGATTAGGTCATTCAGACCCTCTTGTAAGAGGGCAAATTTGTAACACTTGATGTATGTCTTTCAACCTTCATTTCTTTCTCCCTTTTATTTACATCCTTACTCTAGTTGTACAAAATATCATGTTTTTGTTTCATATCGTTTCCATGCCTTGTATCCATTTTTGCATGCATTAAGATTCGGCTCATCATACTTGATGTCGTTATCATTCCTACTTGATTATGTGCGCAACCTCATGCTTTGAGTTGATTCACATGTCACGTTAGTAGTTGAATCTAGTAGTTGCATTTTTGTGTGCGTTGCATTAGCCATTTTGCATATTAGGATCATGCATTTTTTCTAACTATCTTCTTTTCTTTGGCTTGCCACGGTTAAGTACTCGATAAGCATTTTTGCTTTAGCATATCATATGTGTGTTTTTATTACCATGTCGAGCATACTACTATGAGGCTACTTGCTTACTTGAAATATCTCTATGAATGCCTATGGATGGAGGCTATTTTGCTTAAATTGGAATGACTTTGATTGTTGTGCATATGAGCTCATTTTTTCATAGAGTTGCACATATTCTAAACTCTTTCAAAATCACATCAAATGAAAACATTCCAAAATAAGTGACGTGGCCTATACTTGTTTGCTTCACATAGTAATGTTAGCATATTAATAATCAGAATATTAGCATATAATGTCTATACGATTCACATCATGATTAGAAGAGGTCGATCTTTGATCGGGTGAGTGGGGTGCTCAATTCATGACCTTCCCGTCTCATACCTAAGTTCCCAAATCGAGACAACTTTGGTTATGACGGATAAGTAACCGTTGGCACGAGTCACGGGTTTCCTAATTCTCCTAAAAATATTAGGTAGCGACTCTGAAATCTGGTAACGTAGTCCATTTTTGACATCTCTTGCGATTAATGGATTTTCTAAGATTTGCCGAATTTGGACTATCATTCATTTTTCTTTTTCACATTGCACTTGTGAAACCAGATTCAGAATCACAGGAGTTCGAACTGTAGGGAATCGCATCTGAGGAGACTAAACCCCTCCAAGGAGCACAAAAAATAGATTATCTTGTCGACCTTTATATTAGGGATATAGTTGGACTTCATAGGGTCCCTATGACCATCGTTTCTGATAGAGATCCACGTTTCACAGCTTGGTTGTGGCAGAGCGTACAGAATACCTTGGGCACTAGATTGATGTTTAGCACCGCTTATCATCCTCAGACTGACGGGCAATCCGGGCGAACCATTTAGATCTTAGAGAACATGCTTCGAGTTTGTGTTCTTGATTTTAAGGGGTTGTGGGAGAGACATCTACCTTTGGTGGAGTTTGTCTATAATAACAGCTTTCAAGCGAGTATTGATATGACACCATTTGAGGTCTTGTATGGCTGACCGTATAGTTCTCTAGTCTGTTGGGCCGAGGTGGGTGACGTACCTATGTTAGGTCATGAGTTAGTTTGGGAAACTACAAAGAAGGTCACGCATATTCGTAAGAGGTTGGTTTCGGCTCAGAGTCGCCAGAAAAGCTATGTTGATCATAAGAGAAGACCTTTATCTTTTGAGATGGGAGATCACGTGTTCCTCAAAATATCACTGAGACAGGGTTTAATGAGATTAAGAAGAGCATGAAGTTGTCTCCTAGATTTATTGGGCTTTTTAAGATTTTAGAGCAGAGTGAGGAGGTAGCTTATCGTTTGGCCTTGCCGCCCAAACTTTTTGAGGTTCATGACGTATTTTATATATGTATGCTCTGGAAGTATGAGCTTGATCCTTCACACGTGTTGGATTGGACCGAGATAGAGGTAGATGAAGATGCCTTGTACGAGGAGAGACCAGTGTGGGTTTTAGATGCTCGAGACCATATCCTATGAGGCAGGACTATTCCATTGGTTAAGGTATTGTGGTGACACCATGGGGTTGAGGAGGCGACTTGGGAACGTGAGGCAGAAGTTCGTGAGAAGTATCCAGACCTATTTGTTAATGTTTGAGACTTGTATTCAAAATCTTGTTCATGTTGTAATATGTAAACATTGTACATGTTTTCAAAAGCTGAACTGTAATATTCTGTATTGATAGACTGTATGTATCATTGTTACTAGTATGAATGGTTGCAAGTTGATCTAAATCTAGTGATTATTGGTTTAAGTTTAATTTTGGGACAAAATTCCTTAAGAGGGGAGATTATAATGATTCTAGTTTAGACCCGACCCATTTTTTTCTTTTGAATTAGGGAATCCATGTCCTTAACTATTGTTCATTTCATTTTTATCTTGTTACTAGTTGAGTTTGGCTATTTGGGAGTTATGGTTGTATTTGAAACGTGTTTAAAGTTAGTTTTTCAAAAGAGTTGTTGTCTAGATTTTTGCATGTTCGCTTGAGTGGTCTTTCTTACGCTCGAGCAATCTTTTATAGCCTGCAAAACTACTGGAAGTGTTGTATCTTCGCTCCAGCGATATATCTTGCACTCGAGCGGTCTGTTGCAGATCTGAACTTCTAGGAGGGAGTCATTGTGCGCTTGAGCGGTGTCACTTATTGTGTCTTATGCTAGAGCAGTGTTTTGGTCACTCGAGTGGTCTGCGTGTATATTAGTTCGAGAAAAAGGGCATTCTGTGTCACTTTTTTCATCTCTCTCTCTCTCTAATTATTTCAAAAACCCTAAATCTTCACTTTCTCTATCCAGTTCTTACATTCAAGCTCCAAATACTCCCAATCCATTGATTTACTAACCCTAAACACGTCATGGGCTTTGTTTTAATCGAAGGAGTTATCGCTTTCGGCTCTGCCAAGCTTCAATCTTGAGGTAGGGATTTCTTCAACCTTTGGTATGATTTTTACCTTAGTTATTTGTCTATTGATGAAATCTAGTGATTTGGGGATTTTGGGTTATTCCTAGGGATTGGTTTTTTATTGAAAAGAGGGGTTTTCAAATGGGTTCTTGAAAAAAGTTATGGGAATGTGTTTTTGATTGAGATGTGTTAAAATGGTAGATTTCTTTACTTAAATTGATTTTGTAAGTAAATGGGGTTTTGCTCTAAAACTATGGATATTTGGTTTTATGAAAAAAAATGAAAAATGATGTTGGGTTTGGTAAGAATGGAACAATGTGTATGTTGATGATGATGGAAGAGTTGGATATGTAATATCACTCCCATTTTGAAAATGAAAAGATTATATATGTTGCTGGAAAATTATTTGTTGTATAGAAATATCTGTTTTGGGCTATCGGTGGAGAATAACTTTGAATGTTGTAGAAATTACATGAGGATTAGGTGAATTGAAACTAATCATTCATTTATCTTACATTGAGCATTGTTGCATACTTAAACATTGAAATTGTTTTGTTTTGTTTTGAGAAAAAGGGTGAATACCTTGGTGAATTTAGTTATGGGGTGTGGTTGTGGTTGTTATGTTGACCTGTGTGTCCTTGGTGAAAGTCCAGAAACCTGCGAGATTAGGTGTCTATCCTTCCAGTTAGTATTGGTAAAATGGCTTTGGTAGTGCTTGCATAGCCTATTGGTAAACACATACCTAGAAATTTCTAGTGTTTTGTATCTACTGCCCTGTTTTCTGTTATAAAACGATTATTTTCATGAATGGATTTATAATCTGGCATTGCATAGTTTTGAGATGGAAATGAGAAATGTTTGACAAATGGAAACCTTATGATTTTGTTAAGATTCATATTTTTGAGATGGAAATGAGAAATATTTGACAAATGGAAGCCTTATGACTTTGTTAAGATTCATATATTGCGTTGATGTATCTCTACTGGGCTTTGGATCAACCTATGTAGAAAACAACTTCCAGGTGCTGATGATATGCCTCCACCAAGGACATAACTTGGGAGGACTTGGAGCCAAGGGCTTTCTTTTTGCTATTTGATGTAATTTTTTTGTACAGGCCTTGGACTTTAATTGTATTGAATTGAACACATTTTGATGTAACCAATCATTGCTTTAGAAAGATGTAGCCATTAGGGCATATAATTACTTGGATTTTACTTTTCATTTAATCCGTGTATCCATGTCATATGCTATAGATTCAGGATCTAGGATTTATGAATATATACTACATATGTCATCTTTTGTATCATCAAGTTCATTATGGAATATAAAATGTGATGTTATTGTTTAATTGTAAGGTTATGTGATGGGCTATTGTTATTGTTTTAGGGCGTTACACTTCTCTTGCCTTCTACTATCCACATGAAAGAGAGAATAAGCTATCAATCTATGACAGTTCTTGAAGCAACTTAAGCGCGAATTAGGTTAAATAGTCTAATTCAATACAATGCTCTCACAAGCGATGCGTCAAATTCTTGGAGTCATAACAACTTTGTCGGCCTTGACCTTTTCATTACTATACTGTAACTTTTGCGCTTAGTGGTAAACATCATTCAAAAGCATTAGCCGAGCTAAGGAATCATACAAAGAAGCGCCTCCTCATGTTTCACACTCAAGTGTGGAAACAGTAAGTGTCCAGACTTTAGACAAGTTGGCAGTGCTAATAAATTTTGCAGCCACTAGGTGCTAATCTTCTCACTTAGTGTTAATAGATTTTTGCAACTTCTAAACGCTATTCTTTTAACTTCAAGTGATACTTCAACGCACACTACCATAGTGCGTGAAATTTTGCTCCATCCACTCATAAAAACACTGCTTATACTGGCTACTCGTCTTACACTTAATGACTAACTCATTTAAGCCCGCATTTTTTGGATGATGTGACTCTTAGATGTTGCTTCATCCAATGATACAACATTATTACAAGTCAAATTACAAAGTCAATTCGCGTAGCTCAATAGTTAAGATCGTATCTAGATCTATTAAGGGCTTACTAATTTTACAACTCCAAACTCGCCAATCAAAACTACTTAGCATGTCGCTAATCATAGCGCACACATTAGTTTTTATTGCACCAAACAAAGCAACAAAAGCACGGCGATGTTGAGCCATGTTTCCTTACTTTGGCTCAATTAAGGTCTAACCTAACCTAAAGTCTCCAAGACTTTTTGCTCATCTAAAGAATATGATTACATTGTTCACATTTGAATATCTCTACTAAGTCTAGGTCAACCAAATTAATTTCCATAAGCAAAGTCAATTAGAGAAAAAAGTGCATATTGGGATTAATTTGATTAGTATATCATAATATAATTTTGCCGCAAAAAACTAAATTAAATAGTGACAATATTACACAAGTCGCAAGATCGAATATCCGCTATGCTCATAATTATCTCTTACGCCACAAGTGATAATTATCCAAAATTTAATTTAATTCATGTGCAAAAATATTGGTTTTCAGGAGTAAATCTACAAAAATTTCTCTCAATTGAACAACCTCCCACTAACTATGGCATGTCTAAAGAATGATAAATATTAATTCCATACAATAGCATCTTAATGTGAATTCATAAAGAAAACATGCTACAACATTCTAAATCTTCTAAATATTTAAAAGAACTTAACATGTTATATACAATATTTAAATAATGCCACAACAAATTTCTATAATTTATGTAATTTTCTAAAATTACAAGTAATTAACAATTACACAGAAAATCAAAAATAAATATTACAGAATCTAAAAAAATCCAAAACTCATACCAGTAAGTTAGATTATATAGCAGGAGTCCGCTGTAAAAATTTCAAGTCCAGAATCTAAGTCATGCTCCCCTAAGAGCAATTTAACGTAACAATATTAAATTATTTATTGATGAAAAATATTTTATTTTTCAAAAAATTATGAAACTTTAACATGTTGCAGCAAACTGAATTACGAGTCCAATGGCATAAGCCATGTTTCAATCAGACTTATAACGAATAATATAGAAGTAATTAGTGTAGTTTTTAAATTAAAAACAAACAAATAGAGCCTTAATAGTCACATCGTCTGCGTCAACGCTTACATCAACAGATGACATCAGTGGCTTGGGTTAGCGCTGACTTCAGAACGCGTTAGCTCTTGGAAGCGTGTGAATGCAGCCTTCGGTGTGTAGGGCCCACACGCCACCTTCTAGACTTCGTTTCGGCTTGATTTTGACACTATTTGACTCAATTTTTCGAGAGGAATCCAATGGTGGTCCCGATTTTTTATTTTGACAAATCTAAAACAAGGAGTGTAATCCATTCTCTCTCTAGTGAGAGTGGGAGTGCAGATTCTCTACAATTCATCTTCTATAATGAACCACCAAAAAGACAAAAACGAACCAAAATTAGGGTTTATGATTTCCCTCAATCCGTGAACCAAATTCAGGTCTATAATATACTGTTTTGAAGGTCTCGAAATAAGGATTCAAAATATATAAATTTCATAACATAAAAACGAAGCATGTAAAAATAGCATGCAGTCAAAGTTACGAAAATCAGATATAAATCTCCATATGATTCCGACTTATGGATTGAGAGAATTCGTAAACCCTAATTAGGGTTTGTTTTTGTGTTTTTGGTGGTTCATTAGAGAAGATGAATTGCAGAGAATCTGCGCTCCCACTCTCACTAGAGAGATAGTGGATTAAACTTTTTTTTTTTAGACTTGTCAAAATAAAAAAACTGAGACCACCATTGGATTCCTCTCGAAAAATCGAGTCAGATATTGCCAAAATCAACCATTTCAAAGGTCTCGAAATAAGGATTCCAAATATATAATTTTCATAAATGAAAATAAAGCATGTAAAAACAGCATGCAGTTAAAGTTACGAAAATCAGATATAAATCTCTATTTTTCTCAAAATTTGACGGTCTTATTTTTGCAAAACTTTGCAGATATAATCTAAATAATATAGATTACAACAAATATGAAATTCTGGATGATCAGAGATGGTTTGAAAACATCAATTTTATACATATATATACATATATATATATATATATATATATATATATATATATATATATGAACAAATAACACAAAAAAACCCAACAATGGCTCTGATACCAACGTAGGAATCTTTATACACAACGGATTAGCGGATTCAATCCATGCCTTTTACGTTCAAACCAAATACATGGATCATGTGGATGAATCATATGCCTCCATTGATGTCTTCGAATAATGCCCAGTAGTGGAGTAGAACTGCTAGAGAACTGCACTCTTCATAGTACAAAGACATGGTTGTTCTCCCATGATGGAGAATTAGAGAGAGAAAGTTTTTTCTAGAAAAATTATTCCATTAAAACCCATATCACACTATACGTAATATGTGTAGATGCAAGAGATGTAACCACTTACAACTCTATATTCTCAAGAGATGAGATTGTGGGCTATTCACCCTTATTCCCGTGATAAGGTGGTTTGAAAATCAAACTGATAAGGTCACTGTATGGGTCATGGATCATGCCACCATAAGTGCCCAAATCTAGGTCCGAAACCCTACCGGATTTCCAACACCAACAATAGCCATTGGAGTGCTATATTAAAAATAAAAGAAAATAATCAATTATGTAGATATTGTAGTGAAAATTTTAATCAGGCTGAATGTAACTACCTTACAATCATAAAATAATTATTAGTTATAGTTAGAGGAATTGAAAAGGTTTTAATATTCTTAGCACCTAAACCTTTTTTTAATAATAACTAATTGTAAAGGGTTGTCAGGTTTTATAAATAAGAACTTATCTAATATGCAGGTGCATGGAAGACTCTTGCGATGGCAATTATGGCTTAAACAATTTACTTTTGAAATAGAATATATTAATGGTAATAAAAATAGTTTGGCAGACACTCGTGAACTCGCAGATGGCAGCACAGAGGAATTGGCCGAAGTTAGTACAGCTAGAGAAGGCAACTCTCCTGGCCGAAACCCAAGAAACGTTGAACTTGAGAACACAGGACAACGCTATTGTAATCAGAAAGCTACAAAATGCTGGAAAAAAGTCCTTGACAAACAAGCTCATTAAGATTACTCACTTAGTTGCAGAAACCTTGTTAAATTTAGAAGTTAAGAAAATGTATTATCTGCTCCTTTCTGATGTACAAAGCAAAATAAAGGAGTACGCATACAAAAGGTCATTTCTGAAGTGGTACAAGGATTGGGTTACTGAAAAAGCTATCTATTAGGTTTGGAACAGAACTATCTTCTACGCTAGCCAGATATTTTGAGTTGCGTTCAATCTTGACCTAATAACTAGTCCAAATGATCCATTAATTCTAATGTGGAAGTTAGGAATGTTAAACTCATTCGACTTTCCCTTAAATGCAAATAGTTTATTATTTTCTCATTTTACTAAATTTTAGCAATTTTTGTTCCAAAGAATGTATAGCTTTGGATAGAACAATGAAATGACAAAGCCCATAAGTATTGAGACAGCTCAGTCTGAAATAGTAGATGGGCAAATTACTGTAGCCCATTACCTAATAATCATACAAGACATGTCAGGACCAATCTTTTGCAAATGTGACTGGTTCAAAGATTTGGGGCATCCTCCAATAACAGATCCAACTAAAGCAAGGGCGCGGGGACTTTTTTCGTATAGCTCAAATAACTATTGAATTAGTAAAGGCTTGATTTAAATTAGTTCATTATGAAAGAACTACTTTTACAATAACTCCCCGTTGGGTTGAAGAATTACTTGTACCAGGATTACCTTATGAACCTATATATGATTATCTAGAAGAGGCAAATGCTGGCAAGTTTCTGTCAAAAAGAGGATGTAATTGCTTAGGAGATTATATGATGGAGCAAGAACTAGCCAATGTGGACTCCATGATGGAAGAGGATGATGAAGATTATGATTACGTTAACGTCATGGGAGATGAAGGTGAATAGAATCCAACAAATGATATGGACTAAAGGAACCACACCTGCCTGACATTATCTTTAGGGCGAATTATACTAATGGTCTCTGTAGTTTAGGAATTGTGTCACCTTAGTCATTGAATTTTTAATTGTGATATATTTAACTCTGAATTTTGAATCTCGTTCCAAATAATGAAAATTGAAGATACCATTACTCAATTTCAAGGGTAAAGTTGTTAATTTGATAAAATATAAACTAGTTTGATAAAAATAAATGTCAAAAAATTATTTTTGAATTTTTAAAAATTATTTCTACCAACCAAAGATAAAATTATATAAAAATAATAATCTTTTACATTTTTATTTTTTGTTACAAAATTAATTTTTAGTATGTGTTTGGAAGATAATCATGTAATGAGTGGCTATTTGTGCTGCTATTTTCAAATGGTTGTCATGTAATACATGGTTGTATTTGTTATTAACAAATATTTTTAGATAGTTATTATGTAATGAATGGTTATTAGGTTTGTAATGTGTAATCACTATGTTTAATATATGAAATATTTTTAGTTTTGAATTTTTTGATTTAATAGATTTGTTTAATAATGATATCAAAGTTATCGTTATGTTTGACTTTTGAAAAAATAGAAATCAATTTAACGAAAATAAATATAAAAAAATTATTTAAAAAAATTATTGCTACCCACCCAAAAGATAAAAATATATAAAAATGTTGTGTTTTTAATATTTTTTCACCAATTTAATTTTTAGTTTCTTTAGAAAAAAATTTTGAAAGTAGATTCTGAAAATCAAATTAAACAAAACTTTATAACTAAGAAAGTTTTAACATTATTTATTAAAAAAAGGCCATTACATTTCAGACAACATGCATGTTAACCAACACAAAATAAGTTGTATGGCGACTATACTCTTGAAATGGATTGTTTGCAAATGAAATATATTTGATTGTTCTTATTTGGAATAAGATTCAAAATTTAGAATCAAATGTATCATAATTGAAAAGTCAAAAATCAAAATGACACAAATCTGAAACTATAAAGACTGTTAATGTAATTTAGCCTTATCTTTATGTTAGCCTTGTCTTATCAGATTCATCTTTTTTTCAGCTTTAAATTTAATAATGGTACCTTATCTAGGCCCCGTTGTAAATTATTATACTATATTGTGTGTTTGAATTTCGAATTTTAAATCCATAAGTGCCTATATAAAGGGCTTTCAATTGTAAGTAAGGGACACAGATTTCCTTAGAGTATTCTTGAGTTAAGAAAGAAGTCAGAATCTCAGGTCTTCTTAGAACAAATAATATTCCGGCAATCTAACAATATAGACACCCTTACTATCTATGTAAGTTTGTTTGACATAATATAGCTCCTTGTGTGGTGTGCTAGTTGTATGTGTTATTATATTTAGACTTGTTTCAAAAGGACATCTAGTTATCTAAATATAGTAGTGTCTAGAGTTAAGATGTGAGGTAGGAAACGAAATAGATTTGTGCTGAGTCTGATCTAAAGAAGGAAAGGTTGAGGCTAGCCACATCTAGAAGCTGGAAGTTTGCCAACGCCAGAACCCTATGCCTACTATGTTGAGGTAACAGTCAAATTTTTAAATACTGTTTTTATTTTAAAAGCATAGCGAGCCTAAAATTAAACAACTTAAATTTGTAATAATAGAGTGATATTACATTAATATTATTAATCAATAATATTGTTAGTATTATAAAACATTAAAACAAAAAAATTTCAAAATAAAAGTAAATAAATAAATAAATAAAAATTATTTTTCACATCAATGCCACATCGCAAAAGCCACATCATACGGGTACGCCCGGGCTGCTGATTCCGTCGGTGGATCTAGCACCGCCCATCTGTTTGTACTAGAATTGCAAAAAAAAAAGTGTTTATAGGTAGGAGACGGAAATGATTCCTTAATTTATCAATCTCTTTTGTACAAAAATGAGAAAATTAATATAAGGTGAAGATTTTTGTACAAATCTTCTACATTTTAAGTAAATTGAGATTAAGTGGATCTAAAAATTAAAAAAAAAATGATTAAAATATTTATCAAATTATTAAAAATACAAAAATACAAATGGAAAACTCAAAAATTGTTTTTAAAAATTCAAAACTAAACAGGGTTATAATTTTGAGAATTAATGGAATTAACGATAGAAAAGAAAAAACAAAATGTGGAGTAGTGGTTTGGAAATACTCTTTTGATCCTGGGGGACACCCGAGATCCTCTGTTGACCACTTGAAAATGAATAAACACTTTGGTCGGGGGTACCGGAATTAGCACTTCGGCGGGCAAGTCAGTCTCCACACTCAAGATTACTTGTGTTCTAAGTTAAATGTGTTGGTTCTCACATACCTCTTTCTAACTGATGTTCTTCTATTTATATCTTTTCTTTGTTGGGTCTCAGGATTGGACCCATCCTTAATTCGGCATTCAGCCTCTCATCCAACTGGCGTTCCGACCGAATAGGACATGAAGCCGAACACGTGGGGCAAAGCCGAACACTATATTTATGTCCTAGCTTTCCAAATTCATACATTCGGCTTATTTACAACCCCCATTATTCGGCCCACACAAAACATTATTTTTCCCCACAAATATTGAGGCCGAAGTTTGAGGACGGAATTTGAACTCTCACTAGAACTATGCGACGTGGACTAAACTATCTGCAGGACGGACTAGGATTTTATCACTGGAGCGGTTAAAGGTAAATAAATGTTTTTTTTTCTTATTATATATACAAATATATATATATATATATATATATATAAACTATATATAAATATATAAAAAAATTCAAATAACAGGAAGTAATTTCTATTAGAATAAAGAATTCTTTTTGGAACAAAATAAAAAGATAGCGTAAGATGACAGAAGAATGAGAGATATATATATATATATCTTTTATACAGAGAGAGTATTTTATTTATAAAGTAAGATAGTATATATATTTTAAAAGTATGGTAAATATAATTTTTTACAGAAATAAGGGGGTCATGGCCCTATAGTCTTTTTTTCGGTTCCATCTTTGTCTCCGTGGATAATATTTCAAATATCTGTTTTTTTTTTTTTTTAAAAAAAAAAATGAATTTCACATATCTAATTATAAGTAAATTTTAATTATAAACTTGCTGACAAAATTTAATGTAAGATTTAAATTCATTTTAAATGTAGGGTTGCTTTGGGAAGTTGGTTAAAAATTAATTTTTTGAATTTTTTTGATTTTTTTTTGAAAAAATATGTAAAAAAGTAAAGATATAATATGACCAAAAATAAATTAAAATTCAAAATTTAATTTTTAACCATCTTCATAAAAGAGCCTGTAGATGTTATCATTCAGGAGTTAAATTTATGTCTAATAACTATGCAGTGGGAATCAAAAAATTAAATATAAAAATTGATAAATATTAATAATTAAAATTAATTAATTTTTATTAATGTGTATTTACTCTGCGACCACACAACTGTAATTGCTTCTTAAATTTACACCATATATTAATTTTTAGATAAATTACAAGTACACCATCTTAGATTTAATTAAATTACAAATTATCCCATGTAGTTTTAGAAATTACATTATGCCTCTAAGATTTTTAATTTCATAACAAATAGTTCATTTTATTAATAAATTATCAAGTTAATTAACAGGTTTTAATAATGTTAAAATTTTGTTTCAATTAACAATTCAGATAATTTTATTATTGTATAGATGAACAGTTATAAATTTTATTTTTTTAATTAATTTTGTTAAATAAAAAATTTCGATAGGAAAGTATTTGTAATTTTCAAACTACAGGAAACAATTTGTATTTTGAGCAAATTTCAGGGGGTGTATTTGTTATTTATCCTTAATTTTTTGAGTAAAATTTTATACTTTTTTTTTTCTTCTTTTTTTGGTTATGTAAAATTCTCTAGTGTATAATGCATGATGTATCACAAAATTATGTAAGTTAAATATAAATTTACATAAATCTTAAATTTTTACAAACTAAAATAAATTTATATTTAAATTACATATTTTTATAAAATCACTTATATAACATTATCTAATTTTATAATAAATTTACATACAGTGCATTATACACGGAAACATTTTTCCTATTATTATATATTAGGACAAAAGTGTTCCCATGTGGGTATGTCATGGCTTAAGGTGTCCTAACCTTTCGGAGCTGTCATATCAAGTCCAGTAAACATCTGTTTGCTGGGCCTCCAAATCCGGTATCCAGAATTAGGGGTGTAATTTTTGCCTGTGGCCCGCGGCAGTTCAAAGTTTACCCACGGCTTGAGGTGAGCCCGGCCCGTTTAGGCCCGAGTCCAAGCCTAGCCCGAGGTCTTGGACCAGGGCTTGGGCTATCGTTTTGAAGCCCGGCCCAGCCCACTTGGCTAGGCTGGGGCCAAACCCATTGGCCCGCTCAAGGCCCAACTTTAGGTAACTTTAACATTGTGACTCTTTTGCTTAACTAAGATGAGTGTTGTCCGTTTGTTTTCAGAGTTAGGTTGGATGGTAATGTTAGTAAGGAGATTGTTAGTGAGGAGATTAAAAAGATTGTGTTTGCTTGTGATATATTTTAGTGAGGGAATTAACTATATGAAATACCATAAATACCTTTTGGTGTTTTCATATATTTTAATACTAAAAATTATATTCTAGAAATATTTTTTTGTACTATATTATTTTAATATATGTACATATATATAACATGATATAAACCCTCCCCCCCTCTTCCCCTCTCCCACACACACAAACACACACCATGGGAAAATAGTCTTTTTCTAAGTTAATTCCCTTCCTAATTTTGAAACCCAACCCTTAGAGGCCTTTGCTAATCCCCTCTTCCAAGGCCTATGCTAGTCCCAATAGACTACCACTCCCAAGCTCCACTTTTCAAACAAATATGATTTTAGCACTCCTAACTCACTAATAATCCAATCCCAAACTGCTACCTCTTAAAACAAACAGAGCCTTAGAAGCTTGTTGGGAATGTGTTATTTTTTCCTTTTTGCCCTTATTGAAATTGGTAGATTACACTGACCCCTTTTATAACGGTTCTGGTTTAGACCCGACCCTTTACATGCTCTTAGATCCCAGATTCTGTACCTTTAATTGTTGTTTATACCCTTATCCTCTTGTTGTTAGTTGAGTTTGGTTGTTAGACTTGTTGGTTGTGTTTGAAACGGGCTGAGAGTTAGTTTTTCAATAGAGTTGTTGTATATTTCACTTCTAGTTCGCTTGGGAGATGTTTTGGTCGCTCGAGCAATCTTTGAGATCTCTCAGTATTTTTGCAGTTCTGAAAAGCTTTTGGAAATAGGGTGATCTTCGCTCAAGTGGTCTTTTGCATGTCTGAACTTCTGGGAGGAGGTCACTGGACGTTGGAGCGGTGTTTTGGTCACTCAAGCGGTGTCACCTATTGTGTTTGAGCTTGAGCGGTCTGTGCATATGTCAGATCAGAAAAAAGGGATTTTTGTCACTATTTCACTTATTCTCTCTCTATAAAACAATCCTAACCCTAATTCTCTCTCTCTCTCTAGTTCTTTTCAAAATACCTCAAATACTCCCTAATCCATTGATTTCTCCACCATAGTTCCTTGGAGAAAAATGTAGAGCTCGTCGAAAGTTTCGTTTTAATCGAAGAAGATCTTGTTTTTGGCTCTGTCAAACTTCTACCCTTGCCCTTTTCCTCTTCTACTTTTAAAGTAGAGATTTCTTCAACCTTTGGTATGATTCTTAACTTAATTAATTTCTCTTTGAAAAGGTTTAGGGTTTGATTTTGAAATGTAAAAAAAAAGGGGTTTTTCAAATAAATTCTTAAGAAAGGTTGTGGGAGTGTGTATATTGCTGGGTTGTGTTAAAATATTAGAATTTCCTTCCTTAAATGTGATTTTGAAAGTAAAGGAGGTTTTGTTTGAAAAATCATTGATGTTTGATTTATGAAAGAAAGGGAAAAAATGTTGGGTTTGAAAAGATAAGAAGTATGTAAATGTTGATGATGAGAGTGGAGTTGGATATATATTATCTCTCCCATTTTGAAATTTATCAGATTGTATCTATTGTGAAAAATTATCTGTTGAGTAGAAATATCTATTTTGGGCTATCAGTAGAAGATAGCTTTGATTGTCGTATAAATTGCATGAAGATTAGGTTAATTGAAACTAATTACTCATACATCTTACATTGAGCATTGCTTCATACTTAAATATTGAAATTGTATTATTTTGAGAAAAATAGGTGTATACCTTGGTGAATCTAGTTAGGGAGTGTGGTTGTGGTTTATTATGTTAGCATGTGTGTCCTTGGTGAGTTTGACTTGCATCTTAGCAAGTCCATTGAGTTGGTCATTTTATTTACGCGATTACACAACCTACCTTGGTTAGTAGGGTTATGGAGACACAATAGCATGATCACGAGGTAGAGACTATCCAGGGAATGATCTCCGATGGGGAAGTAGAGAAAGGATTGAATGTTCATTCGGACTTGAGTGTGAGATATTTAGATTGCCTTTCTGTGCCAAAGTCTTGTAGAAATGAGGTACTTTAAGAGTTTTATCATTCACGTCTTGCAGTAAACCTAGGAGGCACGAAGATGTACCACGATCATTGTCGCTAGTTTTGGTGGAAGGGGATGAATAGAGATATGGCTTTGTTTGTTTCAAGATGCCTTGGTTGTCAACAAATGAACGCCGAGCACTAACGGCCAGCGGATTTGTTACAATCCTTATCTGTTGTCGAATGGAAATGGGAGCATGTCACGATGGATTTTGTTGTAGGTCTTCTGAGGACTCAATGGGGGTAATAATGTCGTGTGGGTAGCTGTCGACCGATTAACCAAGCCTACGCACTTCATACTTATGCACACGAGTGACTCAATGGACTTTCTTGTTGAGCTATATATTAGAGACATAGTGCGACTTCACGGGGTCCCCATGACTATTGTTTTAGATGGGGATTCGCGTTTCACAGCTCGGTTGTGGTAGAGCCTATAGGGTGCTTTGGACACCAAGTTGACTTTTAGTACAATCTATCATCCTCAGACTGACGAGCAGTCTGAGTGCACTGTTGAAACTCTAAAGGACATGCTTCAAGCTTGCGTTCTCGATTTTACGAGATCGTGGGAGAGGCATTTTCTTGTAGTAAAGTTTGCCTATAATAATAGCTTTTAGGCAAGTATTAGAATGGCATTTTTTTAGGCCCTGTATGGCTGATCGTGTAGATCACCTATGTATTGGGCCAATGTGCGTGACGTACTTGTGTTATGTCCGGAATTAGTCCGAAAACGATGAAGAAGGATGCACTCATTCGTAAGAGGTTGGTTTCGGCTTAGAGTCATCGGAAGAGCTACGCTTGCCAGAGGAGAAGACCCTTGTGTTTTGAGGTGGGGGATCGTGTGCTTCTTAAAATCTTGCCAATGTGGGGTTTGATGAGATTTGAAAAGAGTGGGAACTTGTCTCCAAGATTCATTAGGCCTTTTGAGATTCTAAAGCGAATCGGGGAGGTAGCTTATCGTTTAGCCTTACCGTTCCAACTTTTTAGGGTTCATGATGTGTTTCATATCTGTATGTTTCAAAAGTACAAGCCTAATCCTTCGCATATGTTAGATTGGACCGATTTAGAGGTAGACGAGGTTATCTTGTATGAGGAAAGGCCAGTTCAGGTGTTAGATACTCGAGATCAAGTCTTGAAAGGCAAGACTAGTCCAATGGTTAAGGTCTTGTGGCGATACTATAGGGTCGAGGAAACGACTTAAGAGCGTCAGGCTGACGTCCAAGAGAAATATCTGGCCTTGTTTGTTAATGTTTGACCCTTTTGTACTTGTTATAATATGGGAGTATTTTGGAGATCAATATGTGTTGAGTGGAAATGTTATGTCTTTTATACTGCGGAGCATGAACTATTGTTGTTGTTGACGGATTGTTTTGTTATTATTATCTTGGTTCAAATTTGGGGAGGAAATTTCCTAAGGAGATGAGATTATAGCGGCCCAGTTTAAGACCCAGCCCTTTTGTATTATTCGATTCAGGATTCAGTGCTCATTGTTGTTGTTTATATTCCTTGTTGTCTTGTTGTTAATTGAAATTGGTTGTTTGGAGTTGTTGGATTTTGTATTGAACATGTTGTGTCACACCCCAAACCCGCCTCTAAAAGTTTGGGCATGACCTATTCAGAAATGGACACTTGACCTGTTATACATAACATATGGGGCTTGAACAGAAGCATTAAATATTATCAAATAACAGAAAATAAATAAGCTATATCCATTGAGCGACCACTATCATGCCAGGATCACAAACAGTACGCCAGATAGTAAATATTTACATACACATATACAAGCCATGCCCCTTATTTGGGCATATAACAAAAACATTGGAAACGTTAACATATAATAAATAATTAAAGTACAAGCCAAAACTTAGCAAAACTCCACAAAAATGGGTAGGCTTCATCCAAATGCTTGGACGCACAGAGGTTGACAAAAAAGAGACAAGCATCAGGGTTAAGGCTAACCTTGAGATTTATTACCTATAGAATCAGGCAAAATACAGAGTGAGACAATCTCAGTGAATAATAGTACTTTAATAAGTCAATGATCAACTTGAATTATAATGCATATCAATGCGTATATAAATGCAAAAGACATGTAATTAATCTGATGCTGTAATTATTTCCAGAACGGCCTTGGGCCCAGTCTTTAAACAGAGTGGCTTCAAGTCCAGATTAAACAGAGTGGCGTTAAGCCCAGATTAAACAGAGTGGCGTTAAGCCCCGGGATATATAGAACGGCCTTAGGCCGGACAAATTTTCCCAGATCGGCCATAGGCCTAACAGATACAGAACGGCCATAGGCCCAAATATTAACAAATCGGCTTTCCGTCCAGTTCATATATATATGGACTCAAGAGGTGTCTCGCACGGATTCTAGAGGTGACTCGCACTGCAGCACTTAGTTCCGTACAACACTTTGTTCCATAACAGAAATTAGCCATAGTATAAACAGAACAGACTAACTCCAGATTCATGAGAATACCGTCACACGGTAGTGTACATAATTTACCCCATGGTTGATTACAAGTTAACACAGTTGTCTTGCGTAATAACAATAACTATTAACAGAGGGCACATGTATCCTTCCAGTACGCTTAATAAGAACAGAACAATTCACATTCTAACGTGAATTGCATAATGATGTTAGACGGTAGTATTCATATCAGAGGTTCTAAACGACCTTGGGTCCATGTATAGCACAACAGAATAGTCTCAGATTAATTAGTGGCAAAACAGAATGATCTTAGGTTCACACAAATTTCATCGTTCAAGGATGAACATAAGTTCCATTTATTCATTAAGAAACGACATAGTTTGCTTATAGATGACAAAGGGTTAATATTCGTTATTGACAGAATAGATTAATTCCAAAGTCATACCGATGTATGCAAATCTTTCAACGTTCACATAAGGTCACACTGATCTCTAACTGACATAAATGTTAGTGTAAACACTTACGAGGAACATAGCGTTAGTAACAATAGTCATTAGCGGTAAGTAAAATGTACATATGTCGTACTATTACTCACAGGGTGTGTTTGATTGAACGGACTGGATAAGGGGGGATTAGAATCCATCAAACTTGAGTCCTAGGACTGTAAATCCCCCGGACTATTTGGCTGGATTGAATATGTATCATGTGTTTGTTTTTTCATGGGATAGGATGTCTAGAAAGGACTATTTTTAATGAATCCAACGTTTGGTTGGACAGACTGGATAAGATAAATGAACGAAAGACTATTTTACCATTTTTCAATTATTTACTTAGTAATAGTAATATTAAACCTATCTTTAATATTTTAATTATTTTTAGCTAGATTAAATAAAAATTTATTTTATTTTATTTTTTACACAATTAAATAAATTTATTTTTTTAAATAAAATAAATAAAATATCAATAAAAATATATGTTACTTTTTTAATTAGGAAAATTTACCCATAAGTCCTAGTTTTTGAAACGTTGAACCATTTAGTCCTAAAAGTTTTCTTATGCTCCATTTAGTCCCATTTTTACATCAACATGATGTGAATGATGTAAATGATCTGATGTTTCATTCTATAATTTCAAAATTTATTGAAATCTGATGAACATTAGATGTTTTTCATCCTATATTTTCAAACATTATTGAAATTTGATGAACATTAGATGTTTGAAATCCAATGTTTGTAACATGACTCTGATGTTATTAACATTGTATCTGATGTTATTAACATTGTAATGGGACCTTTCAGTCTATAAGAAAACTTTCAGGACTAAACAGTGCATAAGTTATTAATTTGGGATTTATTGGTGCATCCCCCTTTTAATTAAAATTTAAAATTTTATTATTTTTAAAAATAATAATAATTAAACAATGAAATTAAATAAAACATCTATTAAATTTAAATAATGAAATTAAATAAAATATAAACAAAATTTTAAAACATCAATAAAATATCTATAAAAAATTATTTTAAAAAAATTAAATAAATAAAACATCAATAAAAAGTTAAATAAAATTATTTTATTTTTAAATTGAGACATTTAAATTTGAGATTTTTATTGATAAATCCCATTTAGAAGTGCTTTAACCAAAAAAGTCCATGAAGAAATTTATTAACCCATTTAGTCCCATGTATGTATAGTTTTATTCCATAAAGCCCTTTTTCTTAATTTACACTATTTTTTTTAGACTCTTATGCCCTTATATTTAATTTTGATACCCTTACAAATAGTTTTTGAACGGTTAGCAATTTTATGATGTAAACATTCATATTTTAACATTCACCTTGGTAAGAATGTAAAATTGACCCATGGCCCGTGGGCGGTCCGAAGATCGCCCCCGGGCCGGGGTGGGCCCGGTCTGTTGACAATGTGAATATTCACATTGACATGTTAACATTCACATTGATAGAAGTGTAAAATTGGCCCGCGGCCCGTGGGCAGCCCAAAACTCGCCCATGGCCCGTGGGCTGCCCGGGGCGGGCCTGGCCCGCTCCGTTGACAATGTGAATATTCACATTAACATATTAACATTCACGTTGATAGGAGTGTAAAATTGACCCGCGGCCCGTAGGCGGCCCGAAACCCGCCCGCAGGCCCGGCCCAGCCCGTTTACAATGTGAATATTCACATTGATAGGAATATAAAATTGGCCCGCGGCCCGTGGGCGGCCCGAAGCCCGCCCGTTACATGGGGCGGGACGGGCTGTAAATATTCATATTTTAACATTCACATCGGTAAGAATGTAAAATTGGCTCGTGGCCCGTGGGTGGTCCGAAGCTTGCCCCCGAGCCGGAGCGGGCTCGGTTCGTTCACAATGCGAATATTCACATTGACATGTTAACATTCACATTGACAGAAGTGTAAAATTGGCCTGCGGCCCGTGGGCGGCCCGAAACCCGTCCGCGGCTCGTGGGCTGCCCGGGGCGGCCCCGGCCCAGCCCGTTGACAATGTGAATATTCACATTAACATATTAACATTCACGTTGATAGGAGTGTAAAATTGACCCGCGGCCTGTAGGCGGCCTGAAACTCGCCCGCGGGCCCGGCTCGGCCCGTTTACAATGTGAATATTTACATTGACATGTTAACATTCACATTGATAGGAGTGTAAAATTGACCTGCGGTCCGTAGGCGGCCCGAAGCCAGCCCGTTGCCGGGGGCGGGGCGGGGCGGGCTGTAAATATTCATATTTTAACATTCACATTGGTAATAATGTAAAATTGGCCCGTGGCCCGTGGGCGGTCTGAAGCTCCCCCTTGGGCCGGGGCGAGCCTGGTCCGTTGACAATGTGAATATTCACATTGACATGTTAACATTCACATTGATAGAAGTGTAAAATTGGCCCGCGGCCTGTGGGTGGCCCGAAACCCGCCCGCGGCCCGTGGGCTGCCCGGGACGGGCCCGGACCGTTGACAATGTGAATATTCATATTAACAAATTAACATTCACGTTGATAGGAGTGTAAAATTGACCCGCGGCCCGTAGACTTCCCGAAACCCGCCCGCGGGCCTGGTCCGGCCCGTTTACAATGTGAATATTCACATTGACATATTAACATTAAATTGATAGGAATGTAAAATTGACACGCGGCCCGGAGCGGGTTCGACCTGTTGACAATGTGAATATTCACATTGACATGTTAATATTCACATTGATAGGAGTGTAAAATTGGCCTGTGGCCCGTGGGCCACCCGAAGCCCTCCCGCGGCCCGGGGGAAGCTCGTTTGGGCCCGGGCCCGAGCCCAGCCCGAGAACTTGAGCTAGGACCTGGGCCATCACTTTGAAGTTCGGCCCGCATAAGGCCCATTTAAGGCTCGGCCCGAGGCCCGGCCCGCGCAGAGGCCCGGTGTCTTTTTTGTGGAAAATAATAAAATTTTGGAAGAAAAAATTAAAAGAATTAAAAAAATGGCGAGGCTCACCCAAGCCCGACCCAAGCCCAAGTCTAGGCCCAAGCCCCTTGGCTCGACCCACCGGGGCACCCAAAGCCTGAATACCTTTGTGCCAGGGCTAGGGCCTAGGCCTAATTTTTTAGCCCGTGGGTCGGTCCGGCTCGGCCCGAATTTTGGCAAGCACCCACGAGCCTTTACATGGGTTGGCCCCGACCCGAGCTGGGCCGAGCCCCTACACATTGACGGTGTGAACATTTACATTGACGGTGTGAACATTTACATTGACGATGTGAACATTCACATTAGGGGTATTTTGATAATTATGTCACCCATAGGATGTGAACATTCACATTAGGGGTATTTTAGTAATTATGTCACCCATAGGACTTATTGAAACATAAGAAAATAATGTGGACTAAATGGAACATAAGTAGATGAAAAGGATATTTTGGTCTTCTTACCTCAAATAGGAACATTCACATTAACGGTGTGAACATTCACATTGACGGTGTGAACATTATATTGACAGTGTGAACATTCACATTGACGATGTTAACATTCACATTAGGGGTATTTTGATAATTATGTCACCCATAGGATGTAAACATTCACATTAGGGGTATTTTGGTAATTATGTCACCCATAGGACTTATTGAAACATAAGAAAATAATGTGGATTAAATGGAACATAAGTAGATGAAAAGGGTATTTTTGTCTTTTTACCTCAAATAGGAACATTTATATTGACAGTGTGAACATTCACATTGACGGTGTAAATATTCACATTAGGGGTATTTTGGTAATTATGTCACCCATAGGATGTGAACATTCACATTAGGGGTATTTTGGTAATTATGTCACCCATAGGACTTATTGAAACATAAGAAAATAATGTGGACTAAATGGAACATAAGTAGATGAAAAGGGTATTTTCGTCTTTTTACCTCAAATAGGAACATTCACATTGACGGTGTGAACATTCACATTAGGGGTATTTTGGTAATTATGTCACCCATAGGACTTATTGAAACATAAGAAAATAATGTGGACTAAATGGAACATAAGTAGATGAAAAGGGTATTTTCGTCTTTTAACCTCAAATAGGAACATTCACATTGACGGTGTGAACATTTACATTGACAGTGCGAACATTCACATTAGGGGTATTTTGGTAATTATGTCATCCATAGGATGTGAACATTCACATTAGGAGTATTTTGGTAATTGTGTCACCCATAGGACTTATTGAAACATAAGAAAATAATGTGGACTAAATGGAACAAAAGTAGATGAAAATGGTATTTTGGTCTTCTTACCTCAAATAAGAACATTCACATTTTTTTTTTTGATCGGCAAAAGAGAAATTTCATTGATGAAAGACAACCGAATTACATCAATAAAGAGGAGAAACCAACAAGAAGAAGCTCCAAGTTGGTGAAACTCCAAGTTGGTGAGAAACCAACAAAACAAGGAAAACAAAGATAAAAAAACACAAAAAAAACTGCAGAAACTTGGAGCATCAAAACAGCACCAAAAACCGAACAAGCTCACACCAAAAACTGAGACCAGCAGCACAACTAAGAATCACCCTTGTACAACAACTTACAGTAGCACTAACTGAGACCGCCAAAAAACTGAGACCAGCAGCACAAACTGAAACCACCAAAAACTGGATCTTCTGGCACAGATTTCTTCACAATCTTTCCTATTCCTAGCCCCCTAATAATCACCCTTGTACAGCAACTTACAGCACCTTACTGTTTGACCTTCCCCTCTTTGATGATTCTCTTTTTGTCCTTACGCTCTAGGTCCATGATCTTATTTAAGGCTACATCCTCTTGACCATTGAAGTTGATACCAAGAGTTTTCCCCAATTGGATGGTAGCTGTGGCTTCTTGAAGAAGGTAATTATTCAGGCTTGATTCAGACTCAGACAGTTCCGACTGTGCAATTGCTACTGCTGCTGGTCTGTATATGATAGATTTTGAGGTGGGTTTGTTGACAGCTTTGTACCCATGGAGTCTAGTGCTTTCCTTCTTTCCAATGCGACATGTAGTAGGCTCCTTCCTCGGTACTACCTCATTGGTGTATACCAACTCAGCAGCAAGCTTGTCACATCCTGCTGCCACCTCATCATCATCTTCATACTCCCTACAGCCCTTCTCTAGGAAAGTCTCTGCCTCTTTACTAGAACAAAGAACATTAGAACTACAATCTTCCATACCATTAAGCTTCATGATGCTAAGATCTGCACTATGATCTTCACACACAAGGATGGGATGGACTTTACCCTTACACTCCAGCAAAATAGTTTTGTTGATAGGCTCCATACATGACGTAACCACTCTGACTTTGGCGTAGGAGAAGGATTTTGGTTGACAGATATCCCCATCCAAATTGAGAACAGAGCCCCAAATACTTCCAATGTTGTTAAGTGTGTTTCTGTTCCAACAATTTAAGGGGATGCCATAACATCTCAACCACAAGCATCTCTCTTGTTCATAGTGGAAATCTGGTTTCCATTCCACCACAAACTGGCTCCAATCTTTGAACCATTCTTTAATATTACAGATATTAGACTTCAGCTCCTCTGAAGATTTGAAAGTTAAAACTACATCACAGCCTCTCCCTTGTCTAACTAGAACCTGGTCCAGACCATTTGCCTTCAGAGCTTTACCAATATCATGAGTGGAATACTTAGCATTGAGTCTGATTATTACACTGTCATATAGCCATCCATGACCAACTTCATCAACTTTTATGTTCATGCTAACATTACCAGCTGCAGTGGGTGGTTCCCCTTTTAATACCTCTGCAAAGGATCTTTGATCTACATATGGAGCTTTACCTTTCATGCTGGTTGTTGTGAAGAATCTTTTGGTATTCTGTGATAACCCTCTGTTTTGGTCATCTCTATTACCCCTGGCATGTGTAGCTTTCTTGACTTGTAGCACCATATCATCCACCAACATACCATTCGCTTGTTGGATGGCAATGTCTGCTGCAACGGGGCAATCAAATCTTACAAACCCGAATCTTGATTTTGACACTATTCTTCTTTTAAGAGGTATAAAGACATTCTTCACAATGCCAAACTTTGTGAAGAGTTTGAACAAAGACTCAGCATTCGTTGCTCCTGGAAGATTATCCACGAAAACCGTAAAAAGTCCCTGCATTTCTTCAAATTGCTCCGTTAATAGAACACTTTCCAGAGTCCATCTTTCCTGTTGACCAGTGCAAAAGGGGGCAATCCATCACAGCACACCTCCACTGCTTCTGTCACAAAACAAACCAGTGCAAAACCAGCTCCAAGACCTTAAGGCTCCAAAACAGCAGCAGCATGCACTGGTAGCAACTGCAAACCAGCACCAAAAACAGAACAGAACTCCTAGGTTGGCACCAACTGCAGACCAGCACCAGGAGCAGAATACATATAGCAGCAACCAATCACGAAGCCAAAACAGACCAACAACATCCGAATTATAAATGGATCAAGCTAGTTACTTCAACAACATCCAAATTATAAATGGATCAAGCAGCCTAACAACTCCAAAAGATGTTAGCACTTTAGTTGAGGAATCCAATTGCTATGATATTGAAAAGGGCAAAGATGATAATTGGGGCAATTACTTTTACTACGGTGGTCCTGGTAGAAACCTTAATTGGCCGTGACAAATTTGAAAAAAAAAAAAAGAAAAAAAAAGTAGCTCTCTTCTTATAAGAACATTCACATTGACGGTGTAAACATTCACATTAGGGGTATTTTGGTAATTATGTCACCCATAGGACTTATTGAAACATAAGAAAATAATGTGGACTAAATGGAACATAAGTAGATGAAAATGGTATTTTGGTCTTCTTACCTCAAATAGGACATAATGGAATAGTCAAAAAGAATATGGATTGGATGGAATAAAGCTCTTAGAAAAAAGATTTATCAAAAAAGCTCCCTTTAAATTTTATTGAATTTTATTAAATATAATACATAATTAAATAGTAGAAAATCAAAATGGTCAATTTACCACCTAATCCCAACAGTGGATAATCCCCAAAAAATTGTCCCATACCCCCCCAGGACACAATAGTCCCCCATATGGGGGATAAAGAGTCCGGCCGAACTCTATGTCCGGCGGATTAAAAAAAAAAACAAACGGCGGATTGGATATTTCCTCCGGATTACAATCCGCACAATAAATAGTCCCCCCTCTTATCCCTCCAATCAAACACACCCATAGTGCCATAATGGAGCACTAGTTCCTCCCGGAGTATGTCCTACACACACGCATAAGTCACAAATTAGTTCTTGTTCCTTATAAAATCATTTTTAGACTTGCTTGGTTTCGAATGAATTTAGAGGTATCAAGAAAACATCAAATACAGATTTTAAAAATGTCCGAGGGTCAAGCACGCAAAACGGAGGAACCAACTTTTTCAGCTTGGGCCGCACGTGCAGCTGTGGGCCCTGCACATGTGGCAGTTGGCCCCGCACGTGCGGCTGGGTAGCCCCGCACGTGCCTTTTTAGCAGTAGCCGAACCCCAAAATTTTTCCATTTCCCGCACGTGCGGCCATGACTCCCGCACGTGCGGCAGCACCTCCTGCACGTGCGGCCATGACCCCCGCACGTGCGGCGATTCCCCTGTGAGAGCAGTCTGAATTTCAAGCAAATTCTCATTTTTGGTAGTGTTTACAAGGCTCAAAACAAGTCTATAAATTGCTAAACCATGGTCTAAAAATCATGTAAACAAGAGGTATAAACATATAACAATTCAAACATGGCTTTGATCTTTACTACCATCACTCATCATCACAATTCATTTCCTTCAAGATCTAAATACACACATATCCATCTCACACATAGTTGGATGTAAGCATGTAGAACCAAGAATAGGATGTAATTTCCTTCATATGGCTCAAATTAACTCAAATAACTACATGATGAAGACATTTATTCAATTCTATAAATGACACACACACACACACACAACCACACAAACCTTAACTTGCATGAATACCCATGAAATTCCTCACCCATATACAAGAAATGAGTTAATTAAAGTAAAACCTCCATATCTTGAGCTTTAAAATCTCTAAAACTCTCTTAATTTCTTAATCTCTTCCTTGTAGGACTTCTCCTCCTTTTCCCCCATTTCTCCTTTCCTAACCCTCTTAGGATATTTGAGTTAAAAGTTCATAAGGCAAAACATTTAAGGGATGGCTATATATATAAAGTGAATAAAAGAAAAACCAATCAGTTTAATCACTCCAAATCAAATTTTTACAAACATGCTTATTATGACTTAAAAATTATGCTGATCTCAAATGTGAAGTCAATTTCAGATTATTAAACTTCTAAGGCCTTCAATTTCTATTCTAATCATCTTAATTGTAACAAATATTTCTCTTAGGAGACAGATATGCATCCATAATCATAGGATTCACGTATTTAAACTTAATTTCACATAGAATTTCACAATAAGCATTTAAATGCATAGAATAAGAGACTGAAAGCATACCATAAAACATGTATGAGGGTCGGGTTATTACATGTTGGGAGTTAGTGTTTCAAAGCAAATTCTGTCTATTTGTTGTTATTTCACTTGAGCAGTCTTTCGTTTCTCTCAGATTATGTGTTTGTAGTCTGAACTTCTAGGAATGAGGTGTTCTTCACTTGAGCAGTCTTTCCTTCGCTAAAACGGTCTATTTGCAGGTCTGAAATTTTAAGAGGGGGTCATCATTCGCTTAAGAAATCTGCTCTGTAGGGTTAAGGTTCTGGGAATTTGGTTTCTTCACTCAAGCCATGGTTTGGTTACTCGAGTTGTCATGACCTAAACCCGCCCCTATAGGTTTAGTGCCGCAACCAGCCAGTAATCCTTAGATTACCAAAGGCCTCTGAACGAATTAAACAAAATGCAAGGGCTAGCAGAAGCAAATACAAACATATAATGTCCATAGAGCTGTGTAGACATATATGAGACAGAAAAATTAAAACTTTATATACATATCAGTGACGTTATATTTACATTAGTCTTATGCCACCAAAACCCACATAAATACAACTTACAAAAACTTGTTCAATCAAACAGAAGAAAACAAAAACTCAAAACTTGATAATAGAATACGACCACATCAAAATGGGCATCTCCTCGGGAGGCATAGTGGCTGGCCAACACAAAAGAATCCAGGGAAGCAGCTTAGGCCTGATCATGCGCCTAATCACCTACACACATAAATAATACAGTGAGCTAGAGCCCAGTGAATAATAACAGAGTAAAGGTTTTAATGAATGATGTCCATAACAATTTCAAAAATCAAAATTCAGATCAGAAACAAATCCATATTCATATTCATATTCATATTCATATTCATATTCAAAGTTCACATATTCCATATGATCATACATGGTACATCCATTAGCACTAACAAATTCGATGACCCATAAAGGGACGGCCATAAAGGCATTCCGATGACCCATAAAAGGGACGACTATAAAGGCATTCCAATGACTCATGTACACAGAGACGTTTCCAATGACCCATAAAGAGACGGCCATAAAGGCATTCTGATGACCCAGAAAGGGACGCATATCATATGATTCTAAGGATGCCACGAATACATTTCAGAAACTTGGATAATCATTCATTCATACAAAACATAGCATTTTCGAAAACCGATCATTACATATCATCAGAAAATAATTAAATTTAAATATAGCTATTGTAGCTCGACTTTTTCGCACCCCATTTCGGAAGAACAAGAAGCCCTATAGTTCAGACTCCCGTGGTTCTGAATCTAAACTCACAAGTGCAATGTGAAATTAATAAACACCAAAGAGTCCAAATGCGGCAAATCTTTTTGGAAAATCGATTTTGAATCAAAAATGCCAAAAATGGACTGCTTTGCCAGATACAGAGTCGCCACCTAAATATTTTATTTTGGAAAAATTTAGGAAACCCATGACTCGTGCCAAAGGCCACGTGTCCGTCATCACCAAGGTTGTCTCGGCTCGGGAACTTAGGTACGAGAGGGGAAGGTCATAAATTGAGCACCCTTGCTCATCCGATCAAAGATCAACCTCTACTAATCATGATATGATTCTTATGTACATTATATGCTCTTGTTCCGGTTTATTAGGCAAGCATTTACTATGTGATGAGCACACACAAGTATAGACTAGTTTGCTCAAATTGGAATACTTCAATTTCATGTTTGTTTTTCGAAAAGGGTTTGAATATGTCACTTGACAAAGTGGGCTTAAAGCTTTAGAATGTGCCACTTGACAGAGTGGGCTTATAGTTTGTGAATTTTCCACTTAACAAAGTGGGCTTAAACGTACATTCATTGAATCGTTCCAATTCAAGCAACGAGCCTTCATCCACAAGCATTCAAGCAATTTAACAGGTAAGCACTTAGCCTCATGGCAAGCAAGCTAGTCATGGCAGTCATTCACACTCATGCAAGTATGCTAAAGCACTAAAAACTCACCTAGTACTCCAAGCTAAGATAAAACAAAGGAGTTAGAAAAATATGCATGATACCTAACTATACAAGATGACTAATGCAACGCATGCAATAAAGCAATTAAAATAGACTCGACTACTTAACATATTATTTGCAATAATTTCATAGCATGCGTTTAAACACATATTCAACGAGGTAATAAAAGACAATGCAAGTTTGAATGATGAACCGAGCCTCAATGCATGCAATACAAATGAATGGTTGCAAACATCTGATATGCTAATTGAAACGTGATGCCCCTAATCAAACCATCAAAAGTGGATAAATAAAAGAAAGAAAGACGTTGAGTTGGGAGACATAAACATTATTACAACATTGATGCCCTCGTGCAGAAGGGTCCGAATGAATAAACTAGCTAAGCTAAACTACTTATACAAGACTTGAATAATTAACTACCCTAAGCTAATTATTTAAGTACAATAATTAAATAATTTAACTAGGCTAAGCTAATTAAATATTTTCAACATAAACTAATTTAATTAAATAATCTAAACTAATTAAATAAGCACAAAATAAACTAATTTGCTACAACTAATTAATTACAACATGGATACTAAGTACAACACTTTACTAATTAGCTATAACTAATTAAGTACAACAAATAAATGACTAATTGCTAATTAAACTAATTAACTAGTCCCGAGAAACGAGGGAGGCCCATGCGTGCTCGGTTTCCACCAGAAGAATGTCCAATGTTTGCTCCCGAAAGCCTTTGTTGCACAATCCTTGGACTGGTTTTTCCTTTTCTAGATCAACTCTGCTCTACTTAACAAACATTTTGCTCAAAATTCACTAGTGGCCGGTAGGCCAGAAGTGGTGGCCAGCCGGCCACCAATAGGAGATTGCCGGTCAACATTGATGTCCTGCAGCCGAAAATAGTGTCTGGCTGGCCATTGATGATGCACCATTCTTTGCTACAACAGAGAGAAAACAGGGCAAAAAAATGGTATTCTCACAGGTTGTTGTACTGTGTATCCCTCCTTATCATCAAAACATCTCAAAGGAGTGATACATTTGGTCTTCAAACCATCAATTCAAGCAACTTCATTGCATGGTGGCTAAGGTACTAAGATGTACAAGTTTAATAAATGCACAAACAAGACCAAAAACCATCAAAGGGCAATGAAGACTCAGGAAACTTGGCACATTTCATCACTTTGAGTATGAAATGCCCCAATTTTCCTTGTGTTCAATTAACGTCCGATGGAACACACCAAAACACAACCAAATTCTTATCTTTGCACAATTTTAGTTTCAACTTTTAGTTACTCGTTTTAATTACCCCTCCATTTTTTAACCGATTAAGTCCATTGGTGAGTTAAGTCCTCTAAAAGAGAAGGAAGTGTCAATTGTTGGTAATGGTAGTTCAATTCCTATTCAACACACATGCCAAGGTATTCTTCTTACTCCTTTTGCTTTCAAGCTTAACAACATTCTTCATGTGCCCTCTACTTCTTCCAATCTAATTTCTATTCATTAACTAGCCTTTGATAATAATTGTACTATCACATTTGATAATAAGTGTTTTGTTATTTAGGACAAGAGTATCAAGACACCTCTTTATAAAGGTGTTCATACTCATGGTCTCTACCAATTACCTTCAGCCCTATGTTCTAATAAACCAACTCAACAGTCTTTTTTGACTTCTCTAACTGCATAACTTGCTGCTCCCATTTCAACTAACACATGGCACCACATGCTAGGTCATCCCTTAATACAGAAGTTTTAATTTTTCCTGAAGAATTTTCATTTACCTACTTTTACTACTAGTAATATGAATCTGTGCACTTATTGTGCTATGGCCAAAAGCCACAGACGTCCTTTCAATTTGTCTAATTTTACAGTAAATAAATCGTTGTCCCTCATTTGTAGTGATGTTTGGGGACCTTTTTCTTCATTTAGTTTTGGCTTTAAATACTATGTTCTCTTTATAGATGACTAAAGTTCATTTGGATTTGTAAGAGTGAAGTTTTCTCTCAGTTTCAAGAATTCGTAGTGTTTGTTGAAAATCAACTGGAAACAAGGCTTAAGATTTTTTGTACTGATGGTAGTAGTGAGTTCACAATAAATTTGTTTGAGTTGTATCTTAAGAAGCATGGCATTTGGCATCAGTTTTCATGCTCTCATACACCTTCTTAAAATGGAGTTTGTTGAAACAAAGCATAGGCATCTTATCACTACTACCATTGCTCTTCTCCACCAATTAGCTCTTGTTTTCTCTTACTAGTTTGATGCATTAGTTACCTTTGTATTTTTGATAATTAGATTGCCTAGTTCCAAGTTGCAAAATAAAACTCCCTTTGAAATATTGTTTCACCTATCCCCTGATTTTCATTTTCTTGAAAGTTTTGGTTATAGTTGTTTTCCTTGGATTAAGCCCTATAATTCTCATAAGCTTCAACCTAGTTCCTTACCTTGTGTTTTCATTGGCTATCATCCATCTGTTAAAGGGTACAAATGTCTTGATCTTTTGACAAGTAAACTCTATTTGTCGCACTATGTTGTTTTTTTATGAAACTTTGTTTCCCGTAGTTCCTCAACCTTTTATTTTGCCCTTACCTACTCCTACTCTTCCTTAGCTTCATTCATTCTTTTGGTCAAATCCTTCTTTTTTCATCTAAGCCCTCATATGTCAATCTTCTTGTCCTAGTCCCATAGCTTCTCCTCTTAATTCACTTGTTTCACCTGTTCCAATCGTTTCCACTCCTCTAGGCCTACTACTGTAGCTCCTACTATAGCCCTTTCTACTATTCTATCTCCTATTTCATCTCTAGTCCCATTACCATATATTTTACTAGTCAATTCTTCTCAAATTTTGGAATTCCCTTTGAATCTCTAGTTATCGATCTCAATTCTTTTTATTTTCCCTATGCTTTAACTGCAATAATCATCCTATGATCACTAGATTTAAATGCAGTCTCTTATGGCTGCTCATACTCCTTCTCATTCTTCTTCTTCTTCTCTTGATCTTGCTCTGGTGGAACCCAATTCCTTCTATGAGGCTATTAAAACTCCAGCTTGGTCTGCATCAATGAACGAGGAATATCAAGCTTTACAAAAGCAAAAGACTTGGATTTTAGTTCCTTTTCTATCTGATAAGCAAGCCATTGGTTGTAAGTGGGTGTTTCGTCTTAAGAAGAATTCTGATGGTTCAAGTACTCATCATAAGGCTTGTCTTGTTGCTAAGGGTTATTTGCAAAAAGAAGGCATATCATGAAACATTCAGCCCAATGGCTAAGCATCCCACCATTAGAGTGTTTCTTAGTCTTGCTCTTCATTAAAATTGGCAAATCAAATAATTGGACATTTCCAATGCCTTTTTTCATGGTGTTTTTGAAGAAGAGATGGTTCACCCTCAAGGTTTTGAAGACTTTGTTCGTCTTTCTCATAGATGCAAGTTGTAAAAAGCCCTGTATGGTCTTAAATTGGCTCCAAGGGCCTTGTATTCAACCTTCTCCTCATTCATTTTGTCCACTGGTTTTACAAATAACCACCGTGATTTTTCCTTGTTTATTCATCGTATCACACTATTGCTAGTCTATATGGATGAGATTTTTATTTTTGGCAATGATTTAGCTCAAATTGCAACTCTTATTAAGCATATGCGCTCTGTTTTCTCCATGAAAGAGTTATGAAATATTTCTTATTTCTGTCTCAACATAAGTATGTTTTAGAAATTTTCGCTAAAGCAAGAATGTCCAACTGTGAATCTTACTCTTCTCCCATGGCTTCCAATTCTTCACCTCCTTCTGAGATACTCATCTCTTTTTCTCAACCATCTCTCTATCTCAGCCTAGTTGGAGCTTTGCAATACCTTACCATAACTAGGATTGATTATTAAATATTTCTTTTAGAAAATTATGAGTTTTAACAGTGTGAAAGTTGTAATCTTAATGCAAAAATCAGATGCACATAAAGATATGAGATTTATTCCAAAAGTAAAATTTATGTCCACAGTCATTGATGTTATATTATAATAAAAAAGATTTATAAATGAGATAAAAAGATAGTTGTCCCAACCATATATAAGTAATATTAGGATCGACACTATCCAACATGTATTTAAACAAAGATAAATGAGGAGCACAATCTCATAATATTAGAACTATATATATTATTGGTTAATTAATAATGTTTAGTAGTTATCAGGTTCACATTATCTAACATGTATTAACACAATGATAAATGAGTAGCACAAATCATTTGTCATCTTTTGTCTCATATCTATTGTATATTGGTTATATCATCGAAATCCGTTATTAAAAAGTATGGGTTAAACATTGAAATATAAAGTGAGTCATAAATGAGAAACTAAAATTAGAACACAAAGATTAAGAAATTTTGGTAGTAAAAAATTTAGCCACTTATTAATAATTGAAAATTGTGTGGAAACTAGGCAAACTTTCAGCAACAAATTGTTGGGCACTTTATAGGGCCAAGTTGGGTCATGCGAAATCGTGCCCAAACTCATCTGTGAGCTAAGTTCAATGGATTTCTTTTAACATGCCGAATCGAGCCAACTTAGTACTAAAAACATATAAAACCTCATCCAACGGGTTTACTTAAACAGGCTAATGAGCCGGCTCGCATCCTAAGCACAATGAGCCGATATTCAGGCTTTTGAACTTTTTTTTTTTTTGTCTTTATTTTTTATATTTTTGTTGGGCTTGCAGGCCAAGCTTCAACACCTTAGCCCAGGTTTAACCCAAATCTTATTGGGAAGGGCAAAAGTTCAATAGGATTGAGGTCAAGTCGTAAGCCTTTAGAATAAATAATGATCTTTCTGCAGCAATGAGGTTTACTTAAATTACAAATTATCCCCTGTGATTTTAGAAATTATATTATGCTCCCTAAGGTTTCTAATTTATAACAAATATGTCCTTTTATTAATAAATCATTAAGTTAATTAACAGTTTTTAATAATGCTAAAATTTTATTTCAATTAATAATTCAGATAATTTTATTATTGTATTGGTGGACAGTTAGAAATTTTACTTTTTCAATTAATTCTGTTAAATAAAAAATTATGACAATGAGGTATTTGTAATTTTTCAAACCAGAGGGAGCAATTCGTATTTTAAGTAAAATTAAGTGGTGTATTTGTAATTTATCCTAAATTTTTTAAATCTGTAATTATTTTTATAGTAGATTTCCTTTAGGATTAGGATTAACTATTTTGTGGGACTTATTGCTTCAAAAGGGTCTTGAAATGAAGCATCCATACATGTTTTGTTGAGATTTTTATATCATATCCTATCAGTGCACATGGGGACACCAAAAACACAAGAAAATATCATTTCGCCCCTCATATGTTTATGAATTTTTTAATTTGATCCATAGATTTCGATTAATATCAATTTTATACCCAAACTTCTGAAATTTTGATCAAATTGGCCATTGCTGTCACATTTCGTCTACAATTGGACGGAATGTGCTGACGTTGAGGGCGAATTGATTTTTAAGGTATAGTTTGGAACGCAAATTGATTTTTAATTTGAGGGACAAATTGATTTTTAATTTATAGTTTGGGGGTAAAATAAAATTTCAAATGAATTTTGGTGTCACGTCAGCACATTTCGTCTAATAGTCCCGCTGGGTAACTCAAATAATTTGTGGCTCAAATAGCTTGAGGTGCCAAAACGACGTCATTTTGACACATTTTTTTTTCTTTTCTTCTTCTTTCCTTACTGTTCTATCTGTTTTCTCTCTGAAATAGAAAGAAGAAGGAGAAAAGAAGGAGAGGAGGAAGACCAGAGAAGGATAAAAGAGGGACGAAAAGAGAAGAGGGAGGGGGATCAGAGAAAGAGAGAAGAGAGAGGGGGAATAGAGAGAGAGAGAGAGAGAGAAGAGGAAGGAACAAAGAAAGAGAGAGCCGGAATTCCCACCCACCGACTCCGCCATCACCTTTGCAAACTGTAACGCCCCAACCTTTCATATGTTATCGATATTGTTCGCTTTGGGCCACGCTCGCACGGATTTGTTTTTCCCAGTGGGCCACGCCCGTACGGATTTGTTTTTTTCCAGTGGGTCACCCATTCCAGAACTACTCCAGCCTAAGCATGCTTAATTGAGAGTTCTATTAGGGATTTCACCACCCGAGAAAAGGCCTCGATATTATATAAGGGTTCAGATTTTTACTTTTATAGCCTAGGAACTCCCCTTCCATGCCCGATGTGGGACACCGAGACCTTATAATCCATCGCCCTTAGGGCTGCAAGTTCTTGTGCAGTAGCTTGCCAGCTCACAAGCCCGTTCACATGTACCAAGAGATATTAGGGGCCCATACTCGGTACTCCGGAGAGTCGGCTTTGATACCATTTGTAATGCCCCAACCCTTCACATGTCATCAATATTGTCCGCTTTGGGCCACGCTCGCACGGATTTGTTCTTCCTAGTGGGTCACCTATCCCAGAACTACTCCAGCCTAAACACGCTTAATTGGGGAGTTATACTAGGGATTTCACCACCTAGGAAAGTGCCTCAATACTATATAAGGGTTCAGATTTTTACTTTTATAACCGAGGAACTCCCTCTTCGTTCTCGATGTGGGACACCGGGACCTTACACAAACCTTCCACCCACCAGCGTAGCCATCACTGTCGCTCATCGCCATCACTGTTGCAAATATCTTAACCCACCGGCGCTACTATCACCGTCGTCCGTTGCAACCCTTCTCTGTATGTATACATAGATCTGTGTATACACACATAGATTTGTATATATATCTCTCTCTCTCTCTCTGTTTCCCCTTTATTCTTTTCTTTTTCTCTCTTCCTCCCTTCTCTCTTTGTTCCTCCTCTCTTTCTTTTCTCGCCTCTTTGTTTTAAAGAGAAAATAGAGGGAAAAAAATGCCCAAAACGCAAATCGATGTCGTTTTGGCATTCGGGGCACTCGAGCCTTTGAAATTTCGAGCTATGAAACAATTTTCTTTCATCTAATTATAGACAGAATGTGACGGTAAGGGCCAAATTGATCAAAATTTTGAAAAGTTTGTGTGAAAATTGATATTAATTGAAATTTGAGGGTCAAATTAAAAAATAAATGAAAATTTAGGGAGCAAAATGATATTACCTCTAAAAAACACACTAAAAAACACATTTTTGCATTTCTTTTCCTTTTAACAATTTTTGATATTTAGTTAAAATATCATTGGGTGCAGAAAGCCAAATTTCATTAACTCGCACAGTGAAAATTCACTGAGACACAGTGCAATTTCATTGTGCAATGAAAAATTTCATTGAGTATTTTATTATGTTTGTATTTCACTATGAGACTTTGAATTTACATATTTTTTAACAAAGAAATGAATGAGAGAGAAATAAAGAAAGAAAAAGATAAAGAGACACCAAAACAAATATAGACCATAGAAGCAAATGAAGAAGCAATAAGGTGGCGTTGGTGGTAGAGTGTTTGAAATGAAGGTAGTAGAGATTATACGTGAACAATGTCGTAAGGCAGTAGTTGTTGTATGAGGTCATTGAAGTCAAGTGAAGGTGATGGTGCATAAACAATCTGATGAAGAAATCGGTGATAATGACAATGGTGGTTGTGATTTGCCAATGGTAGTGTCGTTCAAAATCTAAGATGACATGTGGGGGAGAGAGAGAGAGAGAGGGAAAGGGGGGTAAGCAAACTTTTTGTGCACTAGAACTCTAACAAAAACTTAACTTCATCTCCATGCATATGTATAGAAAATTTAACTTCATATGTAGTCAAAATTTTGGAAAGATTATTTCTATTTTACTCTTTGTTCAAAATAATTTATTATTTTACCTTTTTTGTATGGAAATATAGATAAATGAAAATTGAAAAATTAATTTCAAATTAGTAGAAATTTCGCAGTTAGTTGCACTAGACACACAACTCACTTAAACTCCACTAATTTACAAGTATTTATACGATATTTTCTCATTTTTTTTATATATTTATTTTTATTGGACTTTTGTCCCACCAATAAGGGTGCACACAAGTTGATTTCGGTTGGTTTTCTAAAAAATTCATAAACAAATTTAATTTTGACATATTGAGAATTTTTCAATCCGGCACCAACTTATTCTTAAAATTGACAAGTTAGTTGAATATTTTGACTATTTTAAGCCAATAGTTTGAGTAAGTTGGGCAAGTAGAAATACAAAATAAATAAAAAAAAGTCACTTGTACAACCTTGGTTTTTTCATTTTTGTTTTTGTGTTTTCTTTTAAAAATTATGATTTATTCTAAATATTGACAAAAAAAAACTCACAAATTAATTGAATATATGATCGATATTATTCAAAATTATATTTTACAAAGTAATAAGCAAAATAATCAAATTAAGAAAAATTATACAATGAAAATGATAGGTGCCGCGCGACTACTAGCATTAGAATTTGAAAAAGCTCAGTATAAAATAATTTTGCATTTATGTAAGCGGGTTATAGGTAAATTGATAAATTTTAAGTTTTGTTTGGTAAGATGGTTGAAACTAAAAAGATAAAATAAGTTACAAAGTTAATAAAATAAAATGTCACATTCAGATTATAATTATTTCATTTTTTCTTTTACAAAACTATAAAAAAAAAGTCAAAAGTTCATTTCACATGAAACTTTTTGACTATGCTAAAATAGTTAAAAAAACTAACAAATTAGGTTAAAAAAATTCTTCCCAAGCGAAGGCTTAATCAATTTGCCAATGTTTATTCACACCAATCTCAACAAATTTTGAGTTAAATTATAACTAAAAAGCTACTTTTCTATTTTAGCTAATATTTTTGGTATATACACAGTATATTAGACTCTCTATTTTAAAATTAAATTTTGTAAAATATTTATTTTGTATTGCTAAAAATTAGACAAAGTAGTATAGGAGAAGTTAATTTTGTATTGTTATATATGTGCAGTTTTATATTTTAAAAAAAAATAAATTTGTGCCCAATAGCGGTTGTCTGGCCGGACATCCAAAGTACACAGGATATATCCGTGCAATTTTATATTTCTAAAAAAAAATAGAAAAAAAAATGTGCAACAATCGGCCGTCTGACAGGATGTGACGTCACCCTTAAGAATAAATAATAAAACATTGTATAACCTGTAAATAGTATATCGCTATATGCAACGATGTCCTGTGGCAAAATTAATCGAAAATTATTTTAAAATAATTTGTTAAGACTAATACAATAAGAATTTTATAATTTATTAACTATATTTAACCAAAATCTATGTTTGTTGATTAACTATATATATAATTTATTAATTTATTAACTATATTTAATCAAAATCTATGTTTGTTGATTAATCCATGTTTTTTATAATTCATTAACTATATATATAATTTATTAATTTCTTTGGTAACGATGTCCTCTAAAAGCCACTCAATGCAACTCAACTCAAATCAACGCAATTCAACTCAAACCAACCCAAATCCAGTGGAACAGTGGAACCTTGGATCAACCCGAATCCGATGCATGGTGTTGGTTTGGGGCTCCAATCCGAACAAGGTTTGGTTTGGTGCCTCTAAAACCCAAACCCTCGGCTTCAGTTCCGAGAGATACAGAGAGAACAAAAACACACATCTCATGGCTTTTCTTTTCCAGAAATTTCAAAAGGTACTCTCTCTCTCTCTCTCTCTCTCTCTCTATATATATATATATATGAATGCTTTACAAATTTGCTGTTAATTATGTTTGATTATTGGTATATATCTATGATTCTTTCTGGACAATGCTTGCAATTGATTGAAATTGCTTCCAATTCATTTCTCTTTCTCTTTCTGTTTGGTTGAACTACTCATTTTACATTCAAAACTAGTTTAAGTGGCATACCCACACATAACTATGAACATCCAAATTAAGGGTTTATGATATTTACCAACCCCCCAATTTGTTTGTGACAAGGATTGGACTTTGGGCCTGGCAAATGAACGAATGTACTTACAAATTTACTACTTTTATTTTCGTACAAATTTACTAATTTCTCAATTTTTTTTAACCCAAGTACAATAGAAAGAGTGATAGTTATTATGCTGTATTTCATGGTTTTAATCTCTTTGGATTGAGGTCCCTTGCTTTTTATATGTGCCTATGGTGGTGTGCATTGAGTGGAAAAGTAAGGCTAGCAGTGCAATTGCCAACACCCACTGCACCCAACCACCTCCAACTGCTATTCATTATCCATGGCTAATAGTGCAATTGCCAACACCCATTGTCACAACACTGCCATCATCCACCAACAAATTCCACGACAACAACCCCAACAACGCAACGTCGTTGTTAGTGGAAATTGTGTGAAACCTATGGCTACCCCCAATTCCTATCATTACCAGAGAAATCCCCAAATTGATTGAGGTAGAAGAGGAATTTGAGGATGTGAGCATGCTGTATTGTGTGAGGGAAAGTGGTGGCCCAATAATTTAACTTTAAACATAGCAAATCTTACATCACTGAAGCATTACATCAAAGTTTCAAACAACTTGTAAGTATTTGTGAGTAAGATTTGCGACAAGGGATTGCCACCGTCCTCCCCTCCAACCCTTAACTGCTAACTCCCACCTTTCCATACCACCCCTCGTCCTTCATTCACCCTCCCCTGCCACCCCTAATCCTCTTCCACTCTCCCCGCAACCCCTATCCTCTACCATCACTCATCCATCCTCCCTTGCGATCCCCACTCCCATTCCACCCTCAACCAACACTGAATTGATCATCAAACCACTATATTCACCATTGTAGCCATCCTACAAACAATCACAAGTTTTAACAGATAAAAAATTGATCGACAAACCATTCCAGAGAGACACAACCCCTAGCACAACAACGCAGCAATTCCTCAATCGTAGCAACCAATACACCTCCACCCAACAACATTGCAAACCATCGCTGTCCTCACCCCTCTTTTCGTTCTTTGTTTTCTTCCATCATAACACATCTCATTATTTTTAGGGTTGGGGATTAGGTTTGGGTTTGGGTTTGGGTTTGGGTTATTAAGGTTAAAATTGGTATTTTTGAAATTTTTGATGATGATGTCATCAAAATTTGTTAGTTGATTGTGGGTTAATAGGGGGTATTGTAATGAGATTTGGAACCTTAAAGAGTGGAATGTAATTTTCATAATGTGAGGGAATCAATTGTATATTTCATAAACCTGGGTGGATATATTTACCGAAAATTTTATAAGTTTATGGTAAAAATGAAGATTTTTACTTGCTTTTGAAAAATAAAATTGGCTAGGGAGAAAAATAATTGATAGTATGATTGATGTAGATGTGTAAGATTGATGTATACATAAGACCACTAGATGGGTTGGGCAATCTAAAGCGAGGGCCAGTCGTAATCTTATGGACAATTGTCACTAGTTAGAATTTGTATAGGAAATGATAAGAGCACAAAGGTTTTGTAATTGGTGGGACAAGTACAGATTGGGAGGAACATGTTAGGTCACTTGGACATTTATGTCAAAAGGGAAAAAGAGAAATAAACTATGTTCTATTGATGCGGATAACAACCTCACGTACATAGGAAACTATTATGTGAGAAAAAAACACACACACACACACACACACACACAAAAATGTAATAAAATTTCAAAATTTATTTATTTATTATTTGCTGGGGAAATGAAATTAGCTTTGGCCAATCAAAATATGATGAGTAGTTTTTCTTCATTTTTTGATTTTGTTTTTCAGTCCAACAGCAGCTTGTGTATCGCTTGATAGTTGATACTGTTACACTGTGACCCTCACAGTTATGTCTCCTAGTATCACAATTTAGAGCCATGTTGTTTAACCTTTGGCTAAGTTTTTAACGTGATATGTTTTGCACCAAAAGATTCTAAAGAGAAGGAGTTTATATATTTTAATCGCACATGCACCTTTTTATTAAAGGTTCTTTTGTGGAAGCAAACCACACTATCCACTTGGTTTGTTAAATTGAATCAATTGTCTTCATTACATTCAAGGGGGTTTTACTCATTAGAAGTGGATGGTTTTTTCGAAGAATCCATATTTGAGATGATACATAAATAGTGGAGCAGCTTGAGCTTCCATACTTTAATTTGTCACTACCTCTTATTCACTTCCCGCCACTGTCAATTAACCTTACTCATTGTTGCACCTTTATCTCCAATGTTATTTATTTATTTATTTATTAATATAAATTTATGGTTACATGTGGGACAAAGAGTTATATAGAGTATGCTCAATACAACTACTTTAGATGTCTTCATGTCAAGATTTTGAATACTTGTGTTATATTTAGGCATGTTTTGGGAGTTTTCCTACCAACTAACAGATTTCACCTCCTTATTCCAAATATGTATTTACAATATCAATGACCCCATTGGGTTGGCCACAAAACTACAACATGGCATCTGCATCCAATTTGGGATAATTTATCTTGTTACAGTACTGCAGAATTTGTTAGTTGATAGATTCCTCCATATGTTAAATGTGGCTCCCCTGCTTTAGTCCTAAACATTGCTGCTGTTCAATCTTTCCATCATCTTCTTAATAAGGTTTTTCTATTTCTTCATTTTGCTATCAGGGTGTGAGAATTCTTGCAAAAAGTCCCACATTTGCTAGAAATCCAAGGCACATTCAATTTGAGGCTGATATAAATCGCCTCTTTCTTTACACCAGGTTCATATTATTTGGTTATTGAGTTAACCATTGTTCATGTTACTCTTGTCCCGAGACTACTTTTGCCTTTCACAACACCTATGTTTCGTGCTTTAAAGTTATGAATGCATTAATGCTTGATTGACCTGAGTTTTGTGGCCTTGAAAAAGAAGAAATTTTAACAATTGTTAATGTATTGAAAATGGTGTCATGTATTCTGGATAGGTCATAATAAGAGGCAAATTCATCTTGAATTCTTGAAGTATCTATTATCGACAATAATCTTATGGTATTTCAATTTGAGCAATATATAATTTTTGTTTCTACCTAGAAATCTAGTAGTAAGGCTTTGAATTTGTAATTAGGGTATGCATTCTATTTTGTAAATTCTTTATATAATGCCTTTCAAGAGAACTTCGCCGGGGTTGTTAACAACTCTGCCGGTCCCAAGCTCGGGTTAAGGAGGAGGGATGTGTGTTAGGTAGCCGACAGCCAATACGTAAAAAAGTCGCTCGGATCCCTTATGAAAATGAATCCTACTTTGAATCGTTTAAATGCTAGGTCGTTCCCCTCAAGTGACGCGTTGCGCCTGCCTCCGGGTGTTTCGAAAAATGAGCAAGGGGCGCCGCATCGACGCCTGGGTGCGGTAAAAAATTGGCGAAGGTTTCCGCGTTTTTCTGGACGAGCGCGGGTAAAGAAGCTAGTCCAAGACTATAGGTTTAGGGTAGCCACTTGGAACATAGAAACCTTAACTGGTAGGACGATGGAATTGGTAGATGTTATGATTAGGAGGAGAGTTAGTATAGCTTGCATACAAGAAACTAAGTGGACAGGAGAGAAAGTTAGGGAAATTGAGGATACTGGTTTTAAACTTTATTATAGTGGTAAGGATAAACGCAGGAATGGGGTAGGAATTATAATTGCCAAGGGTCTTGTGGAAAGTGTGGTGGCGGTCACTAGGAAAGGAGATAGGATTATGCTAGTTAAACTAATTATTTGAGGGAATATAGTGAACATTATTAGCGCTTACGCCCCTCAAGTAGGGTTAGATGATCAGACTAAGAGGGATTTTTGGGAGCAAATGGATGAGATCTTATAGGAGATACCCGTAGGAGAGAACCTGGTATAGGTGGAGATTTTAATGGCTATGTGGGTATAGATAAACTAGGTTATGAAAGGGTGCATGGTGGATACGGTTTTGGTGACAGAAATGAGACTGGAGAGAGAATCTTAGATTTTGCGTTGGCTTCTGACCTGGTGGTGGCCAATACTATGTATAAGAAGAGGGAGGAGCATTTGATAACCTTTAAGAGTGGATTAGTTAAGTGTCAAATAGATTACTTCTTAGCAAGAAAAGTGGACTGCCTAAAATGCAATGATTGTAAGGTGATTCCTGGAGAGAGTCGGATCTCTCAACATAGGATTTTGGTACTAGATTTATGTTTTAGAGGGCAATACCAAGCTAGGAAGGATGGTGGGCGTCGTAGGACAAGATGGTGGTGCCTAAAAGGGGATAAACTAGAAATATTTAAGAATTGAATGGATAAGGAAGGTACTTGGGACTTAGAAGGTGATGCTAACACTATGTGGAATTCGATGGCCAATTGTATGAGGAGAATCTCAAGGGAAGTGTTTGGAGAGTCGAAAGGAACGGGACCTAGCTCTAAGGAAACTTGGTGGTGGAGGGAAGAGGTTCAAGCGGTAGTTAAGGCAAAAAAAGAGTGCTTTAAAAAGTGGCAGAATGATAGAACTGAGGAAAACCTTAAGAGTTATAGATTGGCTAATAAGGAGGTCAAGAAAGTAGTGAGAGAGACTAAGTTGAAAGCTTATGATGACCTATACACTAGACTAGATAGTAAGGAGGGAGAGAAGAGGGTATACAAACTTGCTAAGATACGGGAGAGGAAAACAAGATATTTTAATCAAGTAAAGTGCATCAAGAGTGAGGATTCTATCGTATTGGTGAATGATGATGAGATTAAGGAAAGATGGAAGAATTATTTTGAGAAACTGTTAAATGAGGAACATGGAAGTACGACAATAGGGGAAGAAATAGCCAGTAATACGATAAATCAAGACTATAGGTTCTATCGCAGGATTAGGAACTTTGAAGTGGAGATTGCATTTAAGAAGATGAAATCAAACAAGGCTTTAGGACCCGATGATATCCCTATTGAAGCTTGGAAGTGTTTGGGTAAAAAGGGAGTTGCTTGGTTGACTTGGTTGTTTAGCAAATTTTGTTGACTAGGAACATGCCAGATGAGTGGAGGAAGAGTATTTTAGTGCCCATCTATAAGAATAAAGGTGATGTCCAGAATTGTAACAACTATAGAGGAATCAAGCTAATGTGTCATATAATGAAAGTTTGGGAGAGGGTGATGGAACGCTGATTGTGTGACATAACAGAGATGTCAATGAATCAATTTGGGTTTATGCCTGGTAGGTCAACAATGGAAGCGATCTATCTTTTGAAGAGAGTAATAGAAAAGTATAAAGAAAAGAAAAGAGACATTCATATGGTGTTTATCGAACTTGAGAAAGCATATGACAGAGTGCCCCGAGATATAATATGGTGGGTGTTAGAGAAGAAAGGGGTGACAAAAGGCTACATTGACGTGATTAGAGACATGTATGAAGGGGTGGCGACCACTATTAGATCGCCAGCTGGAGAGACAAATGAATTTCCTATCACTGTAGGGTTACATCAAGGATCTACCTTAAGTCCTTATCTTTTTGCTTTAGTTATGGACGAGTTGACGATAAATATTCAGGATGACGTGCCATGGTGTATGCTTTTTGCAGACGATATTGTGTTAGTGGATGAGACTAGAGAAGGAGTTAACACAAAGTTGGAGATTTAGAGAAAAGCTCTTGAATCTAAAGGATTCCGAATAAGTAGAACTAAGACAGAGTACATGGAGTGTAAATTTAGTAACAGTAACAATGAAAACAGAGGAGAACTGAAGATTGAGAACCAAGAACTGCCTAAGAGTGAACATTTTCGTTATTTAGGGTCGATCATCACAACAGCGGGAGAGATTGATGCAGATGTGGCCCATAGGATTAAGGTGGGATAGTGTAAATGGAGAAGTGCGTCTGGGGTATTGTGCGATAAACAAATACCCACTAGACTAAAATGTAAGTTTTATAGAACGGCTATTAGACCAGCTATGTTGTATGGGACGAAGTGTTGGGCAACCAAGAAACAACATGTAGATAAGATGAGTGTGGCTAAGATGAGGATGCTAAGGTGGATGTGTGGTAAGACTAGACAAGACAGGATTAGGAATGAGTGTATTCGGGAATGGATAGGAGTAGCACCGATAGAAGATAAGTTGAGAGAGAATCGTTTGAGATGGTTTGGTCATATTCAATGGAGACCAACAGCGGCAGTAGTGAAGAGATGCGATACTGTAACGGAAGATGGAAGTGTTAGGGGACGGGGTAGGCCTAGATTAACGTTGACTAGCGTTATAAATAGAGATATGAATCTACTTAATTTGACTAATGAAATGGCCTTTGATAGGGCCGCGTGGAGAAGAAGGATTCATGTAGCCGACCCCATTTGATGGGACTTAAGGCTTGGTTTGGTTTGGTTTGGTAATGCCTTTCAAGATAAAAATCTACCCAATGGGACAATATTAACTTATTAAATACTTAATGAACTTGGCTTAAATGACAAAAAGATCTTGACTAGCAGGAGTTGAGAGTTCTAGTTGACCTTGAACAACTTTTGGTTTACATCATTATTATTTTTTCCCTTATTGAACTTAGAGGAAATAGTTTGACTTCTAGTGATGATTTGAAACTTTCGGGATTCAAATTGTGAATCAAAGTGGCATTGTATTAAATCGCGAATAAAATCAAATTGTGAATTATAAAGATTCAGCCACTTTTTTTTTTTTTTTTTAATTATATAGAAAAATATATCTATACACTTACTTAGGGATTAAATATATCTCATAATATGAAATATCTAGATTCAAACTCCTAAAAATGTTGTTTTGAATAATGATCAAGTAGTCTAATAGATAAGAAGTTAACACATGTTCTAATATAAGATCTCCACCTTACCTTTTTCCTTTTAAATATTTGTTATCAACCATTCTCACTAGATGCCTTTAAAAGATTCCTTTTATAACTATAAACACTTGGATAAAGTTGATTATCAAAACCTAGAATATTATGTAGGGAGAAGATTCTATTTTTTTTTCCTTCTTAGTTCAAGGTTTGAGTCTTTGAGAGTAAATAGGAAGGGAGAAAGTCAAAGGATAGCATATAGTAATCGTAAAGACCTTAGAAAAATTGTGTGAACTCTTTTTCAAAAATTAAAAAGCAAAAAAGAAGTCAAAATTGATTTCAGCGAATCAAAAGTGAATCAATCGATCCACCGATTCACTCACGGTTCACAACTATTTGTGATTTATGCAACATGTTCATATCGATTACTGACTGAATTGAATTGAATCGAATTGTACGATTCAAATCGCAAACCGTATGATTCCAATAATAGAATAACAATACTTGGCATTAGTGTTATTAAAGGCGATAGGTGCATCAAGGCGCCAAGGTCTCGTTGGGCCTCGGCTCAAGGCGCAAGTCGAGGAGCAGGCTCCATTGAAGCGAGGCGCACCTTGTACGAAAAAATAAAAATAAAAATAAAAAATTAATGTAAGTAAATAATAGGGTTCAATATAAACAAAATGAAATGTTAAAATTTAGTGTTCTTCGGAGATTAGGAATTAGGGTAATTTTTCATTTATCATTGATTTGGGTTGAATGCCCAATGTATTGGCATCTATAATAAGAGTAGGGATCTCCTGTAGCTGCACTAAAAAAAAAAATTAATTGAAGTAATACTAAAAAAAATCCCTAAGACACAAGCCTTGGACCTTATTGTGCCTTGGACCAGTTAGGCGCCTTATCAAAGTCATCTAGCCTAGAACACTACAAGGCACAAATCTTGGGTCTAAATGGGACTTGGGCCTAGGAGCACGGCTAGGCGCGCCTTATCGAAGTCGACTGGCCTGGAACATTACAAGGCGCAAACCTTGGACCTGGATGGGACTTAGGTCTAGGTGCGCCTTTAATAACACTGGGCATAATTTTACAAATATTTATGATTGTCTACGTTACACAGACTCTTTGAAATTTGAGAGGTACCCGTGTCGACACGACACTATATGACGCGAGTACGAGTGCGGGATATGGCTCTTTACAAGTGGATACGACTCTATTTGCCCTAAATGCAGAAAAAACGAAAGAGAGAGCAAGGAGAGAACCTATCGCTGGTTTCGATCCTCTATTCAACGACTTCAACAAGTGTGGCCCCTTCAATCCCGTGCTGTTGGCTTTGACTTCTCCTTCGACTTCAACAAGCATGGCCCATTCGACTTTGATGAGCACCACTATAGACGATCTTTGTCTTCGTCTCTCTCTCTCTCTCTCTATATATATATATATATGTCGATCTTTGTTTTCTTTCTCTTCTCTTTGTCGATCGCTTTTCTCTTCTTTGTTCTCTCTTCTCCTCTCTATGTCGGTGAATATCAATCTCTTTTCTGTCTCTCCCAAAAGAAATTCAATTAAATCATATATAATAAAAAAAATCTAATAAAATCTATAAAACAAATCATCCATTTTTTATTTATTATTTATCTTAACATAATTTGTTATTCTTTATTTGTTATATATATATATATATATTTTTATTTATAATATATATATATATATATCAATTAAAAATCAAACAAATTAAAAATATTATTAATAAAAATAATACATAAGATAAAAAAATAATAAATATATTTAAAAAGTAACTATTTAACTCATCTTCATATAATAAATATATTTAAAAAATAACTATTTAACGTATCCTCGTACCTGTATTCAAATTTGGATCCATATCCACGTATCCTTGTTAAAATCCACCCACTACACCACTACCACCTCACCTACTCCACTAAACCTAACCCACTACACCACTATCACCTCCACTTCACCTACTCCACTAAACCTAACCCACTACACCACTACCACCTCCACTTCACCTACTCCACCTACCACCTACTACCACCTACTCTTCTATATATAGGAATCATTGTAACATATCTAAAAATCAATCAATAATACAATTCTCTATTTCTCTTTATACATTAAATTTCTACATGGTATCAGAGCAAGGTTAAGCACTTAGTATTTTTCGTTTCACCGGCGGGCGGCAACCTCGCCTTGGCCGCCCGCCGGACCTCAACCTATTCCGCTTATTTTCTACACATACCTTCCCATCACTGCCTAAATCCTCTCTCTTGAGGCCAATGTGAATTCCTCTTCTTCATAATCTGCACTAACTGTGGCATCTTTTCCTGGGGCAAACTCTGCAACCCAACACTCAATCTATGCTTCTCCTCCATGCTCATTTGCCTCTTGTTAGGATCCTTCGCCTTCGGCTTTGGTTTGGGCTTCGCCACAGCCTTGAGCTTCACTGCAGCTTTCAGCTTCACGGCAGCCTTCGGTTTCATAGCAGCTTTTGGCTTCGCAGCTGGCTTGGCCTTTGCCGCTGGCTTGGGCTTCACAGCGGCTTTAGCTTTTGGCGCAGCAGCTTTTGTCTTAGCCGGAGCCTTCTTTTCCTTTTTCGCTTTTACAGCCTTCGGCTTTGCTTCCCTCTGGTGGCTCCCCAGGTTCCACCTGAGCTGCATGATTCATTTATAGCTGCAATTGATAAGGGAAGTATTAGAACAATGCCCAATAGAAGTATGCCAGCTGCTCCTTACCCTACTCCTGGAGCACTATTAATAGGTGATGCTTTCAACATGCGTCATCCTTTAACTGGTGGAGGAATGACTGGAGCCCTGTATAAGGTGTTTTGTGCATCTCCTGATCAAGCAAGGAAGGAAATGCGTGAAGCATGTTTTGATTATTTGAGCCTTGGAGGTGTGTGTTCAACAGGACCAGTGGCTTTACTCTCTGGTCTAAATCCTAGCCCATTGAGCTTGATACTCCATTTCTTTGCTATAGCCATATATGGTGTTGGCCGTCTCTTGCTACCATTTCCTTCCCCTAAGCGCCTGTGGATAGCAGCTAGATTATTTTTGGGTGCATCGGCTATCATTTTTCCCCTCTTTCTCTCACATGGGCTTGTCCCCTCTCTCTCCTCCGTTTGATTTCAAAATCTATTATTTTTATTTATTTTCTCCAAACCACTTTCCTTATTTCCCCCATCTTTCATTTTGATTTCAAATATATTTTTATTATTTCTTTCTTTATTTTTCTTTCACATTATTTTTTAATCTTTTTCAAATTCCATTCATACCATATAGCTTTGCACACCAAACCATCTTTTATTCATCTCAGGGATCAACCCCGATCACAATTTTAACCAAAAAAAAAAAAAAAAAAAAAAAAAAAAAAAAAACAACCACAACAACACAAACCACAACACCACAAGATTTGTTTTCTTTTCTGCAGACGGCCACCCACCGACCTCACTTTTTCGCCTATTCCGCCGGTCTTTTCTTCTTGCCTCCGTCCTGGGCGGCCCTTGACGGTGTTGCCTCCGTGTTTCCCACTCCACTGGGCACGATCACTCCACCCTGCTCCTCCACTACAGCATATGGCGGACCTCCAAATCGGAACATAACGGTGGCCTTCCGCTTCAGCTCCTTATTTTCCGCCTTTAGCACACTTATCTCTGCTCGCGCATCCTTATACATGCGTTGGAGCAGAGCCAGTTGGGCGTTTAACTGCTGCACCTCATTTGTCCTACTCTGTAGCCGGTGCGACAAGTTTGTGACCGCAGTCATAGTTTCAACACAGGACTTCAATGTATACTGATTAGCTTCAATATCCGTTTGCACTGCCATTTTTTGCTCCACCGACCGCATCGGAAAGTTCAACGGAGCAAAACCAGAGGTGTTTGGTTGAGGTTCACAGGCCACCGCACCAGTTATCTCTCTTGTTGACTCGTTGAGGTCGGGAAAGAGAGTGAGCAGACCACGGGAAGAAGAGGCTATGTTCTGGGTAGCTGAACGGGAAGAAGAAGCCATGTTTTTTGGGTTGCTGAGTGTTTCAGAGAAGGGTTGGTTACAGAATGTTACAGAGAACGAAGAGGTTTCAACTGGTTTGTTATGCTTCCAAGCCTCAGACTTCGCTTTGGTCTATAAAGACAGAGACGACGAGGCCGACACGCGCTCTGTCAATCACGTGCATCGCCGCGTGTCAGGCGCCCCTTTTGATGGCTCGATGCTTTCTGTCGGGCACGTCTTTTGATGAAGTGGGCGCGCCTTTTGATGGCACGCCTTTTTATGGATTGGGCATGCCTTTTTATGGCACGCCTTTTGAAAGATTGGGCACACCTTTTGAGGGTGCGACTTTTTAAGGGTCCGACAAGACTCTGTAAACTGTCCCGACATTGATTCCGGTTAGCTCCTTCATGGGTCCGACAAGACTCTGTAAACTGTCCCGACATTGATTCCGGTTAGCTCCTTCATGGGTCCGACAAGACTCTGTAAACTGTCCCGACATTGATTCCGGTTAGTTTCTACAAGGGTCCAGCAAGACTCCGTAAACTGTCACAACATTGTCTGCTACAACGGTCCGACATGACCCCATAAACTGTCTTCTACATCGGTCTGACACCGCCATCCAGTGTCCTCTACACCGTTATGACACTACCATACAGTGTCCTCTACAACGTTATGACACCCCCATACAGTGTCCTCTACAACGTTATGACACCACCATCCAGTGTCTTCACCAATGGTCTGACACGACCATACAGTGTCTCCTATCCTCTTTTATTTTTATGTATTTTCTTGTTTTGTTACTCTCTCCAAACTCAAGTTGGTTAGTTCCTATCCCCCTTGAGTTTGCGGGGGGCTGTTAAAATCCACCCACTACACCACTACTACCTCACCTACTCCACTAAACCAAACCCACTACACCACTATCACCTCCACTTCACCTACTCCACTAAACCTAACCCACTACACCACTACCACCTCCACTTCACCTACTCCACCTACCACCTACTACCACCTACTCTTCTATATATAGGAATCATTGTAACATATCTAAAAATCAATCAATAATACAATTCTCTATTTCTCTTTATACATTAAATTTCTACAATCCTTAAGTTTTAGTTTTGAAGTATCCGACCCTTAGATACACACCCTCACCCGAGTCCATGTAACATAGATGATTGTTGAGCTTTGATGAGGTAATTCACTTTCATAGTGTTGGAAGATTGAGACAAACATCATGATTAATATTTTGCATGTCATGTATTGATGCTCTAATCTACCATGTGCCTTCATGTGAACACGATGCAGCCTTTGTTGCCATATAGTTGCCTTCTTTTCTTTTTGTCATGCTAGTCTTAATTCCTTATGGAAAACCTTGCATATCCAGCTATAATCATTTAGGAAGGAATGCTGATGAATCAGATGCAGAGGCGATCATTGATATGGCCGGTAAGGCCTCCCTTGGTGATCAATAGAAACAGGTTCAAGAAAACATTCATTCTCAAATTAAAACCTTCTGTGCATCAATGGATGAAATTCTTCTTCCTGATTCAAAGAGCATAAATGGATCATCTGAATCAATTTCACAAAGGAATACTGCTGTGACCCATAGTGGCCTTGGCCTTGCTGTTGGAAGGATGAGCCCACAAAATAAAAGTCCTGGTGAGAATTTATCTGCATCTTTATTTCAAACTGTCAGAAATTTGTTTTTATCAACCCCGGGACATTTTAAATTTCACTTTATTAGTGTTTGGAATTACTACAGCTTTTTACTCTATTTGAGCTAACACTGAGTTTGCTTAAATTTACCCACTTCCTGATTTGTAAAATTTATCTTAGAATGTTTATTGTTATCTTATAGAACAAATAGATAGTTTACTGAAACCGTCTAAGACATTGTTTATTTTTATTTTTATTTTTGTTATTTTTCTTTCATAGCTTTGTGTTATTGATTTAAATTAAATTTATTTGGCATCTGGAAAAAAACAGTGAGTGAACTGAGAATAAATTGGTTCCTTTAAGTGCTCCTTGCTGAAACTATATAGTGGCAGGTCTTGAAAAATCATCTTATTATGGGCAATATAGGTAGTACACAATGCATAATAACATAGTTATTATGAACAATAACTATGGTCTTGTTGCATAAGTCACTTGATATGGAAGAGCTTGAAAGGTCTAGGTATGTGAATCCTAGTAGTCAACTACGGCAAAACTATGAGATCATTCTTAGAAATCTAAGCTTGTTGACAAAAGATCTTGACTTGTGCTTAATGCCTTATCCCATCTCACTTCCCCATTACCATTAACATTTGGCACTATCAAAAGCAAGGCCTCTAATCTAGCTTTCACCTCAGCTGTTTCCAGCAATACTATAACAATCACACATCTCAGATAACATCTCTTTCCTTGTATTTTCTCTATATCAATCATGACTATTTTCGAGGGGGTGGAAGAAAAAGAAAAAGAGAACAAGTTAGTGACTGTGAAAAATGATTAGAGGTATATGGGAACTAAGAAAGAAGGATAGTGGTATCAAGGAGCCTCATAAGGCGACTCAGAACTCCTTTTTTCATTTGATGTGACCCCTTGTGTGTTTGTGTGTGTATGTGTGCGTGTGCATTTGAAATAAATAGTTGGGATGTTAGCATTGTACGATCTTACAAACTTTATTTTTTTAATGAGCATTTAGTCATCTTTTATGCATATCTTGGTTGTTTTATTATATGCTAATTTCTTTATGTTATGGCTTAGTCATTTCGATGTGATATACAGAACCGCATCTTCTTTCCCAATTAATGATACTGATGTTGTTCTGTCCTTTTATGTGACATGTTATTGATGATTAACCATCCATATGAAATTATTGTTATATTGTTTTTTCTTTTAATGAGGTTTCCAGGACCTCTTGGAGCATTGAAGTTATTAAGATCTATTAATGATCAACCGATGCTTTGTTTTTCCCTCCCCCCACTAAAACTGTCTGACAAAATTTTGTCTGTGGTTTAAACGTTCTAGTACTAAAATAACTATATTGTCACTTGGTTCTCTGAATTTATCTTGATTGCATTCAATGGAAATAGTAGAAGATTACATAATTATATCTGTTTGCGTGCCTGTATCAAATTTTAATCACTGTAGTCCGTACCTAGCTTGGTCATCTGGCGAATTTATGCCTATATTATTTGGTGTGGAACTCCCAATGATTTTGAGTAACTTTTAATGCTGGAATCTGATTATCATGAATTTTCAGCACAGCTGTACCTGATGCAAAACCGTTAAAACCTGCTGAGTGGTCTCAGAGTCTAAAGAATCTCATAGGCTACACTCTTGAGCTCAAACCATCTCAAATTCCGCATAAGGATGTTGGCCAAGGTTTATTCATAGATGGTCAAGCCGATGTTGGTACTGTAATAGCATTCTACCCTAGAATAATTTACTCTCCATCTTACAACCGTTATATTCCTGGATATCCAATAGTTGATACACACAACCCGTACTTGATCACAAGGTACGACGGAACTGTTATCAATGCACCGCCTTGGGGTGTTGGGGGTGAAATCGGTGAAGTGTGGGACTTGTCGAGTGTTATTAAATCTAGGCCAAATGTGAAAGATGATGCTAATAATAAAGGTTCTGACCAAATTTGGAAGACGCTCAATAAACCTTTGCAAGCCACACGAGGGGCCAGTAGTGGCGATGTGTTGAAGCGGAGAAACCCACTAGCTTTTGCCCATTTTGTGAACCACCCTGCAAAAGAGATGGTCCCAAATGTAATGGTTTGCCCTTATGATTTTCCGTTAACTGAGAAGGATATGAGAACCAATATACCAAACATAAAGTTTGGAAGTGGAGAGGAAGCGAAGATGAAGAGGTTTGGAAGTTTTTGGTTTAAATCTTGGGGATCTAGCAGCAGTGAATCTGATGTTCTGGTTCTTAAGGCTCTTGTCCTTGTGGCCACTAGGCCATTTTGTCATGAAGAGGTGCTCTTGAACTACAGGTTAAGCAACTCCAAGCGGCGACAATCCTGGTATACTTCAATAGATGTGGAAAAGGATTGGAGAAAGTGGAGGTGAATTAGAGAATTGGATATTGAAGCAACTTCTTGTTGTTCTTTTTTTATTTTTATTTTGAATTCAGGTTTACAACCATATGCCATTGTGGCATTACATGATCATTTCTTTAGTAGCTGTCTCACTTGAGTTTCTTTGTTCCTTGGATTTTTTCCTCTCTTTTTGGATGTCATTATAAAGCTTTTTTACAATTTTACCTTTTTGATTGTAACCTAACAATGAAGTGGACTATGCTGAAATCATCATGTTGACATTCTCTCTCTCTCTCTCTCTCTCTCTCTCTCACACACACACACACACACACACACGGCATGGTGAAAATATTATCAGGCCAAATTTATAAGTGGAAGCATGTTCTGAATTATGGTTGCTTGTAATTTGAAGCATATTTCCTAGAAGTAAACTCAAAGTAACATATTTATCGCATATATTGGTTGATTTTAAAAGGCCGAGTGTTATGATCCTACATCCCTTAAGAGTTGGTTTGATCATGTGAATATAAGCTCTTAGGTATCCTCTCCTTGCAAGCTAGTTTTCAAGGGTTAATTCTACTTACGGATTTTTATTATTTGGTATAAAATTTGGCTACCATGTTGAGTATAGAATCATGTGAGTTACTGTTTAATGATTCAAGCCTCAGAGGGGGCAACCTATATGCCAACAGAGAGAGCGAACTATAGGCTAGATGAAGACACTAGTATTGTAACAGTACCAACACACTTTTTACAAGTACACAAGCCAAATCTAAGCGTAAACTTGTGTATGGTGAGGTATGGGGAGCTTGAGTTCCAACACATCTTGGAGATGACTTTTTTTCTTGAAACACCATACAAAGTGAGTACTAAACTTTTTCAGTGGTTAGATTTATGATTGTGATTACAATATTCTTTTTTCTAGTTATATTAGTGAGAAAAATATTTAATAAAATATTTAAATGTAAAAAGTAAAAAAGGTAAAATTAAAAATTTAACTACTTCAGTTGCTTATATAAATCAATCAGTTATATAAATCAGCCAACTTGATTGAATTTAGTAAATTATCAAATAACCTTTAATTTTTAATATTCAGTTTTATCAAATATCACCTAAGACAAGTTTGATATGTAGAAAATATTCAGTATTGGAAGAGTGTCACTTGGGGTGGTTTAAGGAAAAGCAAATCAAGCAAGATTTCTTAGGGGGGTTTAACCACGTTAAAATGGGCTAATATATTGTTTGATCTCATATCCATTTTTTTTATTAGTCCATCATAATAACAATGTAAAAAGGTTTAAAATTGAATGGAACAAAAGAATCATTAGGATTTGATAGAGCTTTTATCCGTATCTAGGCCCGTTTGAAGAGGGGTTCAAATAGTTACAAAAATTATTATAAGTTGTTAAATTATTTTTTTACACTTTTATTTATTTATAAAATGTCAAAAAATCAACTCCAAAACAACCCCCTATATTTAAACACCATAAGAAAATGCTGCCCATAAATGATTTTTTAACTAAGCTTTTTTATCAATAGAGACAAGGACAATGAATTTCACATGTATTTATTAACATAAATTTATGATTTTTGTGTTAGTAATAAGAAAATTTGATTAAAAAAATAAACTTGGGTAAATTATACAGCTAGTCTTGGTATTTTAACCCTTATGTCATGTTGGTCACTGTAATTTGAATTGGTTCAATTTTAATCATGAATTTTTGACTTTGTCTCAAATTGGTCTAATAAATTTCAATTGTATGTATGTATGTAATTTTTTTTTTATATTTTATTTTTAATGAAAAAAGCACACATGAGTAGGTGTCATGCTTTTAGAAATAAAATTATAAATTTAATTAATTCAGTGACTCAATCTGAACTAACTCAATGATCATTTCTCATAAAAAATCCTAATAGTATTATCAATTGAACTAAATTGATATAAAATTTAAAATTAAAAACTAAAACGATAGAAACCAAATGATACAAACATCAAAATATAAAAACTACGGGTATAATTTGTCTAAAAATCTTTTATGTATAAATATTACCCAAGTTCACAATACTTGAATAAAAAGGATATACTACCTATGAAGAACACCGCAAACCAAAATTCAAAGATCTCCACATCTAAAACTATTATAAACCCTTCTTCCCAAAAAAAAAAAGCAAAAAAATTATGAACCCTACAATATCAATGCTTACTAAATCCAAATCATTAACAAAGCTAAGAAACACCCTCTCTCTCTCTCGCTCTCTCTAATATCTTCCAACTTTAGAGTAAGGATCGACTCCACCAAAAATTTGATCCGTTGCATCCATTGCAAACCTTTCACCCCATGAGACTCCCTGATTTTGGCCATGACTTTGAGGTTCATAGTTCAAAGGGTCATCAAGAGCACGAGCCATTGAACTTTGATGATTCATATTATGATCATAACAATAACTTCCATAGTTATTATCATGATAGCCAGTCCATGCCCAATTTTGAGGAGGCTCATAATAGTTTCCACCATAATTTTGAGGAGGCTCATTTTGAGGAGGCTCATAATAGTTTCCACCATAATTTTGAGGAGGCTCAGTTTGAGGAGGCTCATAATAGTTTCCACCATAATTTTGAGGAGGCTCATAATAGTTTACACGATAATTTTGAGGAGGCTCATAATAGTTTACACAAGGCATTTGACGATCATACCCTCCACAATGTGGAACCTCCTCTTCCATTCTTTGCCAATTTTGGTACACACTTTCAGGCTCTTGACCATGGTAAAACGGACGATGACACGACGGTCCAGACCTATCGGAGTCATAAATTGGAGGATACTGAGAAGAAGACTCTGAAAATCCATCATCAATGGCTGTTCCTTTTTCTTTCTCATCGCTTGTGTATCTTTGAGGGAAGCTCGGTTCGTGATCATCTTCATCATCATCATCCGATGAGTTGGCTTGGATGCCAAAGCTATGTGTTCTTTCAGTATTGGTATTGGGGTTTGCATGAACACCATTGTTTCTATGGTTTGTACGAACACCATGGTTGTGGTTGTTTCTTGGATTTGCATGATCAATGCCATCGTAGTGGTTGATATCATCGGCTCGGAAATCTGTTTGGTCCCCAATGCTATGCCTTATCGAGTCGTTTTGACCACCAGCATTTCGGTATTTTGGTTTTCTTGATGATCTCCCTGAAAGAGGTTTTGACAAATCAAAAAGTGACTGTTACACTGCAAAGTTTCAGCATAATAAAGAGAAAAGAAAAGAAAAGAAAAGAGAAGAAAGAATTATATTGTTAACAGCTCTGCTTGGTTGGATTTTCATATATTTTTTTTTTTTTTCGTTTTTGGTTTTGTTGTGTTTTTAGAAACAAAAGCCAAGAAAAGTTTGCAAACATTCATCAAAGTTCGTAAACATCGAGTGTTTTCATTCCGTGCAAAAATAATTTTGGAAATTACAAAAAAAAAAAAACTTTTTTAGTGTTTCTTAAAAAGTGGATTGTCTTCAAAAATTATTTTTGAAAACAATTCTCGGAAACGATTCATGAAACATATTTCTTGTGCTTGATGAAAAATGAAAACAAAAAATAGAAAGAAACAAAAATACAACCAAACAAAACAATACAATAAAATGAGGAGATTGAAAATAAGAATGAAACAAAAGCTAGTGATTAAAAAAACTATGTAGTCCAAGTGTATAATCTTGTACATAGTTGCAAATAAACACTGCAACTGCAAATTAAATAAGGAGAGAGCAAATATATATATATAAAGAACCTTTTGATCTCAAACCATGGTGCATTGGTTTAGAAAAATCAGACCCCATTTATCTCCCACAAGTTGGATTTAAACAACTCTCATTGACAAACAATATTAGGACAATCAAGGCCTATTTATAGATGTCCTGTTTAATAAAGAAGGTGAGAATTCTAAATAGAAAGATATTATGCTAACAGAAAATCATTGTATTTTTGGAAATTAATTCCATTAAAAATAAAATAAAATCAGAACGTTGATTTGAATTTTGACTTTTGTTTCAATGACTATTGAGAATTCGAGAAAGGCAATAAAAAATGAAGAAACTTGCCTAAAAACTGTTTTAAAAAAGAGGCAATAAAATCATATGAGGCGGTGGAAATTTCCCTCCCAAAATTCCCTCTCATTTTTATTTTTATTTTTTATTTCCAGGATAGGTAAATGCCCTCATCAATTTGCACGATTTTCACTCTTGCACAGGATTCTCTCACAATTCGTAGTTCTCTCCCCCTCACAATCGCACACCCGCATAGGTTTGTTCCCTTTTTGCTTTGCATCTCATTTCCCCTACTTCTGTCTCTCAATTTCTGTTTCGAATCTATGTTTGTCTATTTTCACTTCTTCTACTACTGTCTCTATCTACTCCTTCTGTAACTGCTGTTTGTGTCAAGAAAATTGAAAAGTGTTCTGGGTTATTGTTATTTATTGTAAAGATTGAGATCCTCTTGGTTCTTTTCTCTCATGCGGCTCTCATCATCTGAAGAACATTTTAAAGAGGCCCGATTGGGTACAATATGCTCAAAGTTACAGAGATGTTGAATATAAGACTGACCTTTTTTTTTTTTTTTTTCTAGAACTAGAAATTTTATACACTGAGTAAAACAGAATCATAGTGCTATTTGAGTTTGTAGGTGTCAGAGAGGGGCATATATACCCTTTTGTATACCCTCTTGGCTTTTTCATGAATAGAATCATAGTGCTGTTGGTGTCAGATAGGGGGTAGAACAGTTTTCATTTTTTTGGTACACTTTTGTGGATAAAATCAGTGTTGTTGTGTTGGATGGGAGGAGTTCTAGGAGTTCTAGAATCATAGTGCTATATGATTTCTCACCTTAAAATGTCTTTCACTATGTAGAATTTGATGAATAACATGTTACAAGATTTGAGAATGATAATAGTCTTATTCATTGCTATATCCAATCTTGGTTTTGAACTATATAAATAATGTAAATATTCATGAAGTGCTTATGAATTTTAAGTTTGAAGGTGAAAATCCAAAAACTTGGCCAACTGAGATTACGAGTCCCTCTAGTTAGTAACCTATAAGGCCAGAATTTTACTCAAATTGTGCTGAAGTAAGGTCCAAGGAAGACACAAATCCTGGTTGTGTGAATGTTATTGTGCTGGGTGGTTTTGATGATGAGACTCAATTTGGGATATAAATTTCAAAGAATGGTGTAGGGCGTTACAAATTGGGAATAAGATTTGGAAATGCGAGAGGTTCGTTTAATCCTTGTCTACGTACTTAAACGAGGTTTATAATTAAATAAATCATCCAGAAAACTTCCCCCCTTTCTCTTTCTCTATCTTCCCATGTTTAAGTAGGCAAAGCATATAGAGTACTAAAATTGAAACAAAGGCATGGGAAGATTGTAACTGTCTTGGCATCTTATTATCAAAAATATTATTTTTGTTATCTCTGCATATGATTTAATTTTGTCTCACATCATCACTTGTTGGGTTAAGGGTTGTTAATGTCTCTAGTTCTCAACCTTTTCTTTTCACTTATATCTGCTAGTTATTATTATTTTTTCCTTTGTTAACTGTAGTCTCCTACTTGACTGGAGAGCCAACTATGCTAAAATCCACTGAAGATGCTGACCAAGGTTTTTCTCATTTAAGGAGAGGTAATCTAGCTTAACATGGATACTAGTTATCATTTATTACTTTTTTGTTTTTACTCCTTAAGCTTCTATGTTTCAAAGTCTAGATGCCATTACTCATGGAGGGATGTAGAGGTTTCGAATGCATTATTTTGTGTACTTTCCAGAGATGGTCTCATCTGTGTAATTCCCATATAGTCTATACGTTTTTATTCCTCTGTACTTATTCTTGGTGGTTGGCAGCTGAGGCTTATTAGCTTGACTACGCTTTGAACATGTTAAATGTTTTCAAGAGCATGAATTTGTGATTGTGATCTCTACAGTGAATCCTTTTTTATATTGTTGACATAGCATTTTGTCTTTATGATTAGTTTCTCTTAATCCAATATAGTGTTATGTTACAAGCTTTGACCTCTCATTATAAGTTTTCTCTAATAGGATTTCTTGGCTACTGATGGTGGTCATTTAGTGTACCTAGAAATTGGTGATGGGATATCGACAGAAGTGAAACATGCACAATTGGAGTATGATATATCATGCCTTGATATAAATCCCATTGGTGAAAATCCCAACTGCAGTCAGCTAGCTGCGGTGGGAATGTGGACTGATATGTGTTAGAATATTTTCTCTACCTGACTTGAATCTCATTACGAAGGAAAATTTGGGGGGAGAGATTATACCACGCTCTGTTCTTTTATGTTCGTTTGAAGGGGTATGTTTTATTCGTAAGCTTTATGGGCCTTTGTGTTCTGTATTTATCTTGATTTGCATGCATGCAGATTGTTTGTGATAGGGAATGTAGGATTTTCTATTATAGATTCAGAATGCTCTACAACTGCAATATATGCAAATGGCGCACGTTCTAGACTCGGTCTTCCATTATAAACCACTTAAATTTTTGGATCTTTGATCCCTTTTGTTTTAGCATTGTTTTGAACCATAATAATGTGGACCAATTAGGCATTTAGATTCCTGAAAAATGAAGCTGGGATGGCTTTGGAACTGAGCGTGTGCCACTTTCGTTAACATGTTAATTGTAAAATATATCTACGCAGTTTATACTTACTTCATGCCCCCAATGGTTGATTTCTTTTCAGATATCTTATTTGCTATGTGCCCTTGGAGATGGTCATCACTTTTTATTGAACATGAGCACTGGGGAGTTGGCAGATAGGAACAAGGTGTCCCTTGGGACCCCGCCTATAACACTCCGCACTTTCTCATCAAAGATGAAATGTCCTGCATTATGATTATTCTCTTGGCTTTCTACAACTAAGATGCTCTGCCTTTGTTTCATCTGCATTAATCTGTTTTTCTTGCTGACTTGGATTTATTTTTCCTTGAAAATTTATTTTGGTGTCAAGAAAGTAAAAACTCAAGTCACATTGATTGCGAACAATTAGTATTCTGTCAAGTTGCTTTTTTTCTTTTGTTGCAATATTTTATATACCTTGTTCAGTAATAGTCTCATTCATGTATTGGTAATACTCATGTATATATCCTAACATATACACTCGCAAATAGCTTTGAAGAGGTGTTTTCTGTCGTCTATAATTTATATTAAAAATAACCCACTATAGTGTGCTCTGATTTCTATATGCTATGAAACACTCCATTTTTGTTGCCGTAGTAGTGTGCAACACATGTCGGACAAGACACCACACAGATATGTGTCGGACATGCCATGTGGCATTTATATTAATTTTTTTAGTGGACATGTTGGAGGACACGTCGAGGACACATGTCTTATTTCTGGACACACCACAGGACATGTTTTGGGATTTATTATAATTCTGCAAAGGTGGTTTGGTAGAGTGATGAACTAATTTGAAAACAAGTGGGTGGGATATGAAAAAAGAAAAAGAAAAGAAGAGAATGATCATAAGGCTGGGCATTTCATCCTGTTCACTTCTTGTGTCCTTAATATGACCCCTGTTCAGTTCATACTTATTTTTCCCCCTCATATATGCTTGTTCATACTTAGTTCTTGGGACGTAAAATCTGGGTGTTTTTTCCATGTTAAAGTAGTGTTATCAGTGTTTGTGTTCGTGCCCGTGCTTTTTAGTCAATGTGGCTATCTCATAAACAAATGCTTATCATTTCATTTTCATGCATTTGAATTGTTCCAGTCGAGAGAGTACACAACAACAGCAACATGTAGACCAGAACAATGCTTCCATGGAATTGATCAATAGTGTGACTGGCACTGATGAGGAGGGTCGGTCTCGGCAACGGATTCTTACATTTGCTGCCAGGAGGTAGTCATTGATTTTGAATTATGAATTATCAGCTTGTTTGGCATTACTTGTACCTTTGTTTCTTTTCAAATTTTATAATAAGATGTTGAGTTGTATGCTTCTAGAATATCACACAAAAATTATGGCAAAGAAGTAAATTATGACAAAAATACATGTTTATAAGCAAAGCCTATTGAACTCTCTGTACCGTGATAAAATATTTTTTCTACTTTTCAAGTGGTTGAAGGTTCATAAAATTCTGAACTCGTCAAAAATAGTGGATCTACTGTTATTGAAGGTGGTAAGCTTTTTACTTTTAACTTTTAAAATGTAGCTGTTCAGTGTTGATCTTTGCTTCCAAACATAATCTCAAACCTTAACCCGATTGTTTTTGTTGCACTGGATGTGTTTCACAGAGCCTCGTCTTCTGTTGAATTTTTTAATACGCTTTCAGTCATTGTCGTTTTGAAGATTAACGAGTGGGGGATTGTTGCCCAACTATCTTTTTGGAAAGATACATCGGCATACCGTTTTCTTTCTTTTCGGCTTTTCTCTGTCGCTTCTTCTTCTTCTTCCTCTTTATAATATGAAACCTTAATTTGGTATATTACTTGGGCTTAAGCTTTTGGGCCATGTTGGTAACTTGGTATACCCACTCTGTTCAATTTATTTGGCCAGTATGTTACTTGGGGTGTGACATTAAAATTCTTCAAACTGGACTTGACATGTACAGTGGCAGCACTCTCTTCATTTTGGAGACAAAAAGTTAAATCTCGTCAATGGAAATATTGACTAATAAATTACTTTTATTTCAAGCTCTATGTTCTTAGTGTTTATACTTTCAGCTTCGTGGGCACATTTACCATTGAACTCTGTGTGTATTAGAAACTAGCATATAGTTCGTTTAGAGACGTTATCTAGCTTAACATATAACTCACTCTTGATTCCAGATCTGCCATTTGACTTTAGTTTCTTTGCAATACAACACATGTATTTGCTGCATCAGATAGGCCAACTGTCATTTATAGCAGTAACAAGAAATTACTCTACAGCAATTTAAATTTGAAAGAGGTCAGTGATATGTGCCTTTTCAACTCCGCTGCTTTTCTGGACAGGTAAATTTGGCTCTCTCTTAATTTTAAGTTTTTTTCCCCCTCATCATCGTCAATTGAAATGTTGGAACTTGATTCTTTTGTATTTTTGCACACTTCTTGAATGGGAAAAGGAGAAATCTTTAATTGTTATTATAGTCCATGCTTTTATAGGTAATTCTATGCCACTTCTTGGTAATTTTAGCTCATCAGTTTGTTTTGGTCAAAGTCATCACTCCTACCGTTGAACTCTCTCTCCATTGTTGTGGTTTTCTGTCATCGAAAGACCTGCACAAGACCATCTTGGGGTCAGTTTCTCAGCAACAGCAACAATTGAGATGCATGGAGGAACATGTCTCTTCATTTCTTGCTAGTAAATATGACGTATGAACTGAAAGCTTATGTCTCTTTCATATGTTAAACTTGTATGTTAATTTTGTTAATCTTACATCATTTTCTCATACTGATGTGGATCTTATTTGGTTGATTTATAAACTAAATTTAGGGATGATGTTTTAGGGGTCTAAAGCATTTTCTGGGATTGAAGTATATTGAGTTTGTTTGTTTTTTTCTTTGCTGCTAAACAGGAAGAGGCTGCTAGAGAAGAGAAGCAGGCAATGGAAAAAATTGCGGCAACATTAGCATCTCTTACAGCTAAGAAAACAGCTATGGTGAGTCTTTTTTAACTACATTTCTTGCCAAAATTAGTAGGTAGAATTGTTTGCTTGACATGTAAGCACCATGTGAGCTATAGAGGAAATTGTTAACATGGCAGCAGTGATTAGTGTCAAATTTCACCTCATGTATTCTAACCAGTCTGTAGTGAATGGAGATTATTAGTAAATGCAACGTGGGTTTCTAAATCAAAATGGGTTTTATGTGATTTGGGTTAGGCATTCAAGATTACGTTCTTTTTTTTTTTTTTTTTTCTCTAAAAAATTAAGTTATATTTCGTTAGGCTTCTTTAGCTTTCAAGGAGTTTTTTTTCCCGAGAAAAGTTCTGTATGGAATGTATAATGGTTTATGGTAACATTGCAAAAGCAGTTGCTTTTATGGGCATTTGAAAACATTTCAAATTACATTACAGATGGATAGGATTTTTATTTTTTTATTTATATAAAAAAAAGTATTTCTAGCACCCTGAGTATTGCATGACCTAAGGCTTTGGACTAAAGTTGCAAGTTATTCATTACATTTGAGTGCATTTAGTAATTCTGTCACGTAATTGTCTTCGTTTGAATTTGCAGCACAAATATGGTCAATTACTTTGGGCAGCAGTGGGAAAAGGCAGCGTTATTAAATAGTGTAATTCTACACAGGTTGATCAGCATACTAGTACAACTCCGAAGTTGAAGATAATAGTAGCGCCTAGATTGGCATGCATCAAGGAGATGAGAACACCTGCAGTTGGAGATCTTATGGAGAATTTTACCAGACCAAATTTGGGCTGTACTGAAAGCAAGATCCAACAACATCAACAAGGGCCGTGTCTCGGAGCATCACCTAATAATAGAACTCCTTTTGCAGATGTCAATTTCTCTTAATGAGCTCCTTGATAAGAATATTTAGACAAATGGAAAACTCGAGCAGCTTCATCTGTTGTATGTTATTGGATGAGTCTTAAATTCAAAAGTATATTAGTATAAAGTTTGGCAATTTGGAAAGCTGAGGTTGGCTTTATGTTTAGTCCAAAATGTCTGTTATAAACTACTGTGCTTGAGGGATGTCTCTTGTAAATCTGTAAATCTTATAAAAATTATAAATGATTTTCAATTATTTTTGTGCAAATTTATTGTTGCCAAAAAGTAAAGCTTTCTCAACAAACAATTTGTTGGTAAATGTGTTGTCAATAGTTTACTTTTGCCGACTCATATTGTGTCGCTAGAAGTGTATTTTTTGGCAATGCAAATTTGTTGTTGCCAAAAGTAAAGTTTTCTCGACAAACAAATCGTCGACAAACGTCAACATTTACTCGTATAAATGTGTTGCCAAAAGTTTTTTTTTGCCAACACAAATTTGTGTCGGGAAAAGTGTCACACAATTATCATGTTTGAACTACTTTTACCGACGCAAGGTAAATTGCGGACGATAGATGAAGGTTTTTACCGATGACTATGTTTGTCGCTAAAGACTTTACTTTTACCAACACAATGATAATTTTGTCGGCAAAAAGTTTTGCCGACTCACTTTTACTCACGGGTTGCCGACGTAGCTTTGTGTGTCGGCGAAACATTTTAACGACGTTTTTTCTCTTTTAGCAACATATTTTGTTGCGTTGCGAAAAATGTAATTTCTTGTATTATTGCATTTTAGCCACGAAAGTAAATAATTAGGATATGTTTGGGAACTATTTCATTTTTAGTTTTTAGTTTATATTTACAAAAATTTTAAAAACGGTCATAGAAACTTGTTTGATAATTTTTTTGGTATATAAATGGTTGTCCCAGTTTGTAAATTTAAGGAAAAAACAAACTCATACTCAAAAAATGAGTTTACGTTGGTTTTTAAATAAAAATTTAAAAATTTGACTAACAAAATTTTTTATTTCAATTAATTTTTTTTTTCAAACAATTTTTTTTTTCAATTATAATGTGTATGATCGCATTGTCATAAGTAATAAAAAACAAATATACATATTTAGGATTGAACAAACATATTTTTTAGTTTATATTTTTAAAAAATTTCAAACATTTTGTTCAAAACAAACGCATTTGTAATTTACGTTTTTCTAAAAATAAACAAAAACCACTTTATAAATTTTTTGCGTTTGGTAACGTTTACATTTTTTGTTTATGTTTACAAAAAATTTATAAAGTGGTTTTTGTTTATTTTTAGAAAAACGTAAATTACAAATGCGTTTGGTTTGAACAAAATGTTTGAAAAATTTTAAAAAGATAAACTAAAAAATATGTTTATTCAATCCTAAAATATGTATATTTATTTTTTATTATTATGACAATGTGACCATACACATTATAATTGAATAAAAAAATTAATTGAAAAAAAATTTATTTGAAAAAAAAAAATTAATTGAAATAAAAGTATTTGAAAAAAAATCATTGAAAAAAAAATTGTTTGAAAAAAAGAATTAATTGAAATAAAAAATTTGTTAGTCAAATTTTTAAATTTTTATTTAAAAACCAACGTAAACTCATTTTTTGAGTATGAGTTTACGTTTTTTTCCTTAAATTTACAAACTGGGACAACCATTTATAAACCAAAAAAATTATCAAACAAGTTTCTACAACCGTTTTTAAAATTTTTGTAAATATAAACTAAAAACTAAAAACTAAAAACGAAATAGTTCCCAAACAGATCCTAATTATTTACTTTCACGGCTAAAATGCAATAATACAAGAAATTACGGCCTTGTTTGGTTTGTGTTTCTCAAAAAATTTTAGGATAAATTCTCTACAAATAAGTTTTCAAAAGTAATCAAACCAAACAAATTTTCTCAAATTTTTTTTCCAAAACTTGTTTGGTTTACAAGTTTTCCAAACAAATCTCTCTCATACACATCAAATCAATCACTTTTTCCAAAACTCTCTCAAAATAATTTTTCAAAACATCTTTTGAAAAAAAACCAAACCAAACAAATTTTCGTACTTTTTATCTCAAAACATGTTTTTCAAATATAAACCAAACAAGCCCTACATTTTTCGCAACGTAACAAAAAATGTTGCTAAAAGGAAAAAATCGCCGTTAAAATGTTTCGCCGATACACAAAGCTACGTCGGCAACCCGTGAGTAAAAGTGAGTCGGCAAAACTTTTTGCCGACGGAATTATTATTGTGTTGGTAAAAGTTAAGTCTTTAGCGACAAACATAGTCGTCGGTAAAAGCCTTCATCCATTGTCAGCAATTTACCTTGCATCGATAAAAATAGTTCAAACATGATGATTGTGTGGCACTTTTCCCGACAAAAAATTGTGTCGGAAAAAGTAAACTTTTGGCGACACATTTATGCCAGTAAATGTTGACATTTGCCGATGATTTGTTTGTCGAAAAAACTTTACTTTTGACGACGACAAATTTGCATTGTCAAAAAATACACTTCTAGCGACACAATATGAGTCGGCAAAAATAAACTATTGACAACACATTTATCGACAAATTGTTTGTCAAGAAAGCTTTACGTTTTGGCAACAATAAATTTGCACAAAAATAATTGAAAATCATTTATAATTTTTATAAGATTTACAAATTTACAAGAGACAGCCCTCAGACACAGTAGTTTATAAGATACATTTTGGACTAAACATAAAGCCAACCTCAGCTTTCCGAATTGGCAAACTTTATACTAATACACTTTCGAATTTAAGACTCATCCAATAACATACAACAGATGAAGCTGCTCAAGTTTTCTATTTGTCTAAATATTTTTATCAAGGAACTCATTAAGAGAAATTGACATCTGCAAAAGGAGTTCTATTGTTAGGTGATGCTCCGAGACACGGCCCTTGTTGATGTTGTTGGATCTTGCTTTCAGTACAGCCCAAATTTGGTCTAGTAAAATTCGCCATAAGATCTCCAACTGCAGGTGTTCTCATCTCCTTGATGGATGACAATCTAGGCGCTGCTATTATCTTCAACTTCGGAGTTGTACTAGTACGCTGATCAACCTGTGCAGAATTACACTATTTAATAACGCTGGCTTTTCCCACTGCTGCCCAGAGTAATTGACCATATTTGTGCTGCAAATTCAAACGAAGACAATTACGTGGCAGAATTACTAAATGCACTCAAATGTAATGAATAACTTGCTACTTTAGTCCAAAGCCTTAGGTCATGCAATACTCAGGGTGCTAGAAATACTTTTTTTAATATAAATAAATAAATAAATAAATAAATAAAAACCCTATCCATCTGTAATGTAATTTGAAATGCTTTCAAATGCCCATAAAAGCAACTGCTTTTGCAATGTTACCTTAAACCATTATACATTCCATACAGAACTTTTCTCAGGAAAAAAAACTCCTTGAAAGCTAAAGAAGCCTAACGAAATATAACTTAATTTTATAGAGAAAAAAAAAAAGAAAAAAAAAAGAACGTAATCTTGAATGCCTCACCCAAATCACATAAAACCCATTTTGATTTAGAAACCCATGTTGCATTTACTAATAATCTTCATTCACTACAGACTGGTTAGAATACATGAGGTGAAATTTGACACTAATCACTGCTGCCATGTTAACAATTTCCTCTATAGCTCACATGGTTCTTACATGTCAAGCAAACAATTCTACCTATTAATTTTGGCAAGAAATGTAGTTAAAAAAAGACTCACCATAGCTGTTTTCTTAGCTGTAAGAGATGCTAATATTGCCGCAATTTTTTCGATTGCCTGCTTCTCTTCTCTAGCAGCCTCTCCCGGTTTAACAGCAAAGAAAAAAACAAACAAACTCAATATACTTCAATCCCAGAAAATGCTTTAGACCCCTAAAACATCATCCCTAAATTTAGTTTATGAATCAACCAAATAAGATCCACATCAGTATGAGAAAATGATGTAAGATTAACAAAATTAACTTACAAGTTTAACATATGAAAGAGACATAAGCTTTCAGTTCATAAGTCATATTTACTAATAAGAAATGAAGAGACATGTTCCTCCATGCATCTCAATTGTTGCTGTTGCTGAGAAACTGACCCCAAGATGGCCTTGTGCAGGTCTTTTAATGACAGAAAACCACAACAATGGAGAGAGAGAGTTCAACGGTAGGAGTGATGACTTTGACCAAAACAAACTGATGAGCTAAAATTACCAAGAAGTGGCATAGAATTACCTATAGAAGCATGGACTATAATAACAATTAAAGATTTCTCCCTTTCCCATTCAAGAAGTGTGTTTAAGCAAAAATACAAAAGAATCAATTTCCAACATTTCAATTGACGATGATGAGGGGGACAAAAACTTAAAATTAAGAGAGAGAGCCAAATTTACCTGTCCGGAAAAGCAGCAGAGTTGCAAAGGCACATATGACTGACCTCTTTCAAATTTAAATTGCTGTAGAGTAATTTCTTGTTACTACTATAAATGACAGTTGGCCTATCTGATGCAGCAAATACATGTGTTGTATTGCAAAGAAAGTAAAGTCAAATGGCAGATCTGGAATCACGAGTGAGTTATATGTTAAGCTAGATAACGTCTCTAAACGAACTATAAGCTAGTTTCTAATACACACAAAGCGAGTTCAATGGTAAATGTGCCCACGAAGCTGTAAGTATAAACACTAAGAACATAGAGCTTGAAATAAAAGTAATTTATTAGTCAATATTTCCATTGAAGAGATTTAACTTTTTGTCTCCAAAATGAAGAGAGTGCTGCCACTGTACATGTCAAGTCCAGTTTGAAGAATTTTAATGTCACACCCCAAGTAACCTACTGGCCAAATAAATTGAACAGAGTGGGTATACCAAGTTACCAACATGGCCCAAAAGCTTAAGCCCAAGTAATATACCAAATTAAGGTTTCATATTATAAAGAGGAAGAAGAAGAAGAAGCGACAAAGAAAAGCCGAAAAGAAAGAAAACGGTATGCCGATGTAACTTTCCAAAAAGATAGTTGGGCAACAATCCCCCACTCGTTAATCTTCAAAACGACAATGACTGAAAGCGTATTAAAAAATTCAACAGAAGACGAGGCTCTGTGAAACACATCCAGTGCAACAAAAACAATCGGGTTAAGGTTTGAGATTATGTTTGGAAGCAAAGATCAACACTGAACAGCTACATTTTAAAAGTTAAAAGTAAAAAGCTTACCACCTTCAATAACAGTAGATCCACTATTTTTGACGAGTTCAGAATTTTATGAACCTTCAACCACTTGAAAAGTAGAAAAAATATTTTATCACGGTACAGAGAGTTCAATAGGCTTTGCTTATAAACATGTATTTTTGTCATAATTTACTTCTTTGCCATAATTTTTGTGTGATATTCTAGAAGCATACAACTCAACATCTTATTATAAAATTTGAAAGAAACAAAGGTACAAGTAATGCCAAACAAGCTGATAATTCATAATTCAAAATCAATGACTACCTCCTGGCAGCAAATGTAAGAATCCGTTGCCGAGACCGACCCTCCTCATCAGTGCCAGTCACACTATTGATCAATTCCATGGAAGCATTGTTCTGGTCTACATGTTGCTGTTGTTGTGTACTCTCTCGACTGGAACAATTCAAATGCATGAAAATGAAATGATAAGCATTTGTTTATGAGATAGCCACATTGACTAAAAAGCACGGGCACGAACACAAACACTGATAACACTACTTTAACATGGAAAGAACACCCAGATTTTACGTCCCAAGAACTAAGTATGAACAAGCATATATGAGGGGGAAAAATAAGTATGAACTGAACAGGGGTCATATTAAGGACACAAGAAGTGAACAGGATGAAATGCCCAGCCTTATGATCATTCTCTTCTTTTCTTTTCCTTTTTTCATATCCCACCCACTTGTTTTCAAATTAGTTCATCACTCTACCAAACCACCTTTGCAGAATTATAATAAATCCCAAAACATGTCCTGTGGTGTGTCCAGAAATAAGACATGTGTCCTCGACGTGTCCTCCAACATGTCCACTAAAAAAATTAATATAAATGCCACATGGCATGTCCGACACATATCTGCGTGGTGTCTTGTCCGACATGTGTTGCACACTACTACGGCAACAAAAATGGAGTGTTTCATAGCATATAGAAATCAGAGCACACTATAGTGGGTTATTTTTAATATAAATTATAGACGACAGAAAACACCTCTTCAAAGCTATTTGCGAGTGTATATGTTAGGATATATACATGAGTATTACCAATACATGAATGAGACTATTACTGAACAAGGTATATAAAATATTGCAACAAAAGAAAAAAAGCAACTTGACAGAATACTAATTGTTCGCAATCAATGCGACTTGAGTTTTTACTTTCTTGACACCAAAATAAATTTTCAAGGAAAAATAAATCCAAGTCAGCAAGAAAAACAGATTAATGCAGATGAAACAAAGGCAGAGCATCTTAGTTGTAGAAAGCCAAGAGAATAATCATAATGCAGGACATTTCATCTTTGATGAGAAAGTGCGGAGTGTTATAGGCGGGGTCCCAAGGGACACCTTGTTCCTATCTGCCAACTCCCCAGTGCTCATGTTCAATAAAAAGTGATGACCATCTCCAAGGGCACATAGCAAATAAGATATCTGAAAAGAAATCAACCATTGGGGGCATGAAGTAAGTATAAACTGCGTAGATATATTTTACAATTAACATGTTAACGAAAGTGGCACACGCTCAGTTCCAAAGCCATCCCAGCTTCATTTTTCAGGAATCTAAATGCCTAATTGGTCCACATTATTATGGTTCAAAACAATGCTAAAACAAAAGGGATCAAAGATCCAAAAATTTAAGTGGTTTATAATGGAAGACCGAGTCTAGAACGTGCGCCATTTGCATATATTGCAGTTGTAGAGCATTCTGAATCTATAATAGAAAATCCTACATTCCCTATCACAAACAATCTGCATGCATGCAAATCAAGATAAATACAGAACACAAAGGCCCATAAAGCTTACGAATAAAACATACCCCTTCAAACGAACATAAAAGAACAGAGCGTGGTATAATCTCTCCCCCCAAATTTTCCTTCGTAATGAGATTCAAGTCAGGTAGAGAAAATATTCTAACACATATCAGTCCACATTCCCACCGCAGCTAGCTGACTGCAGTTGGGATTTTCACCAATGGGATTTATATCAAGGCATGATATATCATACTCCAATTGTGCATGTTTCACTTCTGTCGATATCCCATCACCAATTTCTAGGTACACTAAATGACCACCATCAGTAGCCAAGAAATCCTATTAGAGAAAACTTATAATGAGAGGTCAAAGCTTGTAACATAACACTATATTGGATTAAGAGAAACTAATCATAAAGACAAAATGCTATGTCAACAATATAAAAAAGGATTCACTGTAGAGATCACAATCACAAATTCATGCTCTTGAAAACATGTAACATGTTCAAAGCGTAGTCAAGCTAATAAGCCTCAGCTGCCAACCACCAAGAATAAGTACAGAGGAATAAAAACGTATAGACTATATGGGAATTACACAGATGAGACCATCTCTGGAAAGTACACAAAATAATGCATTCGAAACCTCTACATCCCTCCATGAGTAATGGCATCTAGACTTTGAAACATAGAAGCTTAAGGAGTAAAAACAAAAAAGTAATAAATGATAACTAGTATCCATGTTAAGCTAGATTACCTCTCCTTAAATGAGAAAAACCTTGGTCAGCATCTTCAGTGGATTTTAGCATAGTTGGCTCTCCAGTCAAGTAGGAGACTACAGTTAACAAAGGAAAAAATAATAATAACTAGCAGATATAAGTGAAAAGAAAAGGTTGAGAACTAGAGACATTAACAACCCTTAACCCAACAAGTGATGATGTGAGACAAAATTAAATCATATGCAGAGATAACAAAAATAATATTTTTGATAATAAGATGCCAAGACAGTTACAATCTTCCCATGCCTTTGTTTCAATTTTAGTACTCTATATGCTTTGCCTACTTAAACATGGGAAGATAGAGAAAGAGAAAGGGGGGAAGTTTTCTGGATGATTTATTTAATTATAAACCTCGTTTAAGTACGTAGACAAGGATTAAACGAACCTCTCGCATTTCCAAATCTTATTCCCAATTTGTAACGCCCTACACCATTCTTTGAAATTTATATCCCAAATTGAGTCTCATCATCAAAACCACCCAGCACAATAACATTCACACAACCAGGATTTGTGTCTTCCTTGGACCTTACTTCAGCACAATTTGAGTAAAATTCTGGCCTTATAGGTTACTAACTAGAGGGACTCGTAATCTCAGTTGGCCAAGTTTTTGGATTTTCACCTTCAAACTTAAAATTCATAAGCACTTCATGAATATTTACATTATTTATATAGTTCAAAACCAAGATTGGATATAGCAATGAATAAGACTATTATCATTCTCAAATCTTGTAACATGTTATTCATCAAATTCTACATAGTGAAAGACATTTTAAGGTGAGAAATCATATAGCACTATGATTCTAGAACTCCTAGAACTCCTCCCATCCAACACAACAACACTGATTTTATCCACAAAAGTGTACCAAAAAAATGAAAACTGTTCTACCCCCTATCTGACACCAACAGCACTATGATTCTATTCATGAAAAAGCCAAGAGGGTATACAAAAGGGTATATATGCCCCTCTCTGACACCTACAAACTCAAATAGCACTATGATTCTGTTTTACTCAGTGTATAAAATTTCTAGTTCTAGAAAAAAAAAAAAAAAAAGGTCAGTCTTATATTCAACATCTCTGTAACTTTGAGCATATTGTACCCAATCGGGCCTCTTTAAAATGTTCTTCAGATGATGAGAGCCGCATGAGAGAAAAGAACCAAGAGGATCTCAATCTTTACAATAAATAACAATAACCCAGAACACTTTTCAATTTTCTTGACACAAACAGCAGTTACAGAAGGAGTAGATAGAGACAGTAGTAGAAGAAGTGAAAATAGACAAACATAGATTCGAAACAGAAATTGAGAGACAGAAGTAGGGGAAATGAGATGCAAAGCAAAAAGGGAACAAACCTATGCGGGTGTGCGATTGTGAGGGGGAGAGAACTACGAATTGTGAGAGAATCCTGTGCAAGAGTGAAAATCGTGCAAATTGATGAGGGCATTTACCTATCCTGGAAATAAAAAATAAAAATAAAAATGAGAGGGAATTTTGGGAGGGAAATTTCCACCGCCTCATATGATTTTATTGCCTCTTTTTTAAAACAGTTTTTAGGCAAGTTTCTTCATTTTTTATTGCCTTTCTCGAATTCTCAATAGTCATTGAAACAAAAGTCAAAATTCAAATCAACGTTCTGATTTTATTTTATTTTTAATGGAATTAATTTCCAAAAATACAATGATTTTCTGTTAGCATAATATCTTTCTATTTAGAATTCTCACCTTCTTTATTAAACAGGACATCTATAAATAGGCCTTGATTGTCCTAATATTGTTTGTCAATGAGAGTTGTTTAAATCCAACTTGTGGGAGATAAATGGGGTCTGATTTTTCTAAACCAATGCACCATGGTTTGAGATCAAAAGGTTCTTTATATATATATATTTGCTCTCTCCTTATTTAATTTGCAGTTGCAGTGTTTATTTGCAACTATGTACAAGATTATACACTTGGACTACATAGTTTTTTTAATCACTAGCTTTTGTTTCATTCTTATTTTCAATCTCCTCATTTTATTGTATTGTTTTGTTTGGTTGTATTTTTGTTTCTTTCTATTTTTTGTTTTCATTTTTCATCAAGCACAAGAAATATGTTTCATGAATCGTTTCCGAGAATTGTTTTCAAAAATAATTTTTGAAGACAATCCACTTTTTAAGAAACACTAAAAAAGTTTTTTTTTTTTTGTAATTTCCAAAATTATTTTTGCACGGAATGAAAACACTCGATGTTTACGAACTTTGATGAATGTTTGCAAACTTTTCTTGGCTTTTGTTTCTAAAAACACAACAAAACCAAAAACGAAAAAAAAAAAAAATATATGAAAATCCAACCAAGCAGAGCTGTTAACAATATAATTCTTTCTTCTCTTTTCTTTTCTTTTCTTTTCTCTTTATTATGCTGAAACTTTGCAGTGTAACAGTCACTTTTTGATTTGTCAAAACCTCTTTCAGGGAGATCATCAAGAAAACCAAAATACCGAAATGCTGGTGGTCAAAACGACTCGATAAGGCATAGCATTGGGGACCAAACAGATTTCCGAGCCGATGATATCAACCACTACGATGGCATTGATCATGCAAATCCAAGAAACAACCACAACCATGGTGTTCGTACAAACCATAGAAACAATGGTGTTCATGCAAACCCCAATACCAATACTGAAAGAACACATAGCTTTGGCATCCAAGCCAACTCATCGGATGATGATGATGAAGATGATCACGAACCGAGCTTCCCTCAAAGATACACAAGCGATGAGAAAGAAAAAGGAACAGCCATTGATGATGGATTTTCAGAGTCTTCTTCTCAGTATCCTCCAATTTATGACTCCGATAGGTCTGGACCGTCGTGTCATCGTCCGTTTTACCATGGTCAAGAGCCTGAAAGTGTGTACCAAAATTGGCAAAGAATGGAAGAGGAGGTTCCACATTGTGGAGGGTATGATCGTCAAATGCCTTGTGTAAACTATTATGAGCCTCCTCAAAATTATCGTGTAAACTATTATGAGCCTCCTCAAAATTATGGTGGAAACTATTATGAGCCTCCTCAAACTGAGCCTCCTCAAAATTATGGTGGAAACTATTATGAGCCTCCTCAAAATGAGCCTCCTCAAAATTATGGTGGAAACTATTATGAGCCTCCTCAAAATTGGGCATGGACTGGCTATCATGATAATAACTATGGAAGTTATTGTTATGATCATAATATGAATCATCAAAGTTCAATGGCTCGTGCTCTTGATGACCCTTTGAACTATGAACCTCAAAGTCATGGCCAAAATCAGGGAGTCTCATGGGGTGAAAGGTTTGCAATGGATGCAACGGATCAAATTTTTGGTGGAGTCGATCCTTACTCTAAAGTTGGAAGATATTAGAGAGAGCGAGAGAGAGAGAGGGTGTTTCTTAGCTTTGTTAATGATTTGGATTTAGTAAGCATTGATATTGTAGGGTTCATAATTTTTTTGCTTTTTTTTTTTGGGAAGAAGGGTTTATAATAGTTTTAGATGTGGAGATCTTTGAATTTTGGTTTGCGGTGTTCTTCATAGGTAGTATATCCTTTTTATTCAAGTATTGTGAACTTGGGTAATATTTATACATAAAAGATTTTTAGACAAATTATACCCGTAGTTTTTATATTTTGATGTTTGTATCATTTGGTTTCTATCGTTTTAGTTTTTAATTTTAAATTTTATATCAATTTAGTTCAATTGATAATACTATTAGGATTTTTTATGAGAAATGATCATTGAGTTAGTTCAGATTGAGTCACTGAATTAATTAAATTTATAATTTTATTTCTAAAAGCATGACACCTACTCATGTGTGCTTTTTTCATTAAAAATAAAATATAAAAAAAAAATTACATACATACATACAATTGAAATTTATTAGACCAATTTGAGACAAAGTCAAAAATTCATGATTAAAATTGAACCAATTCAAATTACAGTGACCAACATGACATAAGGGTTAAAATACCAAGACTAGCTGTATAATTTACCCAAGTTTATTTTTTTAATCAAATTTTCTTATTACTAACACAAAAATCATAAATTTATGTTAATAAATACATGTGAAATTCATTGTCCTTGTCTCTATTGATAAAAAAGCTTAGTTAAAAAATCATTTATGGGCAGCATTTTCTTATGGTGTTTAAATATAGGGGGTTGTTTTGGAGTTGATTTTTTGACATTTTATAAATAAATAAAAGTGTAAAAAAATAATTTAACAACTTATAATAATTTTTGTAACTATTTGAACCCCTCTTCAAACGGGCCTAGATACGGATAAAAGCTCTATCAAATCCTAATGATTCTTTTGTTCCATTCAATTTTAAACCTTTTTACATTGTTATTATGATGGACTAATAAAAAAAATGGATATGAGATCAAACAATATATTAGCCCATTTTAACGTGGTTAAACCCCCCTAAGAAATCTTGCTTGATTTGCTTTTCCTTAAACCACCCCAAGTGACACTCTTCCAATACTGAATATTTTCTACATATCAAACTTGTCTTAGGTGATATTTGATAAAACTGAATATTAAAAATTAAAGGTTATTTGATAATTTACTAAATTCAATCAAGTTGGCTGATTTATATAACTGATTGATTTATATAAGCAACTGAAGTAGTTAAATTTTTAATTTTACCTTTTTTACTTTTTACATTTAAATATTTTATTAAATATTTTTCTCACTAATATAACTAGAAAAAAGAATATTGTAATCACAATCATAAATCTAACCACTGAAAAAGTTTAGTACTCACTTTGTATGGTGTTTCAAGAAAAAAAGTCATCTCCAAGATGTGTTGGAACTCAAGCTCCCCATACCTCACCATACACAAGTTTACGCTTAGATTTGGCTTGTGTACTTGTAAAAAGTGTGTTGGTACTGTTACAATACTAGTGTCTTCATCTAGCCTATAGTTCGCTCTCTCTGTTGGCATATAGGTTGCCCCCTCTGAGGCTTGAATCATTAAACAGTAACTCACATGATTCTATACTCAACATGGTAGCCAAATTTTATACCAAATAATAAAAATCCGTAAGTAGAATTAACCCTTGAAAACTAGCTTGCAAGGAGAGGATACCTAAGAGCTTATATTCACATGATCAAACCAACTCTTAAGGGATGTAGGATCATAACACTCGGCCTTTTAAAATCAACCAATATATGCGATAAATATGTTACTTTGAGTTTACTTCTAGGAAATATGCTTCAAATTACAAGCAACCATAATTCAGAACATGCTTCCACTTATAAATTTGGCCTGATAATATTTTCACCATGCCGTGTGTGTGTGTGTGTGTGTGTGTGAGAGAGAGAGAGAGAGAGAGAGAGAGAGAGAATGTCAACATGATGATTTCAGCATAGTCCACTTCATTGTTAGGTTACAATCAAAAAGGTAAAATTGTAAAAAAGCTTTATAATGACATCCAAAAAGAGAGGAAAAAATCCAAGGAACAAAGAAACTCAAGTGAGACAGCTACTAAAGAAATGATCATGTAATGCCACAATGGCATATGGTTGTAAACCTGAATTCAAAATAAAAATAAAAAAAGAACAACAAGAAGTTGCTTCAATATCCAATTCTCTAATTCACCTCCACTTTCTCCAATCCTTTTCCACATCTATTGAAGTATACCAGGATTGTCGCCGCTTGGAGTTGCTTAACCTGTAGTTCAAGAGCACCTCTTCATGACAAAATGGCCTAGTGGCCACAAGGACAAGAGCCTTAAGAACCAGAACATCAGATTCACTGCTGCTAGATCCCCAAGATTTAAACCAAAAACTTCCAAACCTCTTCATCTTCGCTTCCTCTCCACTTCCAAACTTTATGTTTGGTATATTGGTTCTCATATCCTTCTCAGTTAACGGAAAATCATAAGGGCAAACCATTACATTTGGGACCATCTCTTTTGCAGGGTGGTTCACAAAATGGGCAAAAGCTAGTGGGTTTCTCCGCTTCAACACATCGCCACTACTGGCCCCTCGTGTGGCTTGCAAAGGTTTATTGAGCGTCTTCCAAATTTGGTCAGAACCTTTATTATTAGCATCATCTTTCACATTTGGCCTAGATTTAATAACACTCGACAAGTCCCACACTTCACCGATTTCACCCCCAACACCCCAAGGCGGTGCATTGATAACAGTTCCGTCGTACCTTGTGATCAAGTACGGGTTGTGTGTATCAACTATTGGATATCCAGGAATATAACGGTTGTAAGATGGAGAGTAAATTATTCTAGGGTAGAATGCTATTACAGTACCAACATCGGCTTGACCATCTATGAATAAACCTTGGCCAACGTCCTTATGCGGAATTTGAGATGGTTTGAGCTCAAGAGTGTAGCCTATGAGATTCTTTAGACTCTGAGACCACTCAGCAGGTTTTAACGGTTTTGCATCAGGTACAGCTGTGCTGAAAATTCATGATAATCAGATTCCAGCATTAAAAGTTACTCAAAATCATTGGGAGTTCCACACCAAATAATATAGGCATAAATTCGCCAGATGACCAAGCTAGGTACGGACTACAGTGATTAAAATTTGATACAGGCACGCAAACAGATATAATTATGTAATCTTCTACTATTTCCATTGAATGCAATCAAGATAAATTCAGAGAACCAAGTGACAATATAGTTATTTTAGTACTAGAACGTTTAAACCACAGACAAAATTTTGTCAGACAGTTTTAGTGGGGGGAGGGAAAAACAAAGCATCGGTTGATCATTAATAGATCTTAATAACTTCAATGCTCCAAGAGGTCCTGGAAACCTCATTAAAAGAAAAAACAATATAACAATAATTTCATATGGATGGTTAATCATCAATAACATGTCACATAAAAGGACAGAACAACATCAGTATCATTAATTGGGAAAGAAGATGCGGTTCTGTATATCACATCGAAATGACTAAGCCATAACATAAAGAAATTAGCATATAATAAAACAACCAAGATATGCATAAAAGATGACTAAATGCTCATTAAAAAAATAAAGTTTGTAAGATCGTACAATGCTAACATCCCAACTATTTATTTCAAATGCACACGCACACATACACACACAAACACACAAGGGGTCACATCAAATGAAAAAAGGAGTTCTGAGTCGCCTTATGAGGCTCCTTGATACCACTATCCTTCTTTCTTAGTTCCCATATACCTCTAATCATTTTTCACAGTCACTAACTTGTTCTCTTTTTGTTTTTCTTTTTTTCTTTTTTTTCCCCTGAAAATAGTCATGATTGATATAGAGAAAATGCAAGGAAAGAGATGTTATCTGAGATGTGTGATTGTTATAGTATTGCTGGGAACAGCAGAGGTGAAAGCCAGATTGGAGGCCTTGCTTTTGATAGTGCCAAATGTCAACGGTAATGGGGAAGTGAGATGGGATAAGGCATTAAGCACAAGTCAAGATCTTTTGTCAACAAGCTTAGATTTCTAAGAATGATCTCATAGTTTTGCCATAGTTGACTACTAGGATTCACGTACCCAGACCTGTCAAGCTCTTCCATATCAAGTTACTTATGCAACAAGACCATAGTTATAATTCATAATAACTATGTTATTATGCATTGTGGACTACCTATATTGCCCATAATAAGATGATTTTTCATGACTTGCCACTATATAGTTTCGGCAAGGAGCACTTAAAGGAACCAATTTATTCGCAATTCACTCACTTTTTTTTCCAGATGCCACATAAATTCAATTTAAATCAATAACACAAAGCTATGAAAGAAAAATAACAAATAAAAAGAAAAAAAAAAAAAACAATATCTTAGATGGTTTCAGTAAACTATCTATTCATTCTATAAGATAACAATAAATATTCTAAGATAAATTTTACAAATCAGGAAGTGGGTAAATTTAAGCAAACTCAGTGTTAGCTCAAATAGAGTAAAAAGCTATAGTAATTCCAAACACTAATAAAGTGAAATTTAAAATGTCCCGAAGTTGATAAAAACAAATTTCTAACAGTTTGAAATAAAGATGCAGATACGTACTCAACAGAACTTTTATTTTGTGGGCTCATCCTTCCAACAGCAAGGCCAAGGCCACTACGGGTCACAGCAGTATTCCTTTGCGAAGTTGATTCAGATGATTCATTTATGCTCTTTGAATCAGGAAGAAGAATTTCATCCATTGATGCACAGAAGGTTTTAATTTGAGAATAAATGTTTTCTTGAACTTGTTTTTGTTGATCAGCAAGGGAGGCCTTACCAGCCATATCAATGATCGCCTCTGCATCTGATTCATCAGCATTCCTTCCTAAACAATTATAGCTGGATATGCAAGGTTTTCCATAAGGAATTAAGACTAGCATGACAAAAAGAAAAAGGCAACTATATAGCAACAAAGGCTGCATCGTGTTCACATGAAGGCACATGGTAGATTAGAGCATCAATACATGACATGCAGAATATTAATCATGATGTTTGTCTCAATCTTCCAACACTATGAAAGTGAATTACCTCATCAAAGCTCAACAATTATCTATGTTACATGGACTCGGGTGAGGGTGTGTATCTTAGGGTTGGATACTTCAAAACTAAAAATTAAGGATACATGGATATGGATCCAAATTTGAATACAAGTACGAGGATACGTTAAATAGTTATTTTTTAAATATATATATTATATGAATATGAGTTAAATAGTTAATTTTAAATATATTTATTATTTTTTTATCTTATGTATTATTTTTAATTTGTTTTATTTTTAATTGATATATATATATATATATATTATAAATAAAAAAATATATATAACAAATAAAAAATAACAAATTATGTTAAGATAAATAAAAAATAAAAAATAAACGATTTGTTTTATAGATTTTATTAGATTTTTTTTATTATATATGATTTAATTGAATTTCTTTTGAGAGAGATAGAAAAGAGATTGATATTCACCGACATAGAGAGGAGAAGAGAGAACAGAGAAGAGAAAAGTGATCGACAAAGAGAAGAGAGAGAAAACAAAGATCGACATATATATATATATATATAGAGAGAGAGAGAGAGAGAGAGAGAGACGAAGACAAAGATCGTCTATAGTGGTGCCCAGTGTTATTAAAGGCGCACCTAGACCTAAGTCCCATCCAGGTCCAAGGTTTGCGCCTTGTAATGTTCCAGGCCAGTCGACTTCAATAAGGCACGCCTAGCCGTGCACCTAGGCCCAAGTTCTATCCAAACCCAAGATTTGTGCCTTGTATTGTTCTAGGCTAGATGTCTTCGATAAGGTGCCTAACTGATCCAAGGCACAATAAGGTCCAAGGCTTGTGTCTTAGGGATTTTTTTTAGTATTGCTTTAATTAAATTTTTTTTTAAAATCTAACCATTGATTTAATATGGTGCATCTACAGAAAATCCATACTCTTATTATAGATGCCAATACATTGGGCATTCAACCCCAAATCAATGATAAAAGAAAAATTACCCTAATGCCTAATCTCCGAAGAACACTAAATGTTTAACATTTCATTTTGTCTATATTGAACCCTATTATTTACTTATATTAATTTTTTATTTTTATTTTTCCGTACAAGGTGTGCCTCACTTCAATGGAGCCTGCTCCTCGGCTTGCGCCTTGAGCCTTGAGCCTAGGCCCCACGAGACCTTGGCGCCTTGGTGCACCTATCGCCTTTAATAACACTGCTTATGCCAAGTATTGCTATTCTATTATTGGAATCATACGGTTCGCGATTCGAATCATACAATTCAATTCAGTCAATAATCGATATGAACATGTTGCATAAATCTCAAATAGTTGTGAACCCTGAGTGAATCGATGAATCGATTGATTCACTTTTGATTTGCTGAAATCAATTTAACTTCTTTTTTGCTTTTTTATTTTTGAAAAAGAGTTCACACAATTTTTCTAAGGTCTTTACAATTACTATATGCTATCCTTTGACTTTCTCCCTCCCTATTTACTCTCAAAGACTCAAACCTGGAACAAAAAAGGAAAAAAAAAATAGAATCTCCTCTCTATATAATATTCTAGGTTTTGATCCAAGTGTTTACAGTTATAAAAGGAATCTTTTCAAGGCATCTAGTGAGAATGGTTGATAACAAATATTTAAAAGGAAAAGGTAAGGTGGAGATCTTATATTGGAACATGTGTTAACTTCTTATCTATTAGACTACTTGATCATTATTCAAAACAACATTTTTAGGAGTTTGAGTCTAAATATTTCATATTATGAGATATATTTAATCCCTAAGTAAGTGTATAGATATATTTTTCTATATAATAAAAAAAAAAAACAAATGACCGAACCTTTACAATTCACAATTTGATTTTATTCGCGATTTGATACAATGCCACTTTGATTCACAATTTGAATCCCCGAAAGTTTCAAATCTTCACTAGAAGTCAAACTACTTCCTCCAAGTTGGATAAGGGAAAAAATAATAATGAAAGTTGTTCAAGGTCAACTAGATCTCTTAACTCCTGCTAGTCAAGATCTTTTTGTCATTTAAGCCAAGTTCATTAAGTATTTTATAAGTTAATATTGTCCCATTGGGTAGATTTTTATCTTGAAAGGCATTATGTTAAGAATTTACAAAATAGAATGCATACCCTAATTACAAATTCAAAGCCTTACTACTGGATTTCTAGGTAGAAAAAAAATGTATATATTGCTCAAATTGAAATACCATAAGATTATTGTCGATAATAGATACTTTAGGAATTCAAGATCAATTTGCCTCTTATTATGACCTTTCCAGAATACATGACACCATTTTCAATACATTAACAATTGTTAAAATTTCTTCTTTTTCAAGGCCACAAAACTCAGGTCAATCAAGCATTAATGCATTCATAACTTTAAAGCACGAAACACAGGTGTTGTGAAAGGCAAAAGCAGGCTCGGGACAAGAGTAACATGAACAATTGTTAACTCAATAACCAAATGATATGAACCTGGTGTAAAGAAAGAGGCGATTTATATCAGCCTCAAATTGAATGTGCCTTGGATTTCTAGCAAATGTGGGACTTTTTGCAAGAATTCTCACAGCCTGATAGCAAAATAAAGAAACAGAAAAACCTTATTAAGAAGATGATGGAAAGATTGAACAGCAGCAATGTTTAGGACTAAAGCAGGGGGGCCACATTTAACACATGGGGGAATCTATCAACTAACAAATTCTGCAGTATTGTAACAAGATAAATTATCCCAAATTGGATGCAGATGCCATGTTGTAATTTTGTGGCCAACCCGATGGGGTCATTGATATTGTAAATACATATTTGGAATAAGGAGGTGAAATCTGTTAGTTGGTAGGAAAACTCCCAAAACATGCCTAAATATAGCACAAGTATTCAAAATCTTGACATGACGACATCTAAAGCAGTTGTATTGAGCATACTCTATATAACTCTTTGTCCCACATGTAACCATAAATTTATATTAAAAAAAAATTAAATAAATAACATTGGAGATAAAGGTGCAACAATGAGTAAGGTTAATTGACAGTGGCGGGAAGTGAATAAGAGGTAGTGACAAATTAAAGTATGGAAGCTCAAGCTGCTCCACTATTTATGTATCATCTCAAATATGGATTCTTCGAAAAAACCACCCACTTCTAATGAGTAAAACCCCCTTGAATGTAATGAAGACAATTGATTCAAGTTAACAAACCAAGTGGATAGTGTGGTCTGCTTCCACAAAAGAACCTTTAATAAAAAGGTGCAAGTGCGATTAAAATATATAAACTTCTTCTCTTTAGAATCTTTTGGTGCAAAACATATCACGTTAAAAACCTAGCCAAAGGTTAAACAACATGGCTCTAAATTGTGGTACTAGGAGACAAAACTGTAAGGGTTACAGTGTAACAGTATCAAGTATCAAGCGATACACAAGCTGCTGTTGGACTAAAAAACAAAATCACAAAATGAAGAAAAACTACTCATCATATTTTGATTGGCCAAAGCTAATTTCATTTCCCCAGCAAATAATAAATAAATAAATTTTGCAAATTTATTACATTTTTGTGTGTGTACACGTGTTTTTCTCACATAATAGTTTCCTATGTACGTGAGGTTGTTATCCGCATCAATAGAACATAGTTTATTTCTCTTTTTGTCCCTTTTTACATAAATGTTCAAGTGACCTAACATGTTCCCCCCACTCTGTACTTGTCCCACCAATTACAAAACCTTTGTGCTCTTATCATTTCCTATACAAATTCTAACTAGTGATAATTGTCCATAAGATTATGGGTGGCCCTCACTTTAGATTGCCCAACCCAACTAGTGGTCTTATGTATACATCAATCTTCTAGTGATCTTATGTATACATCAATCTTACACATCTACATCAATCATACTATTCATTATTTTTCTCCCTAACCAATTTTATTTTTCAAAAGCAAGTAAAAATCTTCATTTTTTACCATAAACTTATAAAATTTTCAGTAAATATATCCACCCAGGTTTATGAAATACACAATTGATTCCCTCACATTTTGAAAATTACATTCCGCTCTTTAAGGTTCCAAATCTCATTACAATACCCCCTATTAACCCACAATCAACTAACGAATTTTGATGACATCATCATCAAAATTTCAAAAATACCAATTTTAACCTTAATAACCCAAACCTAAACCTAATCCCCAACCCTAAAAATAATGAGATGTGTTATGATGGAAGAAAACAAGGAACGAAAAGGGGGGTGAGGCCGGCGATGGTTTGCAATGTTGCTGGGTGGAGGTGTATTGGTTGCTACGATTGAGGGATTGCTGTGTTGTTATACTAGGGGTTGTGTCTCTCTCGAATGGTTTGTTGATCAATTTTTTATTTGTTAAAACTTGTGGTTGTTTGTAGGATGGCTACAATGGTGAATGTAGTGGTTTGATGATCGATTTAGTGTTGGTTGAGGGTGGAATGGGGTGAGGATCGCAAGGGAGGATGGATGAGTGATGGTAGAGGATAGGGGTTCCGGGGAGAGTGGAAGAGGATTGGGGGTGGCAGAGGAGGGTGAATGAAGGATGAGGGGTGGTATGGAAAGGTGGGAGTTAGCAGTTAAGGATTGGAGGGGAGGACGGTGGCAATCCCTTGTCGCAAATCTTACTCACAAATACTTACAAGTCGTTTGAAACTTTGATGTAATGCTTCAGTGATGTAAGATTTGCTATGTTTAAAGTTGAATTATTGGGCCACCACTTTCCCTCACACAATACAGCATGCTCACATCCTCAAATTCCACTTCTACCTCAATCAATTTGGGGATTTCTTTGGTAATGATAGGAATTGGGGGTAGCCATAGGTTTCACACAATTTCCACTAACAACGGTGTTGCGTTGTTGGGGTTGTTGTCGTGGAATTTGTTGGTGGATGATGGCAGTGTTGTGATAATGGGTGTTGGCAATGGCACTGTTAGCCATGGATAATGAATAGTAGTTGGAGGTGGTTGGGTGCAGTGGACGGTGAAGTAATAAAAAATGGTTGGAGGTGGTTTGGTGGCACTGTTAATCGTAATGTTATATAATTTTGAAGTAACAGCAGTTCAACCAACTTATAGTTGCCTCTAGTTTTCCTCAAAACAAAACCATTTTAATCTACTTACCCCAAATTAATTTTAACAAATTGAAGCAAAGAAAATACTAGCCTTACTTTTCCACTAAATGCACACCACCGTAGGCACATATAAAAAGAAAGGGATCTCAATCCAAAGAGATTAAAACCATGAAATTAGCTTAAAAAGCTCCGCATAAATATTTTTGTACGAAAATAAAAGTAGTAAATTTGGGGGGTCGGTAAATATCCGATTTACATTACGAACAAATATAATAATAAACCCTTAATTTGGATGTTCATAGTTATGTGTGGGTATGCCAATTAAACTAGTTTTGAATGTAAAATGAGTAGTTCAACCAAACAGAAAGAGAAAGAGAAAGAGAAATGAATTGGAAGCAATTTCAATCAATTGCAAGCATTGTCCAGAAAGAATCATAGATATATACCAATAATCAAATCAAATTAACAACAAATTTATAAAGCATTCATATACACACATATATATATATACATAGAGAGAGAGAGAGAGAGAGAGAGAGAGAGAGAGAGAGTACCTCTTGAAATTTCTGGAAAAGAAAAGCCATGAGATGTGTGTTTTTGTTCTCTCTGTATCTCTCGGAACTGAAGCTGGGGGTTTGGGTTTTAGAGGCACCAAACCAAACCTTGTTCGGATCGGAGCCCCAAACCAACGCCATGCATCGGATTCGGGTTGATCCGAGGTTCCACCGTTCCATTGGATTTGGGTTGGTGCGAGAAAAACAAGTTGAATTGTGTTGAGTTTAGTTGATTTGAGTTGAGTTGCATTGAGTGGCTTAGAGCACCACATCAGTATCAACAAACATAGATCTTGGTTAAATATAGTTAATAAATTATAAAATTCTTATTGTATTAGTCTTAACAAGTTATTTTAAACTAATTTTTGATTAATTTTGCTACCGGATATCGTTGCATATAGTGATATACTGTTTACAGGTTATACAATGTTTTATTTTTTATTCTTAAGGGTGACGTCATATCCTGTCAGACGATCGGTTATTTCATATTTTTTTTCTATTTTTTTTAAGAATATAAAATTGCATAGATATATCCTATGTACTTTGGATGTCCGGCCAGACAACGCTGTTGGGCACAAATTTATTTTTTAAAAAATATAAAACTGCACATATATAACAATACAAAATTAACTTCTCCTATACTACTTTGTCTGCTTTTTAACAATACAAAATAAATATTTTACAAAATTTAATTTTAAAATAGAGTCTAATATACTGTGTATATACCAAAAATACTAGCTAAAATAGAAAAGTAGCTTTTTAGTTATAATTTGACTCAAAATTTGTTGAGACTGGTGTGGATAAACATTGGCAAATTGATTAAGCCTTCGCTTGGGAAGAATTTTTTTAACCTGATTTGTTAGTTTTTTTTACTATTTTAGCATAGTTAAAAAAGTTTCATTTAAAATGAACTTTTGACTTTTTTTTTTTATAGTTTTGTAAGAAAAAAATGAAATAATTATAGTCTGAATGTTTTATCTTATTAACTTATTTTTATCTTTTTAGTTTCAACCGTCTTACCAAACAATACTTAAAATTTATCAATTTACCTATAACCCGCTTACATAAATGCAAAATTATTTTATACTGAGCTTTCTAAAATTCTAATACCAGTAGTCGGGTGGCACCTATCATTTTCATTGTATAATTTTTCTTAATTTGATTATTTTGCTTATTACTTTATAAAATATAATTTTGAATAATATCATATATTCGATTAATTTCTGAGTTTTTTTTTTTTTTGTCAATATTTAGAATAAATCATAATTTTAAAAGAAAACACAAAAACAAAAATGAAAAAAAACAAGGTTGTATATTAAGAGACTTATTTATTTATTTATTTTGTATTTCTACTTGTCCAACTACTCAAACTATTGGTTTAAAATAGTCAAAATATTCAACTAACTTTTCAATTTTAAGAATAAGTTGGTGCCGGATTGAAAAATTCTCAATATGTCAAAATTAAATTTGTTTATTAATTTTTCACAAAACCAACCCAAATCAACTTGTGCGCACCCTTATTTGTGGGACAAAAGTCCAATAAAAATAAATATATAAAAAAAATAAATGAGAAAATATCATATAAATACTTGTAAATTAATGGAGTTTAAGTGAGTTGTGTTTCTTGTGCAACTAACTGCAAAATTTCTACTAATTTGAAATTAATTTTTTCATTTTCATTTATCTATATTTCCCTACAAAAAAGGTAAAATAATAAATTATTTTGAACAAAGAGTAAAGTAGAAATAATCTTTCCAAAATTTTAACAACATATTAATGAAGTTAAATTTTCTATACATATGCACAGAGATGATGATATTATTACTGAAAATTATGAATTGCCACTCTATAAGTTTTGTTAGAGTTCTAGTACACAAAAAGTTCGCTTACCCTCTCTCTCTCTCTCTCGCACATGTCATCTTAGATTTTGAACGACACTACCATTGGCAAATCACAACCACCGCTGTCATTATCACCAATTTCTTCATCAGATTGTCTATGCACGGTCACCTTCACTTGACTTCAATGACCTCATACAACGACTACTGCCTTACTACATTGTTCACGTATAATCTCTACCACCTTCATTTCAAACATTCTACCACCAACGCTACCTTATTGCTTCTTCGTCTGCTTCTATGGTCCAGATTTGTATTGGTTTCTCTTAATCTTTTTCTTTCTTTATTCTCTCTTATTCTTGTTTTTGTCTCTATCTATTCTCTCTCATTCATTCCTTTGTTAAAAAATATGTAAATTCAAAGTCACACAGTGAAATACAAGCATAATAAAATACACAGTGAAATTTTTCATCACACGATGAAATTACTATGTCTCAATGAATTTTCACTGTACGAGTTAATGAAATTTGGCTTTCTGCACCCAAAGAAATTTTAACTAAATATTAAAAATTGTTAATAGGAAAAGAAAATGCAAAAATGTGTTTTTTAGAGGTAATATCATTTTGCTCCCTAAATTTTCATGTATTTTTCAATTTGACCCTCAAATTTCGATTAATATCAGTTTTTACATAAACTTTTCAAAATTTTGATCAATTTGGCCCCTGCCATCACATTCTGTCTATAAGTAGACGAAAGAAATTTGTTTCATAGCTCAAAATTTCAGAGGCTCAAGTGGCTCGAATGCCAAAACGACGTCATTCTGCATTTTGGGCATTTTTTCCCCTCTATTTTCTCTTTAAAACAGAGAGGCGAGAAAAGAAAGAAAGAAGGAACAGAGAGAAAAGGGAAGAAGAGAGAAAAAGAAAAGAAGAGAGGGAGAACAAAGAGAGATATATATACAATTCCATGTGTTTATACACAGATCTGTGTATACACACAGAGAAGGGTTGGAATGGACGATAGTGATGGCAACGTCGGTGCGTGGAGATGTTTGCAACAGTGATGGCGATGAACGACGGTGATGGCTGCGTTGGTGGGTGGAGGGTTTGTGTAAGGTCCCGGTGTCCCACATCGGGAATGGAGGGGGAGTTCCTATGTTATAAAAGTAAAAATCTGAACCCTTATATAGTATCGAGGCCTTTTCTCAGGTGGTGAAATCCCTAGTAGAACTTCCCAGTTAAGCGTGTTTAGGCTAGAGTAGTTCTGGGATGGGTGACCTACTATAGGAAGAACAAATCCGTGCGTGCATGGCTCAAAGCGGACAATATAGGTGATATATGAAGGGTTGGGGTGTAGACACCCCATTTTTGACAGCCCTTAAGACTTGGGCGTTACTGATGGTTTACTTGGTGATGAAAGGTGTGTAGGGTAAAGGTTCAATTTCTTCCGCAAGAGGAGAGTCAAATCCCAACTTCACATCCGTTTTTGGACCAAAACTATTTTGAATGGTTTGTAGACCTTAAAACCCTCTCTTTCAAAACATTTTTGAAAATAGCTTCCTACGATGTCCCGACGCTCGCATTTTGTTAAATGTTGCGCTTTTCGGTAAACTGAGCAAGGACAAAGTTGAAATGAATGAAAGAGAGTTGAAATCTTTGAAAAATCTTTCAAAACACCTTACTTAAGGGTTTGAAGTTGAAGAAAAGAGGAGAAGAGGGAAGAAACCAAGTTGAAGAAGAAGATGGGCATGAATTGCTAAGAGAGGGACGAGCAGTCCTCGCTAAATCAGGCCTATCTGTCTATGCACTTGGAGTTAAGGTATGAGGCCACCACCGTTGGAAAGGAGACTTCTGGGGCTTCATTTTTCACTCAAGAATCTCCTAAAACCGAGTCCGGATGGGGGAGATATGATTGGTTGAAGTTGGGCATCATTCCAGTTGAACCGAAACTGAGCAATCTTCAATAAAAGAGGCATAACTTTTTTTCACAGTTGGAATTTTTATGCAAGACTGCCACCATTGGAAAGCTTACTTCTGGGGCTTCAGTTTAGACACAAGAATGACCTGAAAAGGAGTTCATATGAAAGAGTTATGCCAATTTGAAGTTGGACCTGCAGAGCAGAATTTGATATCGGCCACAAATATGTGCTACCGGCCACAAAAGTAACAGATCGGCCAAAAAAGTAGTAGGCCGGCCATCACAAGTAGTAGGCCGGCACTAAAGATGGCCGGCCGCCCAAGAATGACCCAAACTCAGCTTTTTTGAAGATATTTCATCCCCAGCTGTTTCTAGCTTGCTCTAGCTATCCCCAGCTCAGCTATTTCCGACCTTGAGTGTTGCTTTTGCTATATATGATGATATATCTCCCATTTTCCAAGGGAGAACTTCCTAAGCAAGTTTTGAGAGCTTCTCTCATTAAACTCCCCCTCTCTCTACAATTTTCAGAGCAAGAACCTCTGCCTCTCTCTCTAGAGCCTCTCCCTCTTGCCTTTTGTGTATGCAAGTAGAGAAATACCCCTGTTTTGCCTAGACATCCTTGGTGAAAGTGGTCCATCTTTCGAAGGAGGTTGCTTGAATCTTACTTGGGACTTTGTTGGAGCTCCAAGAGGTGTTTTGGCTTAGATTTTGGGCTGGTTTTGCAGCTGTATATCAAGGGTAACATCTCTCTCCCTTTAAGTTTGTTTTACATATTTGCTTGGCCATCTTTTCACACTACTTTGGGGCTGTTTTGGGGGTGGTGTTGAACTACAAAAACCTCTATTTTTTCCTCTATTTTTCATTCCTAAAGGTCTTGGTTTGTGCCTTGGTGGGCTAGGGGGTTGTCTTCTCTTTTGCTCCTTGGCTTGTAAGGCCTTGTGAGCCAACTTTCAAATTTTTCAAACAACTTCATTTTGGCCTTAAAACCACTGAATTCCAAAGGAATTTCAGTGGTAGAAAACTTGTTTTGAGGGTCAAAATAGGAGGGGGTTGTCCCCCCTCCTCTTCTCTTGTTTGCTTGTATTGATGGCCCTCCAAAAGAGCATGTGTTTCTACTTCTTGGAGGCTTTGTTTAGCCTCATTTTTGTGACTTTCCAGACCTTCCATAAATCTGTTTTGGGCTGTCTTGCTCACCTCTTGTATGCTTTATACACTTGTAGTGTAAATCCTCTTTCCTAGCCTTGTTGGCCTTACAAAGTAGCATGTTTGTTAAGCATGTATGGGCTCCATTTCAGCATCTTTTTGGTCATTATTTAGCATGTCATAACTCTGTCCAAAGTTGGTTTGATGGCTCCTTGCATGCATCATGCACTTGTAGTGCATTTCCATGAAATTGCCTTAACATGCTTTGTGCTTTGAGCCTTGTTTTTAGCATGATTTTGGCTTGACTGAAAGAAGCTTTTAGTCATGTTTCACCATGTTTAAGCTATGTTTTGTGTTGATTTGATCATATATGCCATGCTTTGTATAGACACCATGCATTCTAGCTTGTTAGCTTTGGGTGTGTGAGTCATTAGCATGCTTTACTTGGCTCATTTCAATGATTTGGCATCATTGGTTATGGTATTTTAGTCCATATTTCATGCTTGTATGCTTGCATTTTCCATCCTTTCAATGTTTTGAAGAGTTGGCGTCTTATGCTCCATGATTGGGTCATTGTGCATGCCTTTAGACTTAGGCCATTTAGATGCCATCTAAGTGGGTTTTGGGGCTTATTTTGGCATGATATGATTCTGTTTTGCATTGAATAATCCATGCCATGTTTGGTTATGATAGGTGTAGAGCAATGCTCCCTTTTGTAGCTTTGAATGCCCTTTGTTTTGGGCCCATTTCTTAGCATGTTTTAGCCTTGTTCCATGCATGCTCTAACCTTGTTTTGGTTTGCCTTGGGACTATTTTAAGTCCTCTTGGCCCTTTGGGGCTTGGTTGATATGGTCATGGCTTGAACCCCTTGGCTAGCCTCAAGTTTTGGACTTCCTTGCATGCTTTACTTGGGTAGTTTGATTGGTTTGGCACCACTCTTAATATGATTTCAAATCCTAGCATGCTTGTCATTTGTCCATATTAGTCTCTTTTAAATGTGTTTAAGAGTTGCCTCTTTTATGCCTTAGACGATAGGCCTTTGTGCATGCATGTTTGCATATCTATTCCATGCTTTTGTTGCATCATATTGGCCACTGATTTTGGCATGCTTGAGAGTTACCCATGTTAGTGTAAGTCCATCTCACCATGTTGTTGCATGCTTGTTTCATTTTGCATGTTGTTGTATGCTATACATGTCCACACATTTAGGTTGTATGCCTATTGCATATTGCATGTTAACATGCTCATGTTGCATTAGATTTGTTGCACACTTGAGTTATTTGCATGCTTGCTTGCTTGCCTAGGTTGCATTGCATTGTGTGTGCATCCCTTGCCTCTTGATCAATCATGATAGAGGTTGGGGCCCTTTATGTGTTTTGTGCATTTCATTCTATATTGAGTTGCACACTTGGCTTCTTTGGCCATCATGTATTGAAATGCGTGATTGATGGCCCGAGGGTCGAGAGCCATACTTCCTTCAGTTCATAGCATGATAGGGAGGGTGGTCGTGCATACATTGTCTTGTAAATTCTTTGCCATGCACTGTCTGTCCTCTGCTACAGCAAAAACAGAATTCTACAGGAACAGATGGCCGGTTGACTACATTCAGTGCTGACCAACTAACAAAATCCAGCCGATGACTCAACCTTTGGCCGATGATCATCTTTCCATGGCTAGTGGTCCTGTATCTTGGCCGGTGACATCCCACAGTGCTAAGGGAGTGGTTCAGAAGCAACCTTGGGATTTGTGCAGTTCTCAGAGGTGCAGAATAGTGCAAACAGAGGCAACATGTGGCATGGCAACGGGTTTCCGAGTGAGGCGAATCGAGCATGCATCATCCAATCATTTCGAGGCGGAGCTGCGGCGGCCTCTTTAATCTCATACTTAGATTATTTTGTATTTAATTTGTTAATTAATTAGAGGTTTTGTAATATTTAATTAGCTAGAATAGTTAATTATTTATTTGGTTTGTGTTATTTGGACCGTCCGTTGAGAGGGCGAATCTTGTAATAAGTGTACGTGCATGTGTGCATGTCTTCTAACCTCCATTTCTTTCTCCCTTTTATTTAACTACTTACGATGGTTAGATTTAGAGCATATTTCAATTAGCATCCTTATGCTATGCATGTTTGCGTCCATCCATTTGTATTGCATGCACCGGGCTCGGCGCATCATACTAACTGCATTGTATTTCAATTCCAACTTGAATACGTGTATCGAATTGTCGCATTTCATATGCCATTCTTAGATCAGCCGAGCCTATTCTAGTTGCATTTTGCATGTGTTGCATTAGCCATTGCTAACATGAACTAGGGTCATGCAATAATTACTAACTAGTTTCTGTTTTGGCTTGGAGTACTCGGTGAGTGTTTATGCTTTAGCATCCTTACATGCATGTGAGTGACTGCCATGATAGCATTCTTACCATGAGGCTATGTGCTTATGTGATATAACTGTCTGAATGCCTGTTGGTGAAGGTTGGATTACTTGAATTGGAATAATTCATCAAAATCCACGTCTTAGCCTACTTGCGAGTAGCACCTTCAAACCGTTTTTCAAAACGAACATGAGATGTTTTGTTCCAATTCAGGCGACCCAGTCTATACTTGTATGTTGTGCGCATCACATAGTAATTCTAGGCTAATAACCGAAATAAGAGCACATATGTTTTCAAAACTCGATATCATGCTTAGTAGTGGCCGATCTTTGATCGGGCGAGCGGGGGTGCTCATAGCTGACCTTTCCTAATCATACCCAAGTTCCCGAGCCGAGGCAACTTTGGTAATGACGGACACGTGGCCTTAGGCAACGAGTCAGGGTTTCCTAAATTTCTCAAAATAAAATATTTAGGTGGCGACTCTGTATCTGGCAAAGCAGTCCATGTTTGGCACTTCTTTCAAAAATCTGTTTTCAAAACGATTTGCCGAATTTGGACTCTTTGATGATTCATTGGCCTTGCATTGCACTCTGCGAGATTAGCTATAGGACCATGACATTGAGTCCTGAACTGTAGTGAGCCCAAAGGAACAAAACGGGATCTCCTCCCGGGACGTTCGGGGACGTCTACAGTTTCTGGCGACTCTGCTGGGGATTTAGAGAACTTGACTCAAACTCATGATATCTTGTTTTGATTACACTTATGTGTTTCTTTGCATTGCATTTGCATTGGTGCGCCTAGGACACTGTGTTTGCCGTATGCTATTCCTAAACAGTTTGTCGGAGGTCTGCTTTGAGAAGCGTGCCATAAGGCTGACTGGTTGCGGGCTCTGCCACGACGGGAACACAAATCCCAGTTGTTACCGGGGCACCCTTTTGACCATTCGACCTAGTGCATATCGGAATCCATAGTGACCATTCCAAACTAGGACAGGTTGCTTACTCGATTGTAGGTTGTTTGAAACCACTGTGTGTGTAGTGAAACCCTAGTTCTTGACGAAACTAGGACAAGGAAACCCTACCCCAACATAGGGGTGTATTGGCTCTCATTTGCTTGTTATGTGCTTTTAGAGTTGTGCCTCTACAAGGAATGCGTATATCAGTTTACAAGTCTGGGTATCAGGTCTGCGGGCATCAATACTTTGGGGAATCAGTTTTACCTGAGGGTATCAGTTTACAGGCAGAATTTTGGGCAGAATTCAGTAGAGAGTACAGTCATTCAGTTATGCTCAAATCTATTCTGGTGAAATCAAGCTGAGATGCTGCTTGTTTTCTCTTTTGCAGAGGTAGTCTTGGAACCATAGCTTCAGAAGGCTCCAATATCCCCCGAGTACACCGGACTTGTGTTGATAGACTTTGTCAGGTCAGAGATTCAGTTCAAGGGCAACCAGTGTTTCCTTCGCTGAGGCAGGGTAAAAAGGCCAATCAGGGCTCACCGGTACAACTGATCTGTTAGTCACCAGCCACATCACCTTTGTTCTAATTCAGCAGACCCGTGATGGCACAGGGTTCGGAAGAATTTGTGGCCGTGATAGCAGCGTTAAATCAGGGAACTGCCATGCAGGATGAGACCAATGCTGAAATGCAACGCCCATCTGGGGCATCTGCCACACATCCGGTTTTAGGACCTCAACCGAACTTTGACCCACTTCCGCCAGCTGAAGATTTGCATGGTCCGGATCCCCGAGAAGGGTTGGCTCAAGCTCGAGTTTTCAGACCCTTGGTACAACCTAATGAGAGGCTTTATCCCCTTGATGCCAATAATCTCGATCTGACCGCGGTGAAAATTGCGAACCTTAAGAAGCAATTCAAAAAAAGCACAGGCCCTTAACTCCATTCCCGACATTGAGGATGGGTACACTGAGGCTGCCATGTGGCTCCCAGATAGATTCAAAATGCCACATATTGACCGTTTCGACGGGTCTGGAGATCCTATGGTACATATCCAGCTTTTCTTGGATGTCCTGAAGTCGATGGGTCTGACTAAGCCACAGAAACTCTCTCTGTATGGAAGAACCCTGTCGGGTGTAGCAGTTGCTTGGTACGCCAAGTTGGAGGATACAGTGAAGTAAAACTGGGAAGAATTGGCTGAGGCCTTTGTTGATCAGTATTCTTACAATACCCAAGTTGAAATGACCATGTAAGAGCTTGAAACAACCCGCCAGAACCCAACAGAGCCTTTTGTGGAATTTGTTGCAAGGTGGAGAGCAAAGGCAGCACAGATGACAGATTGCCCTTCTAAGAGGAATCAAGTGCAGATGATGGTGCGAAACCTCGAGCATGATATGTTGCAAAAGTTGATAGTCGCTCCGTTATTCACTTTCAAAAGTTTGCATGAATTGGGGGTTCAAATCGAGAATGCGTTCAACAGTGGGATCATTCCTAGAACAAGTGAACCGACAAGGAGGGTGATTTTAGGGAGTACCAATGCTGGTAGTAGCGTTATTCCCAAACCCATCGAAATCAATACAGTTGCCACAGCCGACCCTTTTGCCAATCCAAGCCTACAAACCGCCAGCCCAACCCGAGCTCAGGGTAGAACTTTCACCCCCCTCTATATGAGCTTGACTAGCGCACTAAAAGTCTTGATGGAAAGAGGGTATCTCAAACCCCTCGATCCTCAACCTCTGCCTGACCCACTCCCAACCAGACATAACCTCTCAAAGTACTGTGTGTACCATCAGCAGCGCGGTTATGGCACCGACCGTTGCTACCGCCTTCGTCATGAGATCCAGAATATCATCGACAACCGGACGATAGCTCCACCTTCAGACCCCAATGACCAAGTACCTCATTCACATCTCAACCTAATCCACACACTGGTTGTCCCTTATGACCCCAGTGTATACATCACCCCAGTCCATCTACCCAAGCCTAATGTGTTTATCCTAGAAAGCCTGGACTTATGCATGATGGGTGCATCTGGACCCCAATCATCTCAAAGCCACGAACCCATTACTTCTGAGCTGATGAAAATGATTGAAGACCTTCAGAGAACTGTGGCAGATTTGGCCTTTGGGGTTTTGGCCCCATCATCGACCACATCACGTACCAGGGAGTTCATATCTAAAGGCTCCCCAACCTTGGGACGGGCTGCATTTAAAGAAGGCCAATCCCTTGGCAAAGTGGAAGCTAGTGGAAAGAACAAGGTAGGGGTAGACATGGATCCTCATGAACACCTTTTGTGGGCTGTTGAGGCTTTGAAAGCCAAAGAAACAAGAAGTGATTGCAGTCGTTACAAAGGCTGTGGATGACACTTTCACCACTAAAGTTGAGAGCAGTTTAAATCAAGGGACAAGCCGGGAGAAGGGCCGTTGTACCAAGAATGTTCCTTTTAGCACTAAACCCTTGCTCGGAAGAGATCAGCAAACCCAGTCAGCGCCTACCAATCCCTTTGCTGGTGCATCCAGCAAAACTCCACAAACTTCAAAACACCCACCTCGGGGCCAGAGGGTGTTCACACCACTGTACATGTCTCTATCAGCGGCCTTGAGGGTCCTGATTAGAAAGGGGTATCTGAAACCCCTAGAGTCGCGGCCACTGCCAGATAAACTTCCTCCCTCCCATGATCCGGCCAAGTACTGTGCCTTTCATCAGCAATTCGGCCATGGCATTGATAGTTGTTACCGTCTTCGCCACGAAATACAAGATCTGATTGACAATAAGGTCATCGTCGCACCAGGCTCTGCAAAGTCTTTTGACACTGGGTCAGTGAACTTGGGGGATAATGTGATTATGTGATCGGGGGATAAACCACTTGCGGGCGGCGCTCAGTTTACTCCAGATGTGGCGTATGGCACGCACTATTTTAAGCATTTGCGAATGCTAGCTTTTATGTTTCCTGACTTGGGTATTGGGTCAGTCTTGTTGTTTTGTATAGAGTCAGTTTTTTTATGCTGAGTCAGTCGGGTCTGTCTTGTTGTATCGAGTCAGTCCTATTTTGTTGGAGTCGGGTGATTTCGGGGGTGTTATCTCGGACATCACTTGCTCGTTTTATGTTTGTCTTTTTGCACTCTTTCTTTTGAGTCTGTTTCTGCCTTGGAGCCGGTTGTGCCAACAGATTTGAATGAAACAGCAGTGATTTTCACACTCTTGTGTTTGCCTCTGCCTTGTGCCAATTGTGCTAGAAATTCTGAATAAGATGGCAGTATTTGACTAAAAACTGTGTCTTTTTTGTGCCTTGAAGTCATTGCATTGACCTAAGTTTTTCAATTTTTTTTGAACATTGTAATGGAAAACAAAGAGGAAGGAATTCCTCGGGATTTGCAAAAATTTGATCAATTGAGAGGAAGAGAGGCATGCTAAGCCCTTAATGAATCTAATCATGTTTGTTAATGCGAGTACTGCGAAGGATCCTGGCTTAATCCAGATTGGTTCCGCACTGTCTTCAGTGCGAGTGACTAGTCGCTTTCTTAAAAGATTTCAAAAAAAAATGTGTTTTGCGCCATCCTGCGAAGACCTGTGTGGAATCGCTCTTGAGATTGCGCAGTTTAGGATCGCTCTCAGCCTCGAGACTCACCCCTTTTGCTTTCAAACCTTGAATTTAAATTCAGAGTGTTCAATGGTCAACCATTGAAGGAGGCCTGTGTGGCCAGATTTGAAGCAGCCCATGAATTAGCGGCAAGAAAGTTAGATCGAGAAAATTAGATGTCATCAAAAGAAGCTTGCAAAGCTAGATCAGAAGTACCCCTGGAACTAGGGGCAAAAATGTCCGTTGCGCTCGAAGAGCCGAAGATGGATCATTCCACAAATCAATGAAGATCAGCAAGAATGCCAAATCCCAAAGGGGAGGAAAGAAGAAAGTTTTGTTGAAAAATAACCGAGTTCCTATCCATAACACTAGGGGCAAATTCAGCCCCCATTGGATGGACTCCAATATCATCAGTGAACATCAGCCATTCTCCTGGATTCAGATGACTTCAGGATCTCAAAACCATTTGACATGGACAAAGCTATACTTTACCCTTGAGAGGCTCACTGGGCTGAAAACCCAGAAGGGCGACCTAGGCAAAAGTTAGAGCAAGAAAAAGAAGAAAAAATGAAAAGAAAAGCAAAAAGAACAAAAAAAATGAAGAAAATGAAAAGAAAATATGTAAAAAGAAAAAAGAAGAAAAGAAATGAAAAGAATTGAAAAGAAAAGAAAAACAGAGCTCGCAAGGTCGAAAACCCCAGAAGGGCGGCCTTGGCAAAAGTTAGGGCGTAAAAGGAGAGGTTAATACCTGAGTGTACCTTAACCCTGAACTACGTAAGGCTTGATTCCCATCTTTGGGATACATAGGCAACTTCATTTTAAAGTCCAGCCGTAAAACACTTCAAATTCGACTGTGTCCATGTGATGGTTCTGGTCATCTTTGTCTTCTCTGTATTCGAGAATTCGGTTGTAATTATCACTGTGAGGACTGGTTGCCATGTGCTGCGGTGCTATTCAGACTAGGGGCAACTTTCAGTTGCCATGCAATGCCCTTCAGACAAGGGGCAATTTTTCATTGTTTTGGATCTGAGGTTGTGCATCTCAAGCGTAGGTTCTGTGCTCGTTAAGCAGTGATCGTTTGCAAAAAAACAGTTTTTGAGAATTTTTACTAAGGTTGACCAATTTTCTCAAAAATTATTCCATTTTCCAAAACTGGACCATTTCTTGGACCCAAAAAAGGAAAATTTTTAGTGCTCATAACCTGACTTGCATGATTTCAAATCAGAAAATCGAACAAATATGTTAATCTAACTCTTATATTGGTCAAAACTGTTTTAGTAGAAAGCCAAAACAAAAAATGGTCAAAATGATGAACTAGGGGCACAGTTGAGTCAGGTGTTCTGTCTTTTCCCCATTGTCAACATACTTGCCAGAAAAGGCACTCTACTTGCTAGAAAGGGCACTCTACCTGCCAAAAAGGGTACAACTGAAACTAACAGCAAAGGGCCAAAAGCTCTCACATCCTCCGAGCAACAAGGTATCAAGCCAAGTGCGAAGCACGGATTGAAATGGATCAGGATATTCCACTCTCTCATTAGGACATGTCTGATCATATCCAAACTCCCCAGCAGTGCATCGCCAATCGATGTCAATTGTAGATCTGCTGCACATCTGGTCGTACCGGAATCCCTCTGTGGGAGTTCGTTATTGTGAGCAGAAGAAAAAGAATCTAGCGGAGTGCTAGGGGCAAGAGCCCGCAACTTCTTGTTTATCCACCAACCACCCAGTGGACGGATAAAAAAATGAGAGATTGAAGAATAGAGAGATGTGCGCTAAGAGAAAAAGTGAGGAAAGGGCTTTTTCAGAAAAACAGAGCCTGAGGGCCGAATGATGTGAGAATCACAAATGAGAAAGGGTAGGAAACAATACTCGGAGAAACAGGCTCCCTGTGCACATTTGAGTCTTGTGTTTTGTTGTGTTTTGTCTATCTCGATTCTTGTTTTGAGTCGTTTCGAGTGTCAATAGGTGTGTTTAGGTTGTTTACCTTTGTTTTCCTTTGTTGAGTCGTGATGCACTGTGTCCAGTCGTAGACTCAATACCCAGTTGAAAACTTATTCTCACTCTCAATTTCAAAAATAAATTGTTTTGTGCTCAGAGTGCTGTGCCATTCTCCACATTTGTGCAAAACAGGTTTTGTTCTTCCATAAAACTGCAGGGTTCAACCCAGGTCATATGAGAACAGTAAAACAAGGACCTATCTGAAGCTATATTGGTTCCGAACTGCGAAGCAAAAGAAAATAGGGAAAATCGGAGCATCTGAGTTTGTTTGAGATTCCGGGATTGCATTCTAGGTGCACCTTCTCAGGCCTCGCCGTTTCTCTAGAGTATGAGTGTATCTCGACCCCAAGTGTAAGCTTGCTTCAAGTCAAAATGGCAGTTCAGGCAACACCTGAGGGTTTCACATGCAGATGTTACCTCTCGCCAATATGAACAGGGTGTACCCTTTTGAGCTAAGCGTGTTGCCAAGTCCTCCGAGAGGTAAATCGGAGGTCGCGTTTGAATTGGTCTCATTAAGACCTGTATTTCCTTATTCAGTAGTTTACTTCAAATATGCTGTTGATGTTACCCTCTGCCTGCATTGTCATGCACCCTTTCAGTTGCATTGTTATGCATACTCCACCTGCATTGTTATGCACGCTACTTACATTGTTATACACACTATACTTGCATTGTTTTGCACACTTCTATCTTGCGTTGTTACGTACGTTGCTTGCGCTGTTACGCACTTTTGTATCTTGCACTGTCACGCACTTTGCTTGCGTTGTTACGCACTTTTGTATCTTGCGCTGTCACGCACTTTACTTGCGCTGTTACGCACTTTTGTATCTTACGCTGTTACGCACTTTACTTGCGCTGTCATGTACCTTTTCTATCTTGCGTTGTCATGCACACTCGTAGCATTGTCATGCACACCTTACTTGCGTTGTCACACACATTCTAGTTGCATTGTTATGCACACTTTATCTGCACTTGTTAGTGCATTGTATCACACTGTTTTGTGCATTCACCCCTGTCTCGCTCTGTCTTGTGCACTCACTTGGTCTAGGAGACCTTAAAATCCTGCATCTACATTTGCGCTGTTGTAGACACCCCATTTTTGACTATCCTCAAGACTTGGGCGTCACCGTTTGAACACTTGGTGATCATCTTTGTTTGTGTTCATCTTGAGTTCCCGGAGGTCTCGGCTATGCGCCTTGCCTCAGGATCTCTCGACTCGACTGTTTTGTATTTAGTTTCGCACCGAACACTTGTGTTTTGCCTTTGAGGGGTAGGGAGTGGCTTGATGGCCATCCCTACACATCACCGGCCATGTCTTGAGGCCACCGGCTGTGTTTTGTTGCCATCGGCCAAATGTTTGGCCGGTCGGCACTCTGTTTGGTCAGCCGGCCATTGATTTTGGTCAATCGGCCACTTTTTCTGACCGAGCCCTTTTCTTGAGAGGGTTTGAACCTTTTGAACCCCTATTTTAGCTTCACGAGGAAGCTTGAATCCTTTGAACCCTTGGTTCTAGCTTCTTGAGGAAGCTTGAACCTTTTGAACCCTTGGTTCTATCTTCTTGAGGAAGCTTGGACCTTTTGGACCTTTGTTCTAGCTTCTCCAAGAAGCTTAAACCCTTCTAAGCTTCCAAGAGAAGTTTGCACCTTTTGCACATTTTCCTCAAGCTTCTAAGAGAAGCTTGGCCCCTTTGCCTAGCTTCTCCAAGAAGCTCGGCCCTTTTGCTCCAAGCTTCTAAGAGAAGCTTGACCCCCTTGACCTTTTTGCTTAGCTTCCCTTAGAAGCTTCAAGCCTTCATCTTCTCTATAAATAGAGGGCCTCTCCTCCCATTTCAAGAGTTAGAAAAATCTGATATATAGGATATATATATCACTCCCTCTCTATATCTCCCTCTCTCTCTACATTTGTGTGGGTTAGAGGGTTCAAAAGGGTCTAGTTCTTGCACATTTACACTACAACTCTTGGCCTAACACCTCCATCATCAACCTAAGGAGCTTGGAGGCCATTTTCAGAGGCTAAGGGACTGTTTTTTTGGACCAAGAGGCTGCTGTCCCCTTTTGGCTACAAAGGTAACTCCTTTTCCCTCTTTATTCCCCATTTTTGCACACACTTTTAGCTTATCTTGCTTGCTGTTTTGAGCTTTGTGTATAACATAAAAAAGTTCTATTTTTTTGTGTTTAAGATACTTCATTAAGGTCACTTTTGTGTTTGGGGTCGTTTACCCCCTCTCAGGCCTTGTTTGGCCTCATTTTTGTGTGTTTTTGGTGAGCTTCGGGACCACCTTGTTTGGGCCTCCTCACGACTGAAATCTTGAGGGATTTCAGTGGTGAGGATGGTGGTTTGAGGTCCTAAGAAGTAGAGGGCCATCCCCTCTCCTTATTGTCTTGATTACTTGCACTTTTGGCCTTACAAAGGAGCTCCTATTTGCAAGCTTCCAAGCTTTATTTCCAGCATTTTTCAGTGGCTTTTAGGACCCCCATAAGTCATTTCCAGATCTGGTTTTTCCATGTTAAGTGTCCTTGTTGCATGTGTAGAGTAACCCTCTTATTGGCCTTTCAATGGAACACATCTTTCTTGCATGCATGGACCTTGGTTCCATGGGTTTTTGGGGCTTATTTGACATACCATGTTACTTTTTCAGCTGGTTTGATGAGCTCTTACATGCTTCATATAGGTGTAGTGTAAACCATTCTTACTAGCCTATGTTGCATGTTGTTTTGGCCAAGCATGCTAGCTTATTTTGGCTACATTTCATACATGTTTTAGCATTATTTTGGGCTGCATAGGGACTGTTTGGGGCTGGTTTCATCATTCGAGCATCGCTTTGCATGTTTATAGTGTATTGCATTTCACTAGCTTTAGTGCTTGAGTCCTTAACAATGCATTACATGAGTGTTTGCATGCTTTTGAGTCATTTCGGAGTCATTTGGCATGCCATTTCAGATCTGGAACATGCACCATTGCATGCCATATTCCCTCCTTGCCATGCTTTGGTAGAGTTGCATTTTTGTGCCTTAAGCTTGGTTAATGCATTGTGCATGCATTCCATGTATTTTGTTGCCTCACTTGCATCATTATAGCCACTGATTTTGGCATGCTTGCGAGCTATCGATGTTAGTTTAAGTCCATCATCGCATGTTGTTGCATGCCATATTTGTTTACATGTTTAGGTTGTGTGGCTATTGCATATTAAATGCATTGCATAATCATGTTGCATTAGTCTTGTTTGCATGCTTAGGTTGCATTGCATTGTGCATGCATCCCTTGCCTCTTGATTAAGCATGATAGAGGTTGGGGCCTTTGATGTGTTTTGTGTGTGCATTTCATTTGATATTGAAGTTGCACACTTAGCTTTTGGGCCATCACGCATTGAAATGCGCGATTGGTGGTCCGAGAATCGAGCACCATACCCCTTTGAGTCACAAACATGATAAGGGGTGTGTTGGTGCACACATTTGCTTGAAATGCATTGCCATGCCTTGTTTTGCCCTCTGCTGCTGTCAAAACAGGTTCTGCAGAAAGAATTGGCCGGTTGACTACATACAGTGCCGACCGACCATGTATTGCTGGCCGAGAGTCACACCAGTGGCCGATGACCACATCCCCTTAGCCGGTGATCATTTACCTTGGCCGGTGGGACTCCACAGTGTGCAGAGAGCATACCTTGGGACTTTTGTAGTCTTCAGAGGTGCCAAATAGTGAAAACAGAGGCAACATGTGTCATGGCAATGGATTTCCGAGCGAAGCCAATCCGAGCATGCATTCATCCCTCTTCCTGAGGCTGTTTTAATGCTTTAGTAGCTTAGTTAATTTGTTTAATTAATTAAGGGTTTGTAATATTTAATTAGCTAGAGTAGTTAATTACTTATTCGGTTTGTATTATTATTTTGGTCCCTCCGAGCGAGGGCGAATTTGTAATAAGTGTGGGTGCGTGTGTGCATGTCTTCCAACCCCTACTTCTTTCTCCTTTTTACTTACCTGCTTTTGATGGTTAGTATTAGGTCATATTTAAATTAGCATACCTTATGCTATGCATGCGTGCATCCATACATTTGTCTTGCATGCATCGAGCTCGGCACATCATACTAACTATATTGTATTTCAATTCCAAGTTGAATACGTGTTAGTTGTAGCATCATCATATGCCATCCATAGATTAGTCGAGCTTATTGTAGCTGCATCTTGCATGTATTGCATTAGCCATCTATAGACGTCCCCGAACGCCTCGGGAGGATGGGTCCCGTTCTGTTCGTATTAGGGTTACTACAGTTCGGACTCTCAAATTGTCCCGGTTCTAAATCTGAACCAAAGAGTCCAAATCCGGAAAATCGTTTTGAGAAAACAGATTTTGAAAGAATGCCAAACATAGACTGCTTTGCCAGATATAGAGTCGCCACCTAAATGTTTTATTTTGGGAAAATTTAGGAAACCCTGACTCGTTTGCCTAAGGCCACGTGTCTGTCATCACCAAAGTTGCCTTGGCTCGGGAACTTGGGTACGATTGGGGAAGGTCACTTCGTGAGCACCCCCGCTCGCCCGATCAAAGATCGGCCTCTACTAACCATGATATCTATTTTTGAAAACATTATGCGTTCTTACTCCGGTTTATTAGCCTAGATTTACTATGTGATGCGCACAGCATACAAGTATAGACTAGGTCGCCTGAATTGGAACAAAACATTTCCTGCTCATTTTTGAAAATGATTTGCTACTCGTAAGTAGGCTTAAAATGCAGATTTTGCCACCCTCGGGTGGGCTTAGAAAAGATGATTTTGCCACTATCTAGTGGGCTTAAAATTCACAGTTGATGATTTGTTCCAATCTAAATAACCCAACCTTCACCCACAGGCATTCATGCAGATATATCACATAAGCATATAGCCTCATGGTAAGCATGCTATCATGGCAGTCACTCACACGCATGCAAGGATGCTAAAGCATAAAACTTACCAAGTACTCCAAGCCAAAACAGAAGCTAATTAGAAATCCATGCATGATCCTAAGTATACAGAAATGCCTAATGCAACACATGCAAGATACAACTAAGATAGGCTCGGCTATTCTAAAGATGGCATGCGAAATGCTACAACTAACAAGTATTCAACTCGGAATTGAGATACAATGCAGTTAGTATGATGCGCCGAGCCCGGTGCATGTAAAACATATAAATGAATGCAAACATGCTATCATACTGTATGCTAATTGAAACATGCCCTAATCTAACCATCATAAGCGGGTAAATAAAAGGGAGAAAGACGTGGGGTTGGAAGACATACATCACACATACGCACACTTATTACAGTTGTGCCCTCGCTCGGAGGGTCCGAATAAATAATACAGTCCCAAATAAATAATTACAGTCCAAACAAATACAAAACCCTAATTAATTAACAAATTAATCTAGGAAAGCAGTAAATTGGCACGCAAATCCATGGACTGCCTCAGCTCTGTTCCGAATGATGGATGATGCATGCTCGAGTTGCCTTCCTCAGAAATCTATTGCGATGCGCCGGTTCGCCTCTGTTTGCAATTGTTCTCGGGATGCGTGCCAAGCTCTGGAAGGCTGTCGATTTCTGATTTGCTGCAACAGAGAGCAACACAGGGGCATGGCATAGTATTTTCACATATGTATGCATGACTACTCTTCAGGGAGTGTAGTCCTCGATCCTCGTGTCACCAATCACGCATCTCGATGCATGATGGTTGAGGAGTCGATTTGCACGACTCAATATGAAATGAATGCACATATGGACAAACCAAGGCCTAAACTCCATCATGGGTAATCCAGAGTGTCGGCAACAGGGAATTGAGACACGTTCCATCACTCGTAGTACGAAACGTCCCTCGTTTCCCGTGCTTGGGCTAACTCTTATCCCAAGCACTATGCAATATGCATGACATGCATGAATGCGATCCTAACATGCAACCTAGCATACGCAATGCTATGAAATGGCATACATAATGCACGATGTAACAAGGCATACACAATGCTCTAACATACAACCTAGCATACACAATGCTATGAAATGAAACGGCATACACAATGCATGATGGACTTACATCAACATGAGTGGACCTCAGCCACACTCACATAAGTAGCCGTTAGGTGAAAATGGGACTATCGAAATGCGTGCACATATGCACGCAAACCGAGGACCGATCCTAAGGCACAACATGCAACTCTAACAAGGCATGGCAAGGGATGCAAGATGACATACAAGCATGTGAATTTCAGCACTGAAACATGATGCTAAACAGCCCCGAAACATGGAAAAATGGCACCCGATGCATGGAATGAGCCCCGAAACTCAAGACTAAGCACATGCAATGACTTATAGCTATACAAAGCATGCATTATTTGATCATGAAGTATAAAGACAGAGCCAAGGCAGTCCCAGAACATGAAGATTTCTAGTTCAAAGCATGGCCAAAAGATGCTAGTATGGTGGACAAAATAGCATGCAATCTTGACTAGTAATCATGGTTTACATGGCAAGTATATGAAGCAAATGTAATCTCACCAAACCAGCAAAAATCAGTGAATAAATCATGTGAAAATAGGCCCGAATAACCACTGATATGCAACCATGGTATACAAAAATAATGAGTTACTATGGAGGGCCATGCAAGGAGTTATTAAGCACATCCTAGGTAGACATTTAGCATGGCATAAAAAACTATGAAAACCAAATATGGTAGTCCTAAAACTCACCAAATTGACCCTGGAAAGTGACTTCGAAGCATGCAAGGTAGGGTCTATTTGGAAGGCCAAAAAGGCCACTAAACAAGAGAAGGAGAGAGGGGGTCACCCCCCCTCTAATCTTGGCTCTCAAAATAGTGTTCTAGCCACTAAAAATCCACTGGATTTCAGTGGCTAGAAGGCCAAACAAAGCATGCAATTGGGGCTTAGGTGTAAGGCTCAAAACAAGGGACAATCAAGCATACAAGGAAGCATGTGACCTCAAATAAAATAATGCCCTTAATAAAACATGAAGATGATGTCAAAACAAGCCTTTTTCTAGTTCATAACAAGTCTCAAAAATGAACATAAATAGGGCTAATCTATCATGCAAAAATAGCCCTAAAAGAGAGAATAGAGACAAGGGACAGTATCTGGCCCCAAACAGTGAAGAGTCCTTCAACAAAGTTGAAGAGGGGCTCAAAATGAAGCACTTTATAGTTTACATCAAGTCTCGAAAATGAACAAAAGTGAGGCTAAATCAGCATGCAAGAAAAAGGCCTAAAAGAGGGATAAAGAGGCAAGTGGTAGCATCTGACCTCAAACAGAGGCGGGCCCTTCAACAAAGTTTAATAGGGGCTCAAAACAAGACATTTCACAGTTTATGGCAAGTCTCAAATATGCTCACAAATAAGGCTATAATATGATGTAAAAATGGCCCTAAAAGGGAGATAGAAAGCAAGAGGTAGTATGGCTTATAAATGAAGCAAAAGAATGCAAGTTTAAGGGAAATGTGTGTTTACCCTTAAAGAGCAGTGAACCAGCAGCTTTTGGACCAAATTTCTGAGCTTCCAACCTCTACAAATGGCCTCCAAGTTATTGGAATGAGTGATGGAGGTGTTATGCTATGGGTTGGTGTGTAAATGGTGAAGAACCAAGGTGTTTGGAGGCTTGGATGAGAGAGAGAGGGAAAGTTACATACAAAAGATCCAAGAGGATTTTTTCTAACCCTTCAAAATGGAGCTGGGGTGCTGGCTTTAAAGAGGGAGAGAGGCCAAGGAAAGGGGGGGAAAACAAATTCAAATTTCCCAAAAGGCAGCCCCTCGGATACAGGATCTGGGGGGAAACAGCTGGCACAGCTGGAATACACTTGGAGAGAGGATCATGGCCGGCCAGGTTCAAAAGGTTCAGGTGGCCGGCCGGCCACCCCCCATGGCCGGCCGGCCAAGGGTCAAAAGGGTCAATGAAGATTGCTGGCCAACCACCTCAAAAAGGTGGCCTCCCATGTGTGCACAACACAATTATGTGGTCAAAACCCAGAAAATATGAACCAAGAGAGAGAAAAGCCAACTTTTTAGAGGGGTTCAAAAGGGTTAGAGACAATTACTGGCTGGCCTATCAATATTGGTGGCCTCCCAGGTGTGTACAACACAAATATGCGGTTTGGGGCTAGAAAAAGTGGCCCCGGGGTGGTCGACATTAGTTTTTTAGTGAGGAAAACGGGCGACGGAGAGCGATAAAGAAATAAAGCTGGCTTTTCAGAACAATTGCTGGCCTCCCACCCTCCTACAAGCTTCCTAACAATGAAAATAAGGTCTCCACCAAAAATGAACCAAAATGGATGCAAAGCGAAGGTTCGAGGACCGAAACACGCGGCCCGGGGGCCCCGAAAACAGGTTGTTAAGCACCGGAGGTGGCATTCGACCACAAAGTTGGTCTCTCGGGCCACAGTGTTCCTCAAAAGGGAGGAAACAAGGTGTGTGCCAAAAACCAGAGTAAACGGAGGTGGTTAGGCGGTCCCGAACCGAGGCACACGGCCGTCGGCTCCGAAAAATCGGAAACCGGGCTCCAAATGGGAAAAATGGCGTACGACCACGAAACGTAGCCTACGACCACTGAGAGATGATCTACGAGACCTCTCTCTCCCTTTGGGAAGAGAAAATAGAGAAAACAGAGCCTGGTTCGCAAACCGAGGCAAGACACGAAAGAGTCCGGAAGTTCGGAGGCAAGGCTTGCAGCAGGGACTCTGAAACTTCTGAACGAGCACAATATGCAATATCACCGAGCGCTCAACTGGTGACGTCTGAGTCTTAAGGTCGGTCAAAAATGGGGTGTCTACACCATCTTAACATGAACTAGGATCATGCATATGATTACTAACTAGTTTCTATTTTGGCTTGGAGTAATCGGTAAGCATTTATGTTTTAGCATCCTTGCATGCGTGTGAGTGTTGCCATGACAGCATGCTTACCATGAGGCTACTTGCTTATGTGATATAACTGTTTGAATGCCTGTGGGTGGAGGTTGAATTACCTAAATTAGAATAATGCATTAAAACTGTGAGTTTTAAGCCCACTAGATAGTGGCAAAACCATCTTTTCTAAAGCCCACTCAAGGGTGGCAAAACCTGCATTTTAGCCTACTTGCGAGTAGCAAACCATTTTCAAAACAAGCATGCAATGTTTTGTTCTAATTTAGGCGATTTGGTCTATACTTGTTTGCTGTGCGCATAACATAGTAATTCTAGGCTAATAACCGGAATAAGAACACATAATGCTTTCAAAACAAGATATCATGGTTAGTAGAGGCCGATCTTTGATCGGGCGAGTGGGGGTGCTCATAGATGACCTTCCCCAATCGTACCCAAGTTCCCGAGCCGAGGCAACTTTGGTGATGACGGACACGTGGCGTTAGGCAAACAAGTCAGGGTTTCCTAAATTCCCCCAAAATAAAATATTTAGGTGGCGACTCTGTATCTGGCAAAGCAGTCCATGTTTGGCACTTCTTTTCTAAAAATCTATTTTTCTCAAAACGATTTGCCGGATTTGGACTCTTTGGTTCAGATTAAGAACCGTGACAATTCGAGAATCCGAACTGTAGTGAGCCCAATATGAACCGAACGGGGGTTCTTCCTCCCGGGGTGTTCGGGGACGTCTACAGCTATTTAGCGTATCGCACTGTTTAGTGCATTTCAAATCACTTGCGCTATTTAGCATATCGCACTGTGTAGTGCATTTCAAAATCACTCGCGCTTTCTTGCGCATTGCACTGTTTTGTGCAGTTTACACTCGCGCTCTCTTGCGTATCACACTGTTTTGTGCACTTATCATTCGCGCTTTCTTGCGTATCGCACTGTTTTGTGTAGTTTACACTCTCGCTTTCTTGCGCATCGCACTATCTTGTGCATTTCATTACATGCTCTCATCTTGCATAGAAAACGCTTGTATCTCTTGCATTGAACTTGCTCGTGCTATCTTGCGCACCTTACTTGCACTTGTTAGTGCATTGCATTTTGTTCACGCTATTTTGCGCATCGCACTTTTTTGTGCATTACATTTCGTTCACGCTATTTTGCGCACTGCACTGTTTTGTGCATTACATTTCATTCGCGCTATTTGGCGCATCGCACTATTTTGTGCATTGCATTTGTTCGTGCTATCTTGCGCACCTCATCTGCACTTGTTAGTGCATTGCATTTTGTTCGCGCTATTTTGCGCATCGCACTGTTTTGTGCATTACATTTCATTTGCGCTATTTTACGCATCGCACTTTTTTGGTCATTGCACTTGCTCGCGCTATCTTGCACACCTCATCTGCACTTGTTAGTGCATTACATTTTGTTCGCACTATTTTGCGCATCGCACTGTTTTGTGCATTACATTTCGTTCGCGCTATTTTGCGCATCGCACTATTTTGTGCATTACATTTCATTCGCGCTATTTGGCGCATCGCACTATTTTATGCATTGCATTTGTTTGTGCTATCTTGCGCACCTCATCTGCACTTGTTAGTGCATTGCATTTTGTTCGCGCAATTTTGCGCATAGCACTGTTTTGTGCATTACATTTCATTCGCGCTATTTTGCGCATCACACTTTTTTGTGCATTGCACTTGCTCGCGTTATCTTGCGCACCTCATCTGCACTTGTTAGTGCATTACATTTTGTTCGCGCTATTTTGCGCATCGCACTGTTTTGTGCATTACATTTCATTTGCGTTATTTTGCGCATCGCACTGTTTTGTGCATTACATTTCATTCGCGCTATTTTGCGCATCGCACTATTTTGTGCATTGCATTTGCTCGCGCTATCTTGCGCACCTCATCCGCACTTGTTAGTGCATTATATTTTGTTTGCGCTATTTGCGCATCACACTGTTTTGTGCATTACATTTCATTCACGCTATTTGCGCATCGCACTGTTTTGTGCAATTTACATTCGCGCTATCTTGTGCACCTTACCTGCACTTGTTTGTGCATTGCATCACGCTATCTTGCGCACTTTACCTGTACTTGTTAGTGCATTGCTTAGCATTGTTTTGTGCATTTAATCCACGTCGCACTGTCTTGTGCACCTGTATAGCATTGTTTTGTGCATCTTCTTAGCATTGTTTTGTGCATTCACTCTGCATTACATTATCTTGTGCACACTGTGTTTTTGTATCACTCGCACTATCTTGTGCACTCTCGGGTCTAGGAGACCTTAAATCCTCTAAAGGTGCAATTCCTTTCTTGCATAAATCTTGAATTATCAAACCAGCTTCACGTAGTGTATAAGTCCAATTTTCAAACCGGCTTCGCGCAGCGTAAAAGTCCAATTATCAAACCGGCTTCGCGTGGCGTATAAGTCCAATTATCAAAATCGGTTAACAACAGCAGATGCGCCTATCTGTTCACACCACCCAAACTGGCTTCGCGTAGCATATAAGTCCAATTATCAAACCGGCTTCGTGTAGCATATAAGTCCAATTTTCAAATCGACTTCGCGTAGCGTATAAGTCCAATTATCAAAATCCTCCTGCATATCATTTGCATCTTGCCTTTGAACTACGCTGGTTTGATTCCTTGCAAAAGGATACGTAGGCAGCCTGCGGGCCCAACCATTTATTTATTTGTATTTTCTTTGTTTGTCCAAGTCTTCAGCCTTGTCAAAAATGGGTCGTCTCTAGACTTTGACATTCACGCCCGTCACTTTGTAACTTTCGAGTTCTATCAAAGAGGGGCAACTGTAGACACCTCATTTTTGACCGCCCTTAAGACTTGGGCGTTACTGATGGTTTACTTGGTGATGAAAGGTGTGCAGGGCAAAGGTTCAATTTCTTCGGCAAGAGGAGAGTCAAATCCCAACTTCACACCCCTTTTTGGACCAAAACTATTTTGAATGGTTTGTAGACCTTAAAACCCTCTCTTTCAAAACATTTTTGAAAATAGGTTCCTACGATGTCCCGACGCTCGCATTTTGTTAAATGTTGCGCTTTTCGGTAAATCGAGCAAGGACAAAGTTGAAATGAATGAAAGAGAGTTGAAATCTTTGAAAAATCTTTCAAAACACCTTACTTAAGGGTTTGAAGTTGAAGAAAAGAGGAGAAGAGGGAAGAAACCAAGTTGGAGAAGAAGATGGTCATGAATCGCTAAGAGAGGGACGAGCAGTCCTCGCTAAATCAGGCCTATCTGTCTATGCACTTGGAGTTAAGGTATGAGGCCACCATCTTGGAAAGGAGACTTCCGGGGTTTTATTTTGCACTCAAGAATCTCCTAAAGCCGAGTCTGGATGGGGGAGATATGATTGGTTGAAGTTGGGCATCATTTCGGTTGAACCGAAACTGAGCAGTCTTCAATAAAAGAGGCATAAATTTTCTCACAGATGGGATTTTTATGCAAGACTGCCACCATTGGAAAGCTTACTTTTGGGGCTTTAGTTTAGACACAAGAATGACCTGAAAAGGAGTTCATATGAAAGAGTTATGCTCATTTGAAGTTGGACCTGCAGAGTAGAATTTGCTACCCGCCACAAATATGTGCCACCGGCCACAAAAGTAACAGATCGGCCAAAAAAGTAGTAGGCCGGCCATCACAAGTAGTAGGCCGGCACTAAAGATGGCCGGCCAGCCAAGAATAACCCAAACTCAGCTTTTTTGAAGATATTTCATCTCCAGCTGTTTCCAGCTTGCTCCAGCTGTCCCCAGCTCAGATATTTCCGACCTTGAGTGTTGCTTTTGCTATATATGATGATATATCTCCCATTTTCCAAGGGAGAACTTCCTAAGCAAGTTTTGAGAGCTTTTCTCACTAAACTCCCCCTCTCTCTACAATTTTCAGAGCAAGAACCTCTGCCTCTCTCTCTAGAGCCTCTCCCTCTTGCCTTTTGTGTATGCAAGTAGAGAAATACCCATGTTCTGCCTAGACATCCTTGGTGAAAATGGTCCATCTTTGGAAGGAGGTTGCTTGAAGCTTACTTGGGACTTTTTTGGAGCTCCCAGAGGTGTTTTGGCTTATATTTTGGCTTGGTTTTGCAGCTATGCATCAAGGGTAACATCTCTCTCCCTTTAAGCTTGTTTTACATATTTGCTTGGCCATCTTTTCACACTACTTTGGGGCTGTTTTGGGGGTGGTGTTGAACTACAAAAACCTCTGTTTTTTCCTCTGTTTTTCAGTCCTAAAGGTCTTGGTTTGTGCCTTGGTGGGCTAGGGGGTTGTCCTCCCTTTTGCTCCTTGGCTTGTAAGGCCTTGTGAGCCAACTTTCAAATTTTTCAAACAACTTCATTTTGGCCTTAAAACCACTGAATTTCAGAGGAATTTCAGTGGTAGAAAACTTGTTTTTAGGGTCAAAATAGGAGGGGGTTGTCCCCCCTCCTCTTCTCTTGTTTGCTTGTATTGATGGCCCTCCAAAAGAGCATGTGTTTGTACTTCTTGGAGGCTTTATTTAGCCTCATTTTCGTGACTTTCCAAACCTACCATAAATCTGTTTTGGGCTGTCTAGCTCACCTCTTGTATGCTTTATACACTTGTAGTGTAAATTCTCATTGTTGGCCTTACAAAGTAGCATGTTTGTTAAGCATGTATGGGCTCCATTTTAGCATGTTTTTGGTCATTATTTAGCATGTCATAACTCTGTCCAAAGTTGGTTTGATGGCTCCTTGCATGCATCATGCACTTGTAGTGCATTTCCATGAAATTGCCTTAACATGCTTTGTGCTTTGAGCCTTATTTTTAGCATGGTTTTGGCTTGACCCAAAGAAGCTTTTAGTCATGTTTCACCATGTTTAAGCTCTGTTTTGTGTTGATTTGATCATATATGCCATGCTTTGTATAGCCACCATGCATTCTAGCTTGTTAGCTTTGGGTGTGTGAGTCATTAGCATGCTTTACTTGGCTCATTTCAATGATTTGGTATCATTGGTTATGGTATTTCAGTCCATATTTCATGCTTGTATGCTTGCATTTTCCATCCTTTCAATGCTTTGAAGAGTTGGCGTCTTATGCTCCATGATTGGGTCATTGTGCATGCCTTTAGACTTAGGCCATTTAGATGCCATCTAAGTGGGTTTTGGGGCTTATTTTGGCATGATATGATTATGTTTTGCATTGAATAATCCATGCCATGTTTGGTTGTGATGGGTGTAGAGCAATGCTCCTTTTTGTAGCTTTGAATGCCCTTTGTTTTGGGCCCATTTCTTAGCATGTTTTGGCCTTGTTCCATGCATGCTCTAACCTTGTTTTGGTCTGCCTTGGGACTATTTTAAGTCCTCTTGGCCCTTTGGGGCTTGGTTGATATGGTCATGGCGTGAACCCCTTGGCTATCCTCAAGTTTTGGACTCCCTTACATGCTTTACTTGGGTAGTTTGATTGGTTTGACACCACTCTTAATATGATTTCAGAGCTTAGCATGCTTGTCATTTGTCCATATTAGTCTCTTTTAAATGTGTTTAAGAGTTGCCTCTTTTATGCCTTAGATGATAGGCCTTTGTGCATGCATGTTTGCATATCTATTCCATGCTTTTGTTGCATCATATTGGCCACTGATTTTGGCATGCTTGAGAGCTACCCATGTTAGTGTAAGTCCATCTCACCATGTTGTTGCATGCTTGTTTCATTTTGCATGTTGTTGCATGCTTGTTTCATTTTGCATGTTGTTGCATGCTATACATGTCCACACGTTTAGGTTGTATGCCTATTGCATATTGCATGTTAACATGCTCATGTTGCATTAGATTTGTTGCACACTTGAGTTATTTGCATGCTTGCTTGCTTGCCTAGGTTGCATTACATTGTGTGTCCATCCCTTGCCTCTTGATCAATCATGATAGAGGTTGGGGCCCTTTATGTGTTTTGTGCATTTCATTCCATATTGGGTTGCACACTTGGCTTCTTTGGCCATCATGTATTGAAATGCGTGATTGGTGGCCCGAGGGTCGAGAGCCATACTCCCTTGAGTTCATAGCATGATAAGGAGGGTGGTCGTGCATACATTGTCTTGTAAATTCTTTTCCATGCACTGTTTGTCCTCTGTTGCAGCAAAAACAGAGTTCTGCACGAACAGATGGCCGGTCGACTACATTCAGTGCCGACCGACTAACAAAATCCAGCCGATGGCTCAACCTTTGGACGATGATCATCTTTCTATGGCCGGTGGTCCTATATCTTGGCCGGTGACATCCCACGGTGCTAAGAGAGTGGTTCAGAAGCAACCTTGGGATTTGTGCAGTTCTCAGAGGTGCAGAACAGTGCAAACAGAGGCAACATATGGCATGGCAACGGGTTTCTGAGCGAGGCGAATCGAGCATGCATCATCCAATCATTTTGAGGCGGAGCTGCGGCGGCCTCTTTAATCTCATACTTAGATTATTTTGTATTTAATTTGTTAATTAATTAGAGGTTTTGTAATATTTAATTAGCTAGAATAGTTAATTATTTATTTGGTTTGTGTATTCGGACCGTCCGTCGAGAGGGCGAATCTTGTAATAAGTGTGCGTGTGTGTGTGCATGTCTTCCAACCTCCATTTCTTTCTCCCTTTTATTTAACTACTTATGATGGTTAGATTTAGGCCATATTTCAATTAGCATCCTTATGTTATGCATGTTTGCACCCATCCATTTGTATTGCATGCACCGGGCTCGGCGCATCATACTAACTGCATTGTATTTCAATTCCAACTTGAATATGTGTATCGAATTGTCGCATTTCATATGCCATTCTTAGATCAGCCAAGCCTATTCTAGTTGCATTTTGCATGTGTTGCATTAGCCATTGCTAACATGAACTAGGGTCATGCAATAATTACTAACTAGCTTCTGTTTTGGCTTGGAGTACTCGGTGAGTGTTTATGCTTTAGCATCCTTGCATACGTGTGAGTGACTGCCATGATAGCATGCTTACCATGAGGCTATGTGCTTATGTGATATAACTGCCCAAATGCCTGTGGGTGAAGGTTGGATTACTTGAATTGGAATAATTCATCAAAATCCACGCCTTAGCCTACTTGCGAGTAGCATCTTCAAATCGTTTTTCAAAACGAACATGAGATGTTTTGTTCCAATTCAGGCGACCCAATCTATACTTGTATGCTGTGTGCATCACATAGTAATTCTAGGCTAATAACCAGAATAAGAGCACATATGTTTTCAAAACTCGATATCATGCTTAGTAGTGGCCGATCTTTGATCGGGCGAGCGGGGGTGCTCATAGCTGACCTTTCCCAATCGTACCCAAGTTCCCGAGCCGAGGTAACTTTGGTGATGACGGACACGTGGCCTTAGGCAACGAGTTAGGGTTTCTTAAATTCCTCAAAATAAAATATTTAGGTGGCGACTTTGTATCTGGCAAAGCAGTCCATGTTTGGCACTTCTTTCAAAAATCTGTTTTCAAAACGATTTGCTGGATTTGGACTCTTTGATGATTCATCGGTCTTGCATTGCACTCTGCGAGATTAGATACAGGACCGTGACATTGAGTCCTGAATTGTAGTAAGCCCAAAGGAACAAAACGGGATCTCCTCCCGGGACGTTCGGGGACGTCTACATGGGGCGTTACAAATGGTATCAGAGCCGACTCTCCGGAGTGCTGAGTGTGGGCTCCTAATGTCTCTTGGTGCATATAGGCTGGCTTGTGAGCTAGCTGACTACTACACAGGGACCTGCAGCCCTAAGGGCGGTGGATTATAAGATCCCAGTATCCCACATCGGGAATGGATGGGGAGTTCCTAGGCAATAAAAGTAAAAATCTGAACCCTTGTATAATATCGAGACCTTTTCTTGGGTGGTGAAATCCCTAGTAGAACTTCCAATTAAGTATGCTTAGGCTGGAGTAGTTCTAATATGGGTGACCTACTGGAAAAAACAAATCCATGCGGGTGTGGCCCACTGGGAAGAACAAATACGTGCGGGCGTGGCCCAAAACGGACAATATCGATGACATGTGAAAGGTTGGGGTGCTACAGTTTGTGACGGTGATGGCGGTGCCGGTGGGTAGGAATTCTGGCTCTCTCTCTCTCTCTATTCCCATTCTCTTTTCTCTCTCTCTCTCTCTCTGATCCCCCTCTATCTTTTCTCTCTCTCTGATCCCCTTTTCTTTTTATCCTTCTCTCTTCTTCCTCCTCTCATTCTTTTCGCTTTCTTCTTTCTATTTCAGAGAGAAAACAAATAGAAAAGTAGGGAAAGAAGAAGAAAAGAAGTAGGGAAAAAAGAAGAAAAGAAAAAAAAAAGTGCCAAAATGACGTTGTTTTGACACCTTGAGCCATTTGAGCCACAAGTTATTCGAGTTACCTAGTGAGACTGTTGGATGAAATGTGTTGACATAACACCAAAATTCATTTGAAATTTTATTTTACCCCCAAACTATTAATTAAAAATCAATTTGTCCATCAAATTAAAAATCAATTTGCTCTTCAAACTATACCTTAAAAATCAATTCGCTCTCCACGTCAGCACATTCCGTCCAATTGTAGACGGAATGCGACGGCAGTGGCCAATTTGATCAAAATTTCAGAAGTTCGGGTATAAAATTGATATTAATCAAAATTTGGGGATCAAATTAAAAAATACATAAACGTATGAGGAGTGAAATGATATTTTCTCGTGTTTTTTGTGTCTCCGTGTGCACTGATAGGATATGATATAAAAATCTCAACAAAATATGTATGGATGCTTCATTTCAAGAGCCTTTTGAAGAAATAAGTCCCACAAATAGTTAATCCTAATCCTAAAGGAAATCTACTATAAAAATAATTACAGATTTAAAAATTTTAGGGTAAATTACAAATACACCCCCTGAATTTTACTTAAAATATGCATTGCTCCCTGTGGTTTGAAAAATTACAAATACCTCCGTGTCGTAATTTTTTGTTTAACAGAATTAATTGAAAAAGTGAAATTTCTATCTGTTCACCTATACACTAATTAAATTATTTGAATTATTAATTGAAATAAAATTTTAACATTATTAAAAGCTGTTAATTAACTTAATGATTTATTAATAAAAGGACCTATTTGTTATAAATTAGAGACCTTAGGGAGCATAATGTAATTTCTAAAATCACAGGGGATAATTTGTAATTTAAGTAAACCTCATTGTTGCAAAAAGGTCATTATTTATTCTAAAGGCTTACGACTTGACCTCAATCCTATTGAACTTTCGTCCTTCCTAATAAGATTTGGGTTAAACCTGGGCTAAGGTGTTGAAGCTTAGCCTGCAAGCCCAACAAAAAATATAAAAAATAAAGAAAAAAAATAAAAGTTGGAAAGTCTGAATATTGGCTCGTTGCGCTTAGGATGCGAGCCAGCTCATTAGCCTGTTTGGGTAACCCGTTGGATGAGGTTTTATATGTTTATAGTACTAAGTTGGCTCGATTTGGCATGTTAAAAGAAATCCATTGAACTTATCTCACAGATGAGTTTGGGCACCATTTCGCATGACCCAACATGGCCTTGTAAAGTGCCCAACAATTTGTTGCTGAAAGTTTGCCTAGCTTCCACACAATTTTCAATTATTAATAAGTGGCTAAATTTTTCACTACCAAAATTTCTTAATCTTTGTGTTCCAATTTTAGTTTCTCATTTATGACTCACTTTATATTTCAATATTTAACCCATACTTTTTAATAATTGATTTCGATGATATAACCAATATACAATAGATATGAGACAAAAGATGACAAATGATTTGTGCTACTCATTTATCATTGTGTTAATACATGTTAGATAATGTGAACCTGATAACTACTGAACATTATTAATTAACCAATAATATATATAGTTCTAATATTATGAGACTGTACTCATCATTTATCTTTGTTTTAATACATGTTGGATAGTGTCGATCCTAATATTACTTATATATGGTTGGGACAACTATCTTTTTGTCTCGTTTATAAATCTTTTTTATTATAATACAACATCAATGACTATGGACATAAATTTTACTTTCGGAATAAATCTCATATCTTTATGTGTGCATCTTACAACTTTCACACTGTTAAAACTCACAATTGTCTAAAAAAAATATTTAATAATCAGTCCTAGTTATAGTAAGGTATTGCAAAGCTCCAACTAGGAAGTGAAGAATTGGTAGCCATGGGAGAAGAGTAAGATTCATAGTTGGCATTCTTGCTTTAGCAAAAATTTCTAAAGCATAAATATGTTGAGACAAAAATAAGAAATATTTCATAACTCTTTCATGGAGAAAACAAAGCGCATATGCTTAATAACAATTGCAATTTGAGCAAAATCATTGCCAAAAATAAAAATCTCATCCATATAGACCAACAATAGTGTGATACAATGAATAAACAAGGAAAAATCACGGTGGTTATTTGTAAAACCAGTGGACAGAATAAATGAGGAGAAGGTTGAATACCAGACCCTTGGAGCCAATTTAAGACCATACAGGGCTTTTTACAACTTGCACCTATGAGAAAGATGAACAAAGTCTTCAAAACCTTGAGGGTGAACCATCTCTTCTTCAAAAACACCATGAAAAAAGGCATTGGAAATGTCCAATTATTTGATTTGCCAACTTTAATGAAGAGCAAGACTAAGAAACACTCTAATGGTGGGATGCTTAGCCATTGGGTTGAATGTTTCATGATAATCAATGTCTTCCTTTTGCAAATAACCCTTAGCAACAAGACAAGCCTTATGATGAGTACTTCAACCATCAGAATTCTTCTTAAGATGAAACACCCACTTACAACCAATGGCTTGCTTATCAGATAGAAGAGGAACTAAAATCCAAGTCTTTTGCTTTTGTAAAGCTTGATATTCCTCATTCATTGCTGCAGACCAAGCTGGAGTTTTAATAGTCTCATAGAAGGAATTGGGTTCCACTAGAGCAAGATCAAGAGAAGAAGAAGAAGAATGAGAAGGAGTATGAGTAGCCATAAGAGGCTACATTTAAATCTAGTGATCATAGGATGATTATTGTAGTTAAGGCATATGGAAAATAAAAAGAATTGAGACCAATAACTAGAGATTCAAAGGGAATTCCGAAACTTGAGAAGAATTGACTAGTAAAATATATGGTAATGGGACTATAGATGAAATAGGAGATAGAATAGTAGAAAGGGCTATAGTAGGAGCTACAGTAGTAGGCCTAGAGGAGTGGAAACGATTGGAACAGGTGAAACAAGCGAATTAGGAGGATAAGCTATGGGACTAGGACAAGAAGATTGACATATGAGGGCTTAGATGAAAAAGAAGGATTTGACCAAAAGAATGATTGAAGCTGAGGAAGAGTAGGAGTCGGCAAGGGCAAAATAGAAGGTTGAGGAACTAAGGGAAACAAAGTTTCATCACAAACAACATAGTGCGACAAATAGAGTTTACTTGTTAGAGGATCAAGACATTTGTAGCCTTTAACAGATGGATGATAGCCAATGAAAACACAAGGTAAGGAACTAGGTTGAAGCTTATGAGAATTGTAGGGCTTAATCCAAGGAAAACAACCATAACCAAAACTTTTAAGAAAATGAAAATCAGGGGATAGGTGAAACAATATTTCAAAGGGAATTTTATTTTGCAACTTGGAACTAGGCAATCTAATTATCAAAAATACAAAGGTAACTAATGCATCAAACTAGTAAGAGAAAACAAGATCTAATTGGTGGAGAAGAGCAATGGTAGTAGTGATAAGATGCTTATGCTTTCTTTCAGCAACTCCATTTTAAGAAGGCGTATGAGAACATGAAAACCAATGCCAAATGCCATGCTTCTTAAGATACAACTCAAACTGATTTATTGTGAACTCACTACTACCATCAATACAAAAAATCTTAAGCCTTGTTTCCAGTTGATTTTCAACAAACACTACGAATTCTTGAAACTGGGACAAAACTTCACTCTTACAAATCCAAATGAACTTTCATCTATAAAGAAAACATATTGTTTAAAGCCAAAACTAAATGAAGAAAATGGTCCCCAAACATCACTACAAATGAGGGACAACGATTTATTTACTGTAGAATTAGACAAATTGAAAGGAAGCCTGTGGCTTTGGCCATAGCACAATGAGTGCACAGATGCATATTACTAGTAGTAGAAGTAGGTAAATGAAAATTCTTCAGGAAAAATTGAAACTTCTATATTAAGGGATGACCTAGCATGTGGTGCCTTGTGTTAGTAGAAATGGGAGCAGCAAGTTATGCAGTTAGAGAAGTCAAAAAAGACTATTGAGTTGGTTTATTAGAATATAAGGCTGAAGGTGATTGGTAGAGACCTTGAGTATGAACACCTTTATAAAGAGGTGTCTTGATACTCTTGTCCTAGATAACAAAACACTTATCATCAAATGTGATAGTACAATTATTATCAAAGGCTAGTTAATGAACAAAAAGTAGATTGGAAGAAATAGAAGGCACATGAAGAATGTTGTTAAGCTTGAAAGCAAAATAAGTAAGAAGAATACCTTGGCATGTGTGTAGAATAGGAATTGAACTACCATTACCAACAATTACCTAGTCATTACCATGATATGGATAAAACTACTACAGATTGTTCAAATCATGAGTAACATATATGGTAGCAGCTGAATCAACATACTAATTGGTGGGTACAAAGGAAGAAGTAGAAGCAACAAAAGCTAATTTGGATTGTGAAAATGAAGGTTGATAGGAAAAATTCATCCTATACCAATAATTCAGGGCAGTGTGATTAGGCTTTCCACAAATCTGATAAAATAGAGATGAAGATGAAGATGGAGAATGTTATTGTCTACCTCCACCACCTCATCTACGATTAAAAGAACCTTTATGAAAGTATTTGCCTTCTTTGTTAGAAGTGCCTCATTTATGATATTGAGATCAAAACCCTCGAAACTAGATTAATGTGGAAATTTGTTGGAACTTTGATCTTTTGTAATTGTATATGCAACTATAAGATCTGACGAAGAAGAAGACTTGTTCTCAGATTCAACATGCAATGCTTTAGAACAGAGAAAAGATGAGAGATCCTCCATAGTAATAGGCTCAGATCGTGCTCCTATAGTTATAACAACCACCTCCTTAATTAAGCAAATTAATTAAAATGCTTATATGTTTAATGCTAATTATATGATTATATGTTATTAAGTGTTGTTGTTATGCCATGAGATTATTTAAATTGCATTATTGTGGACAGATAGGTTAGAGTGAAATTAAACCTGTCTGATTCGTTAATTTTAACAATTAGAATTAAGCGAATTAGAGCCTAATTCACATTAGTATAATTTAATTTAGTGTAATTAAGCTTTTAAGATGATGAGATTGATTAAGTTAAGTCAAATTGATTTTAATTAATTTCTTAGCCTTAGGTGATTTTACTTAAATTATTAGTTTAACTAATTGAGCCTAGTGTTTTACATGCTCATCAATTGAACTATAATAAAAGAGTGTAGTGGCTTTTCTTGCACCTAGAGAGACATACACGTGGAGAGAGAAGAGGGAGAGACCTTGAGAATTCAACAAGATTGAAAGAGAGGAAGAAAAGAAAGAACCTATAAAGAAATTGCCTTAGATTCTCATAAATCAACAAGTAAGGTAAGCATTTTTCTTTTTAAATTCTTGATATAGAGACTTGTTATCCATCATCTTTAAGGATCAAAGCTTAATTGAGAATGAATTGAAGTCTAAGTAAAAGATTTGTTCATGATATGAAGAGTTTGAGGCATGCATGTTTTGGTATGGAAGAATTCATCAAATTAACTTCATAGAGTTGCATGCATGGCATGATTCATGGATAATTGGTTTCATTCATTTGAATTCTTGCATGGTTCTTCATTTATGAGGACATTCCATGGAAGTTTGAGTTTAAAAGTTTACACTTGTATGTTTTATGCAATTACATACCAAAGTGAGGATTTAATTTCTTTCCAAGCAATTTGGTTATTGTTTACAAGTTTTGATTTGTGTTCCATGGTCAAGGTTCAAGTCCAACATGTATCTATGAATTTTGGTAATGAATTGTTTGAGAATGAACTTGAGTTTTTGCAAGAAACACACTACTCAAACGAAGCAGTTTTCAAACTGTTATTGAAACACCGTCGCACGTGCGGCCTGGAGCCCTGCACGTGCAGAAAATAAGAAAAATTTTGCTATGCATTTTGAAAATATGCACCTGCGGGAGTAAGTGCGGTGAAGGTCCTACACGTGCGGCCCCGCATGTGAGGCCTTGTTTGGGCGGACCCAACTTGTTTTTTGCTCTCTTTTCCACTTTCTGAGCTTTCAATTGCATGGTTTTAAAATGTTTTCGTGATCATTGACATCTCACAAGTGCATTAGAGTGCATAAACAAAAATTAGAACCAAATTAGTAAAGACAAATAATTATTGAATAAGTAACAACTGAATCAAATAGACTTGACTAGCGATATGAATGTTATTGAATTAGTGAGCTTGAATTTGTTTGTTTAGGTCGGACGCCGAACCCAAAGTACATGTATCGAGAATCCCACTGTGAGTAACAATGTTGTAAAGATATGTTCAAATTATATTTATTTTCTGAACGTTAAATTATATTGTTTCTAAATCGTTACTTTCTATCGATTGAATGATGATCCTCTTTTGAATTGTAGTCGTAGCATCCATAGCATATTGTTATTGTTATTGTTGTTGATATTGCTATTGTTACAGAGATCTCTGCCAGTTCCAAATCTTGGAACTATTGTTATTGTATGATGGCCATCAATTGATTGTTCGGTCTTTAAGACCTATTGTATTGTATTGTTGCTATTGAATGTACCACGTATGACCTATATGAATATGAATATGATTGTGTAGCTCGCCTTTTTCATGCCCCCTTTCAGGAACTCGAAATAAGCCCTATAGTTTGGAATCCCACGGTTTTGAATCTAATCTCACAAGTGCAATGTGAAATAGATAAACACCAAAGAGTCAAAATCCAGCAAATCATTTGGAAAATTGATTTTGAATCAAAAATGCCAAAATTGGACTGCTTTGCTAGATACAAAGTCGCCATCTAAATATTTTATTTTAAGGAAACTTAGGAAACCCATGACTCGTGCCAAAGGCCACATGTCCGTCGTCACCAAGATTGTCTCGGCTCGGGAACTTAGGTACGAAGGAGAAGGTCATGAATACATTTGAGCACCCCCACTTGCCCGATCGAATATCGGCCTTTACTAATCATAGTATGATTCTTATCTATGTTATAAGTTCTTGTTCCGATTTATTAAGCTAGCATTACTATGTGATGCACACACACTTAGGTATAGACTAACTTGTAAGAATTGGAACACCTCGAGTCATGTTTGTTTTGAAAGTTGTTTCAAATATGTAGCACTTGAAAAAGTGATTGCATATGAATATTACTCAAATTATTTCAATTCAAGCAAATAGCCTTCATCTACAGGCATTCAAGCAGTTATAGCAATTAAGCACTTAGCCTCATGGCAAGCATGCTAAACATGGCAACACTAACATACTATGCAATATGCTAAAACGAGTAAAGGCTCACCTAGTACTCAAAGCCAAAATGAACAAAAGAGTTAGAAAAAATGCATAATTCCTAACTTATACAAGATGACTAATGCAACACATGCAATATGCAATTACTCAGCTTGGCTATTAATATGGCATATGAAACAAGTAAATAGCATGTGGTCTAAGCATATATTCAAAGAAGTATTGACACTAACAATGCAGTTAGAATGATGAACCAAGCCTCGGTGCATGTAATACAAATGGATGCAAACATACGATATGCTAATTGAAATGTGATGTCCCTAATCTAACCATCATAAGCTGGTAAATAAAAGGGAGAAAGGCGTGGGGTTGGAAGACATACACATTATTATAACATTGCGCTCTCACGAAGGGGAGTCTGAATGAATTAAGCTAACTAGCAAACTAAGCTAAGTTAAACCAATTATTACAAACCGAATGAATAGTTAAACTACTTAACTAATTATTACAACACTTGAATTAATTAACTAGTTAACTAACTAATTAAATAATTACAACATAGGTGCAATTAATGATTAAACTAAACAACTAACTACTGCGCCTCGGGAAACAAGGGATGTGCATGCGCGTGCTCAATTTCCACCCGACAAGACCATTGTTTTGCTTTCGAATGCCTCTATTTGCACAGTTGAACACCAACACTGCTGCTCACTCTGCTCTGCCTTACCAAAACACTGCTGAGTTTTGCATTAGTTGCTGGCCGGCCACTGGTAAAGGTTGTCGGCCACCAGCCGGCCATGGTTGAAGGTTGCCGGCCATGGATGGTGGTCTACCGGCCATGGAAAGTGGCTTGCTGGCCACTGATGCACAGGTTCATCTTGCTGCAATAGAGGATAAACAGAGCATATACAGGGTATTTCAAGGGTTTGTTTGCATAACCTACCCCTCATTTTCATGGGAAAATCAAAGGAGTAGCAAACTTTGGTTCACAAATCATCAATGGATCCAATTTCATTGCATGATGGCTTGTGAAACCAAGTGTGCAAGTTCAATAAATGCAAAACAAGACACAAGCCTCCTCTCTTTCATGAATGATTAAGGAAAGAAGTTGACCTTGGAGACTTGAATCATTTTATCACTAGCAAGTATGAAATGGTTCAAGTTTCCATGTGTTCAATTAACGTCCGATTAAACGCAACCAAATATTATCTTGCTCGCTTTTAGTCCCAAGTTTTAGTTACTCATTTTAATTTACCAACCATTCTTTAATTCAATTAAGTCCAATGATGAATTAAAGTCCTCTAATGGAAAAAAGGGTTCAAAACATAAGTTGCTTTGGGCATGAAAGAAGTATCATATCGTTGGTAATGAACCCCATAAAGCATTAAACCATTAAGTATGAAACCTTAATCTCATACTTGGGCAAGCAAGTGACTTGAAACCACTTTCAAAGCAAAATTAAAAGCCAAGAAAGGAGGGAGGTTGTAGAGATTATTAATACTGAAATGAAGTATGAAAAGCCAAAAATAAGTGCTATCAACTCAAATAAGTGATCTCTAAGACCTAAAACATCAAGCTTATGAGGACTATCACACTAGAAGCATGCAAAACAAAGCTCAAATGCAAACTATAGCCCAAAACAGTGCTAAAGCAGGCTAAAATATGTCCTAAAACATGCTAGAATTGAGCTAAAATAAGTTAGATTAAAATGCTAAAACATGGCATAACCTAGGCTAGTAAACAAGACACAAGGAGGGGAGGCTAACCCCTCTAAATTTGGACTTCAAAGCATGATTTTGGCCATTGAAATAGCTCTGAAAATCAATGTTTAAAAGCTTGGAAAAAGATAGTAAAATGGTAGGAAACACATGAGCAAAGGCCTTCAAAACAAGGTACAAAGAAGAGCTATCAACCCCTCAATCTTTAATGGCCTTAAACCCAAGCTTTAGTCCCAAAAAAAAACACAAACTTTTGACATCCCAAAACAATGGAAAAAACTGTAGGACTAGAAGCAAATAAAACAAAGCTACATGCAAAGTCTTATACCTTTGAAGAGAAAAGCAACTCCAAGCAACAAAACCAAGCAAACAACACCCTATAGAGCTCAAACCAAGCTCAAAAATATCTCAGCTCAAAGATGGTGAGATTTAGTTAAGGGTGTATAGGCAAAGGTTAAGGAATTGTAGTCAAAAGTGTAGAGAATTTGTAGAGAGAGGAAAAATTTTTAGTTCAAAATTTTCTAACCCTGCTACAAGAGAGAGAGGGTCCCTATATATAGAAAATATGAAATTTCCTCATGGAGATCCAGCCCTATACGTGGGTCAAAATGCATGTATTTGTGCAAATAGTTGGCACAGTTGGCATAAAATATCTACAAAATACACTGGTGGCCGACAAGCCACATCAGTGGTCGGCAACAGGCCAACAACCAAGAAGTGATGGCTGGTAGCCCAAAAGGGGTGGCCAGCCGGCCATCAGAGGCTGGAGGCTTGAAAACCAAAGGTTGGTCCAAGAATGAGGCAATAGGTGTACAAAGTTTGAAAAGGCTCAAAGTTGTGGCATTCTGCTGAGGGCTTCGAGCACTTGGCGAGCATGTAATCTCATCATCAGGTGTGCATGCAATGGTGTCCAAGTCATAAGGGCCGTAAAAAATAGGGTGTCGATAGATTGAAAATCATTAATCGAATCAAATGATTGAACAATTGATTGACGAAAGATATTGATTGAAATTGATTATTTCAAAGACTATAAGGACATCATTCCTCACCTCTTTATACATTTGTTATTCACTGAGCTTTAGCTCACAGTTTATTTTATATGTAGGTGACCGAGCACCAGACCAAAGCTAATGGCGCTGACCTGAATCCTTGTTTTGTTAAGCCAGCCATTGTGCCTCATAGCGAGGTTCCGAACCTGGTTGTGTCAAGGCTTTTTGGGTAGTTCAAATTCATCCTTTTGAGTTTGTTAAATGAAAAGAATATTTAAGACTATTGTTAATACTGTTTTTGACGATGGGGTTAATTCCCTAACTTGTGTTTTGTTTTTATATATGTGTTTATTGGCATAAATGGTTTTGAATATAGCTATGTAAATGAAAATTTATTTGAATTCAGGTCCTCACAGCTCATTGGACATTCTTTTATTTATTTATTTATTTATTTTTTATATTTATTGATTGGCTTTCGCCAGCCCCTTTATATTGCATTATTGTCATTAAACAGGCCTTTGGTAATCACGAATTACTAGCTGGTTATGGCACTAAACCTATAGGGGCAGGTTTGGGTCGTGACAATAGTGGTCTTCAAGGCATTATATTCTGTTAGAAGATCATTTAATGCAACAAGAACGAGATCTTCTACATCAATAAGAGAGGCTGCAAGAGCTAACTGATCTGTGATAGTCTTGATCTGATGCAGGTACTCATCCATTAAAGAAGATTTCTTTGAAATGCTTTTAAGCCTGTTCTTAAGTTGATAAATGTGAGATCTTGAAAGAGAGGTGAACCATTTGGCCAGAAGAGACCATACTTCACTACAAGTTGAACAATAAAAATGTCACGACCCAAACCCGTCCCTATGGGTTTAGCATCGTAACCGGCCAGTAATCCAAGATTACCGAAGGCCTGCTTAACAGTAATACAGTAAAACAAAGTACAGGGGCATGGCGGAAGCCAAAACAGTAAATAAACAATGTCCAATGAGTTGTGACAGTCTGTATGCCAAAAAAACTTTTCATACACATATACATGAACAGTACAGAACAGTATGTACATATATACAATCATTCAGTTCAGGGACCTAATCCCTATTAAATAGTACGGTAACAGTTTACAGTTTACAAGATAGAATAGAAGGAGGAAAACTAAAACACCCCATAGCCTTAGCTTGATAGGCTCGGAACCTCGCAGTGAGGCACATAGGTTGGCTTGACAAAACTGGAGTTTACCCCGACGCTTCTAGCTGCGGTCTGGTGCCTGTACACCTACATATATATATATATATATAAACAGTGAGCTAAAGCCCTGTGAATAACATAATGCGTAAAGGGGTTTAGAATGAATGTCCTTACAGTAATGAAAACAGTTCATTAAATCAGTATTTTAGTCGTTCAATCAGTACAGCCATATGTGGTACATCCATTAGCATAACAGTACAGTAAACAGTAGGTCTTGAAAGACTGAACAGTAAATGATGGCCATCAATCAGTAAACAGTAGTGGTTCCAACAAGGGAACCGACAGAGATCTCTGTAACAATAACAGTAAACAGTAGTTGCTAAGGATGCCACAATACAGTTTAGAATATAGGACATACATTCATTTAATTAACAGTGACAGTTTAGAAAGCAGTATAGTTCAATTGTTCAGAAGATAATCATTTTGAACATATCTTTACACAGTTGTTACTCACAGAGTTCTGGGCTACAGTAAAGCTAGAGCGCGTCCCCAGTCGCCAACCCTACACAGTTACAGATTGAACACACACTAAGCTACACAGTTGGGAAAGATAATAGCTTAATCCCTAATTTGCCTCAGTGTGTTCTACATCTATATCCTCATTAAGATGTCTTAAACTAGGCCTAAGAATGCCTAGGATGGGATGAGGATGCAAAGATGCACTTTAAAAACATTTTCAGAATTTTCAGAAAATAGGGGTCATGCTCGAGCGTAGGTTCCTCCGCTCGAGCGGACATGCAGACAGAGGTTTCCGCTTGAGCGTAGACTTACCCGCTCGAGCATTCTGTAAAACAGTCAAAAGTGCTGGATAGGTGAAAATCACGCTCGATTGGGCGCTCGACACCCGCTCGAGCATGAGACACAATGTCCCGCTTGAGCGTCGATTATTCCGCTCGAGCGGACTTCAAAACAGTGCAAAGTACTGGGGGCACGAATTACACGCCCGAGCGCCAGTCAACCCGCTCGAGCGTGAGTTCAAAATCTGAAATTCCCAGATTTGAACCTCAACCTCAAATTCAAGTTTTAAAACATAAATTTCGATCCTTTTGGGCCAATTTTCTAGAAAACATCCCAAAACTCATAGTTTAACATGATTCCAAAGCTCAATTGTAAAATCAAGGCCCAAGGGTGTTTCAAAGAACTCAATTTCAAACCAATTTTCAAGAATATGAAAAACATGCAAACATGCATGAATTTAAACCATTTCAAAGCTCAATTTCATGCTCTAATGAGCCAATTCCTCCAAGGACAAGATGAAATCATGGACTTAAACACAATATAAACATGCATATAACATTTTACCATGAAATCAACTCACAACTCAACAATTCAAGCATGCATGCATGGAATGAGTTCCAATTCAACATTATTGAACCAATTCTTGACTTAACTCTTTAAACTACCATGATCCATGCTAGAAGGACTCAAATACACAATAAGGAGGATGAAATTCATACCTAGGTTCCTCAATGACAAGTCTAGAGGCTCAATATGCAAGAATCCTTCAATCTCTACAAGACTCTAAGCCAAATTGTGAAGAACTCAAGCTTTCTCTACCTCTCACTCTCTCAAGTCGGCAAGAACAAGAAAGATGGGTTGATGAAGTGTTGTAATGTTAACATTAGAGAGCAACTAAGAACATTAGAGATCAACTAAGAGGCTCATAGAAGTCCACTAAGTGGCAAAATGGCAATTAAGTCCAACTCTTGTTATTTAACTCATTTTAATCCAATTTAATCATACCAAATCACATTTTAGATAAATACACCATAAAATCATATAAATTCCAATGAACACAAATCATCAATCAATTTCAGATTCGGCTGCCGATAAGGCCTTCAATTAAACACAAAGACATGAACAGATAATCAAACAGTCAACAGATAGACATACAATTAAACAGATATACTTGATCAATTCAGTTCCAGATTTCAGTCAGTCAGTTTAGTACTTCAATCAATTCAATTACCAATCATAATCAGTCTCAATTTAGCAGTAATCGGTAGCTTATCGGTAAACAGTGGTGAGGGTTGTTACAGTCTCCCCTCCTTAAAAAGAGTTTAGTCCTCTAAACTCGAATTTTCTTCATTCTGGAAGAACACCGGATTCAGTGGAAACAGTTCCGGATATCTTTTAGCCATGTCATCTTCCCTCTCCCAAGTGGCATATACGCCACCATGGTTTTGCCAGTCAACTTTCACTAACGGGATCTCTTTGTTTCTCAACTTTTTGATCCGTCTGTTTACAATCTGAATAGGCCGTTCCTCGTAAGTGTAGTCATCACTCAGCACTACACGAGTAGGCTCTATCACATGGAAAAGATCCCGGAGGTAGTCCCTCAACATAGAAATGTGGAAGACGTTGTGCATATGCTCCATTTTAGGAGAAAGCGCAACTTGATATGCCACCGAATTGATTTTCACAATAATCTCATATGGTCCGACGTATCTCGGCGCTAACTTGCCTTTGACTCCAAAACGAGTCTGGCCCTTCATCGGTGTCATTTTCACAAATACGTGATCACCCATTTCATATTCTCTATCCCACCTTCTGACATCAGCATAACTTTTCTGTCTGCTCTGTGCAGTTTTCAGTCTCTGTTGTATCAGTTTCACTTTCTCAGTCGTTTCATATACAATCTCGGGCCCAAGCAAAGGCCCATCTCCAACTTCTGCCCAGCAAATCGGAGATCTACATTTTCTGCCATACAATGCCTCGAAAGGTGCCATACCAATACTTGAATGATAACTGTTGTTGTAGGCGAATTCAGCTAAGGGCAAATGACTTTCCCAGTTTCCCTGAAAATCAAGGACACACATTCTCAGTAAATCCTCCAGAGTTTGGATGGTCCTTTCTGACTGGCCGTCGGTCTGAGGATGATAAGCACTACTCAGTCTCAATTCAGTACCCAATGCAGTCTGTAAGCTTTGCCAAAATCTCGATGTAAACTTTGAATCCCTGTCAGAAACAATGGACACAGGCACTCCATGCAGTCTAACAATTTCATCAATATAGAGTATAGCCAATTTGTCCGCATTATAAATTGTCTTAACAAGTCAGAAGTGAGCAGATTTAGTCAGTCTATCAACAATAAACCAAATTGAGTCCATACCTTTACTGCAGCGAGGCAATCTCACAATAAAACCCATGGTGATATGCTCTCATTTCCACTCCGGTATCGATAAGGGCTGCAATAAGCCTGCGGGTCGTTGATGTTCGGCTTTAACTTGTTGGCAATGAAGACATTTCGATACAAAATCAACAATTTCTTTTTTCATTCCGGCCACCAGAAATTCAGTTTCAGATCTTGATACATTTTCGTATTCCCTGGATGGATAGAAAATTTTGAATTGTGGTCCTCTTGCAGAACTCTTCTTTTCAATTCAATATCATTTGGTATGCACATTCTTTCTTGAAATTTCAGTACATTATTTTCAAATTTGAAACCCGGTCTTGGTTTAGTTTCCCTTTCTTCGATGATCTTCTTCAAGAAGTCATCTAGTTGCTGTTTCTCTTTAATCTCTTCAATCAGTGCTGGTTGAGCAGAAATAGCAGCTATTGTTCCACCTTATTCTCATAAAACAATTTCAATTTCAGATTTTTCAAGGTCACAAAGTAATTCTTTCTGCCCGGTAAGCAAACAGGCTAAATTTCCAATCGATTTCCGGCTCAGTGCATCGGCAACGATGTTGGCTTTTCCCGGATGGTACAAAATCTGTAGGTCATAGTCTTTAATCAGTTCTAGCCATCTCCGCTGTCTCATTTTTAGTTCTTTCTGTGTAAAGAAATATTTCAGACTCTTATGGTCGGTATATATTTCACATGTCGCCCCATACAGATAGTGACGCCAGATTTTCAGTGCAAACACTACTACAGCAAGTTCCAGATCATGGGTCGGGTAGTTCTTTTCGTGCGGTCTCAGTTGTCGAGAAGCATAAGCAATAACTCTCCCATTCTGCATTAAAACACATCCCAAACCCTTATGAGAAGCATCACTAAATACAGTAAAACCATTCGTACCTGAAGGTAGGGTAAGAACCGGTGCAGTTACAAGCCGAGTTTTCAACTCTTGGAATGCCGATTCCCTTTGGTCGGTCCAGTCATGATATCTCCTTCTGAGTTAACTGAGTCAACGGTAAGGCAATTTTGGAGAAATCTTTGACAAATCTTCTGTAATATCCAGCCAAACCCAAAAAGCTTCGGACTTCAGTCACATTTGTTAGTCTAGGCCAGTTCACTACAGCTTCAATTTTCTGTGGATCAACGGAAATTCCATCTTAGCTAACAACATGCCCCAAAAACATAACATGATCAAGCTAAAATTCACATTTAGACAGTTTAGCATAAAGTTTCTGTTCTCTTAGGGTCTGTAGGGCAAGTCTCAGATGATGTTTATGTTCTTCTATACTTTTGGAGTAAATCAGTATGTCATCAATGAATACTACAATAAAGTCATCAAGGTATGGTTTAAAGATTCTGTTCATGATGTCCATAAATGCAACAGGTGCATTGGTAACTCCGAAAGGCATAACTAGAAATTCGTAATGTCCATACCTCGTTCGAAAAGCTGTTTTGTCAATGTCTTCTGGTTTAACTTTCAACTGATGGTATCCTGATCTGAGGTCGATCTTAGAGAACACTTGAGCACCCTGTAACTGATCGAATAAGTCATCAATACGTGGCAATGGGTATTTATTTTTCACAGTTACCTTGTTCAGTTCACGGTAGTCAATACACAATCTCAGTGAGCCGTCTTTCTTCTTCACAAATAAAACAGGAGCGCCCCATGGCGAAGTACTAGGCCCGATGAACTTATCTAGCAGTTCTTGCAGTTGCACTTTCAATTCCTTCAGTTCAGTTGGAGCCATTCGGTAAGGAGCTTTAGATACTAGCTGCGTTCCCGGAATCACATCAACGGTAAATTCAATCTCCCTATCAGTCAAATCCCCTGGCAAATTATCTGGAAAAACATCTGGGAATTCTCTGACTATAGGAATACTGTTCACGTTAGCATTATCATCAGTAGATACAGTCAACACAGAACACAGATATCCCTTACACCCCTTTCTAATCAATTTAACAGCTTTCACAGATGAAATCAAATACGAAGGAGGTACTACTCCAACCCCATTAAACACAAATTCGGGTAAACCCGGTGGACGGAAAACTACTTGTTTCGTTACACAGTCTATGGTAGCATGGTATTTCGTTAACCAGTCCATTCCCAATATTACATCAAAATGATCAATGTTCAGGGGTAGTAAGTCAATAAACAAATGTGCATCTCCAACAATGATTTCACAAGCAGGGTATATATATGCACAGGTCATAGATCCCCCAATGGGTGATGATACAGCTAACAGATAATTCATGGGTTCTAATGGTCTATTCAGTTTTCGCGAAAAAGCATACGACACACATGAATGCGTAGACCCCGAATCAATCAGTACATAAGCATTTTGAGTACAAATAGAGAGAATACCTGACACAACGGTCTCGGTATTCTGCACGTCTCACGGTACTAGGGCGAACACTTGGCCCTGCCTCATGGGCTCTTTCTCAGTAGCTTTGGGGTTTGGTTTTGGTGCAACAGTTGATGCTGCCACGCTTGGTGTAGCTTTACTACTGGCTTGTGAAGCAGAGGGGCAGTCTTTAACCATGTGGCCCACCTTGCCACACCTGTAACAGGCTCCAGATATTTTGTAACAGACCCCTTTGTGCTTCTTGCCACACTCAGAACAGGGTGGTATGAAACCACTCCCTTGGCTGGGGCTAGTTGTTGACCCCGTATTCTGTTTCTTGTTCAATGGGTTATGCTTGCCTTTCTTGAATTTAAAACCCTGCCTTTTACCATGCCATTCAGATGCTGGTGTTTCAGTTTTCAGTGCTTCGATGTTCGATTCAGCCATCAAGGCTCGGTCAAGAACATTTACATAGTTCGGTAATTTCAGAACATTTATTCTGTCGAGTATTGCAACATTAAGGCTGCCTTCAAACTTTCTGGCCTTCTTGTAGTCAGTGTCAACCATATGTGGTGCATAACGGGCAAGTTCAGTAAATTTTGTCTCGTATTCAGCAACGGACATCGTGCCCTGTCTCAGCTGTTCAAATTCAGTTACTTTTCTATCCCTAACACACTGAGGGAAGTACTTTTCAAAGAAGGCTCCTTTGAATTGAGCCCAAGTCATTACAGTGTTGTCATTACGGATAAGCATCCACCACCTTCTAGCTTCTTCTTGCAGAGTAAAGGTGGCCAATAACACTTTATGTGCTTCGGAGCACGGAAAAACCTCAAACAATTTTTCTGTCTCGAGAACCCACGCTTCAGCTTTTAACGATTCAAGGCTTCCCTGGAAGGATGGCGGTTTCATTTTGCTGAACTTATGGGTGAGATCAATTATGTCCCCATCATTAACATTCACATTCTGCTCCGGCTATACCGGAGGAGGAGGTGGGGGCTGTTGATTCTGTTGTTGATCTAGTCTCTTAGTTATTAGTTCCATCATTCTTTCCAGCCTTACCATTCTTGCCTCAGAGGATGAGGATTCAGATTCATTTGCAATTCTCGCATTATTCATTTCACTATAGGCAGTTATAGCAGTTATCAACATAAGCAGTCATTTGTTTAAACAGATTAACACATTAGCATACATTCAGTCATGTCATAGCCACACACTTA